>NC_138778.1:892405-963568 GCF_965119305.1 Pelophylax lessonae
CTGACCTCACCCCCCTACTGATCGCCTGACCTCAACCTCTACTGATCGCCCGACCTCACCCCCTACTCATCCCCTGACCTCATCCCCTACTCATCGCCTGACCTGACCTCAGATCGCCTGACCTCAGATCGCCTGACCTCAGATCGCCTGACCTCAGATCGCCTGACCTCACCCCCTACTGATTGCCTGACCTCACCCCCTACTGATTGCCTGACCTCGCCCCCTACTGATTGCCTGACCTCGCCCCCTACTGATTGCCTGACCTCGCCCCCTACTGATTGCCTGACCTCGCCCCCTACTGATCACCTGACCTCACCCCTTACTGATCACCTGACCTCGCCCCCTACTGATCACCTGACCTCACCCCTTACTGATCACCTGACCTCACCCCTCCTCAACACCTGACACAATCCACAGTCTTGTCAAAAGTCTTCCTAGACGAGCGGAGAAACTCCTCACCTCATCCTTACTGAAAGCTTTTGAGATGGACTGCAGGCCAAGTCATGTTTTTTTTTGTGCCCAACGTGTGAACCAGGCCTTCTCATCCACCATCAGTACCCCGACCTCACATATGGGCAAGAATTCCCACAGACACCCTCCAACATCTTGTGGAGCCTTCCCAGAAGAGTGGGGGATGGTATAGCTGCAGGAGAGGGGCCACTCCATATTACTGCTCATGGGATTATATAGGAGTGATGGTGAGGAGGCCACTGGCCATCTTTTGCATCTCAGATAAAATGAAGGGCTGTCCGGAGAAGGTCTGAGAAGCCCTCCTAGACTTGTCTGGCTGTCGGTTGAAGGTCTGAGAAGCCCTCCTAGACTTGTCTGGCTGTCGGTTGAAGGTCTGAGAAGCCCTCCTAGACTTGTCTGGCTGTCCGGAGAAGGTCTGAGAAGCCCTCCTAGACTTGTCTGGCTGTCGGTTGAAGGTCTGAGAAATCCTTCTAGACTTGTCTGGCTGTCCGGAGAAGGTCTGAGAAGCCCTCCTAGACTTGTCTGGCTGTCCAGAGAAGGTCTGAGAAGCCCTCCCCTCCTAGACTTGTCTGGCTGTCGGTTGAAGGTCTGAGAAGCCCTCCTAGACTTGTCTGGCTGTCGGTTGAAGGTCTGAGAAGCCCTCCTAGACTTGTCTGGCTGTCCAGAGAAGGTCTGAGAAGCCCTCCTAGACTTGTCTGGCTGTCCAGAGAAGGTCTGAGAAGCCCTCCTAGACTTGTCTGGCTGTCCGGAGAAGGTCTGAGAAGCCCTCCTAGACTTGTCTGGCTGTCGGTTGAAGGCCTGAGAAGCCCTCCTAGACTTGTCTGGCTGTCCGGAGAAGGTCTGAGAAGCCCTCCTAGACTTGTCTGGCTGTCGGTTGAAGGCCTGAGAAGCCCTCCTAGACTTGTCTGGCTGTCGGTTGAAGGCCTGAGAAGCCCTCCTAGACTTGTCTGGCTGTCGGTTGAAGGTCTGAGAAGCCCTCCTAGACTTGTCTGGCTGTCGGGTGAAGGTCTGAGAAGCCCTCATAGACTTGTCTGGCTGTCCGGAGGAGGTCTGAGAAGCCCTCCTAGACTTGTCTGGCTGTCCAGAGGTCTGAGAAGCCTTCCTAGACTTGTCTGGCTGTCCGGAGAAGGTCTGAGAAGCCCTCCTAGACTTGTCTGGCTGTCCGGAGAAGGTCTGAGAAGCCCTCCTAGACTTGTCTGGCTGTCCGGAGAAGGTCTGAGAAGCCCTCCTAGACTTGTCTGGCTGTCCAGAGAAGCCCTCCTAGACTTGTCTGGCTGTCCGGAGAAGGTCTGAGAAGCCCTCCTAGACTTGTCTGGCTGTCCGGAGAAAGGTCTGAGAAGCCCTCCTAGACTTGTCTGGCTGTCCAGAGAAGGTCTGAGAAGCCCTCCTAGACTTGTCTGCTGTCCAGAGGTCTGAGAAGCCCTCCTAGACTTGTCTGCTGTCCAGAGGTCTGAGAAGCCCTCCTAGACTTGTCTGGCTGTCGGTTGAAGGTCTGGAAAGCCCTTCTAGACTTGTCTGGCTGTCGGTTGAAGGTCTGGAAAGCCCTTCTAGACTTGTCTGGCTGTCGGTTGAAGGTCTGGAAAGCCCTTCTAGACTTGTCTGGCTGTCGGGTGAAGGTCTGAGAAATCCTTCTAGACTTATTTGGTAGGAGGCCTCCACTTACACTGTCCACGGCCAGGATTTTGGCCCAGATGAAGACGAGGAGTGGGCGGAGCTCCCGTGCTGAGCTCTGCAGTAGTTTCAGGACATAGGGGAAGATTCCCACCGATAGCGCCTGCAAGGAGAAAAGACAACAGGATAAAACCTGCCACTGCTGACCCAGGAAAACACCTCTCAGATTTTCTGCTGGAACATACAAAAAATGATTCTTGTGTGGCATAAACCTCACTAGATGACCTTGGATGTGACTGGGCTGGAGGTCTGACCTGGTGGGGTGGGGGGATCTCTGATTAATCACAACATTGTCTGGGTGGCTAGTTGTTTAACTTCATGTTTATAGTATATGTTGGTTGTTCCTTAGTTATATTTTATACAATTTCCTTTGCATACAGTAATGCGATCTGCCTCACCTGACCCGGTGTACTATACATTCTGTGTGAGGTTTCAATAAAGAGTTCCAGTTCTCATACAAGCTATTTGTCGGCTAGTCTTGTATGCTGCAGCTATAATATCTGGTTCCTATGTCCAAACTGGCGGAAGCGGTATACTGACGGAAACACTCATGTAGGGTGCTGAACGGTTCCCGTCACACCTGGGTTGCGCACTCTCTGTGCCGGGCATTCCATTGGCCCGCGTACTCTCTGTGCCGGGCATTCCATTGGCCCGCACACTCTCTGGGCCAGGCATTCCATTGGCCCGCGCACTCTCTGGGCCAGGCATTCCATTGGCCCGCACACTCTCCGGGCCAGGCATTCCATTGGCCCGCGCACTCTCTGGGCCGGGCATTCCATGGACCCTGCACTCCATGGGCTGCGCACTCTGTGGGCTGTGAAATCCATGGGCAACACACTCTCTGGGCCGGGCATTCCATGGGCCGCAAAATCCATGGGCCACGCACTCTCTGGGCTGCACACTCCCTGGGCTGTGAAATCCATGGGCAGCCCACGCTCCGGGCCGGGCATTCCATGGGCCGGGCACTCTCTTGGCTGATCATTCTATGGGCTGCGCACTCTCTGGGCCGGGCACTCTCTTGGCTGATCATTCAATGGGACATGCACTCTCCGGGCTGCGCACTCCCTGGGCTGTGAAATCCATGGGCAGCACACTCTCTGGGCTGGGCATTCCATGGGCCATGCACCTGTTTGGGCTGTGCACTCTCTGGGCCGCGCACTCCATGGGCCGATCACTCTATGGGCTGCGCATTCCATTGGCTGCGCACTCTCTGGGCTGCCCACTCTCTGGGCTGCCCACTCTCTGGGCTGCCCACTCTCTGGGCTGCGCACTCTCTGGGCTGCGCACTCTGGGCTGCGCACTCTCTGGGCTGCCCACTCTCTGGGCTGCCCACTCTCTGGGCTGCCCACTCTCTGGGCTGATCATTCTATGGGCCGCGCACTCCATGGGCCGAGCACTCTCTGGGCTGCGCACTCTCTTGGCTGATCATTCTATGGGCTGCGCACTCTCTGGGCTGGGCATTCCATGGGCCGCGCACTCTCTAGCACCTCTAAATCTCTGAAATATCCAATGTCAGCTGTTCTATAACAATTATTATACAGGGTTTAAAAAGGTTCTCTGCAATTATTTAGGAGGTGACCTTTGTGGTCATCAGCATTCACTCTAAATCAAGTCATTGGTGTTCAGTCACTGTGTACAGCAAGATCCATCTACCAATCACAGCACAGACACTCACCAGGCTGACGGCCCAGGGTCCCAGGTCCAGGAATCGTCCCAGCAGGTCCAGGGCGCGCAGGCGATGAACCTGACTCAGCAACACCTGAGAAAGAAAAAAAAGTCAGAGCACAGCCAGCCAAAATGTCCAATTAGAGGAAAGAAAACCACAGACAGCCGATACGCCGCAGAGAGCCAATACGCCGCAGAGAGCCGATACGCCGCACAGAGCCGATACGCCGCACAGAGCCGATACGCCGCACAGAGCCGATACGCCGCACAGAGCCGATACGCCGCACAGAGCCGATACGCCGCACAGAGCCGATACGCCGCACAGAGCCGATACGCCGCACAGAGCCGATACGCCGCACAGAGCCGATACGCCGCACAGAGCCGATAAGCCGCACAGAGCCGATACGCCGCACAGAGCCGATAAGCCGCACAGAGCCGATAAGCCGCAGACAGCCCATACCCCGCAGACAGCCCATACCCCGCACACAGCCCATACCCCGCACACAGCCCATACCCCGCACACAGCCCATACCCCGCACACAGACCATACCCCGCACACAGACCATACCCCGCACACAGACCATACCCCGCACACAGACCATACCCCGCACACAGCCCATACCCCGCAGACAGCCCATACCCCGCAGACAGCCCATACCCCACAGACAGCCCATACCCCACAGACAGCCCATACCCCACAGAGAGCCGATAGAGAGGCTTGGTGTGAAAAGACAACTCTGAAGGACTATAGGTCGGGTGTCAATATACACTTAGGTGTCACACCCCATCTATGGATTAATGGAAGGATAGCGCTCAGGTATTATGGCCTCGTACAAATGGCGACCGCCTCACCCTATGTGTACACCCGTGTGAGGGTGTGGTTTCCTGCATGGAGATGCTCCGTTTTCCTGTGCACCCCCATGCAGGCATTTACGTCAGTTGGGATGCAGTGGCTGCGCAGACAACCATTGCTCCTAGTCTGACATTGTGTGGGTGCATGTCTCTGAACACAGACTGTGTGCATTGGGGGCTGGGCACCCACACGCATGTTAAAGTGAGAGCAGTGCTGTGACCCAATGGACATAAATAGGATGGCCTGCACATCCCCATAGCCCAAACACTGCCCCCATGTGGGTGTATGCTGTAGTATGCCCGTGTGAACGAGGCCTGTCAGTTAGGAAGGGGAGGTAGTGTGAGAACGTGGCCCCTACCTGCAGAACAATCGGCAGTTGCTCCGGTGGGTTTCGGTTCTCCACGCCCATCGTCAGCCAGACCTGAAATGCCGTCAGCTGTTCAGCGAAGAACGGGCTGTGCTGTAAGAGGGACACAGGATGTGAGAGGCTACCATGTGGGAGGACTGACCCCCGCCCCCATGTGGGAGGACTGACCCCCCCCCCGCCTCCATAAGGGAGGACTGACCCCCACCGCCCCCATAAGGGAGGACTGACCCCCCCCCCCCGCCCCATAAGGGAGGACTGACCCCCCCCCCCAGCCTCCATGTGGGAGGACTGACCCCCCCCATGTGGGTGGACTGACCCCCCTCGCCCCCATGTGGGAGGACTGACCCCCCCCATGTGGGAGGACTGACCCCAATATTCTCCATGTGGGAGGAATGACCCCCCTCGCCCCCATGTGGGAGGACTGACCCCCCCCCAGCCTCCATGTGGGAGGACTGACCCCCCCCCCCATGTGGGAGGACTAAACCCAATATTCTCCGTGTGGGAGGAATAACCCCCCCCCAGCCTTCATGTGGGAGGACTGACCCCCCCCCCCCTCTTACCTGGAAGGCCGTGCCCTCTTCTATGATGGTCGGCAGCTGAGAAAGACAAATATCAACGGCCAGATCCCACGCCTGCCTGCAGGGAAGAGAGAGACGAATGACGATCGAATAATAATGAGAAACATTCATCATCCTGATTCATGGAGCACTGAATGCGTTTATATTGGCCACCTACCACCCCTTCCCCATATTAATGAGGGGCCTTGGCATGGGGGGGGGGCTGTTGGCGATAACTTCAGTTCGAAAAAAAAAGATAAAAACCTACATTTTATCTCTGTGCAATTTTACCGCCCCCCCCCCCCCCCTCCATCCCACACAAGATATACTCACCTTCACCCTCAAGTTCCCTTACTGGGGCCATATTTGGAGAAGGGGGGCCATCAATCCAGCATGGTAGATGGAGGAGGTATGACATCACAACTTCCTCTGATCTCTGACATCCAGGTAATATGATGGGTCAGAGGACCCCCCGCAGACTTCTGCTATCCCCCCAAACGTGACGTCTTCTCTTCCCAATCCCACCGACACCCCAAATCCTTTCACAGTCAGAGGAGGGGAGGAGAGTGAGAGGTGTAATATTTACCGCCGGACCCCTCCCCCGCACACACCGCCGGACCCCTCCCCCGCACACACCGCCGGACCCCTCCCCCGCACACACCGCCGGACCCCTCCCCCACACACCGCCGGACCCCTCCCGCACACCGCCGGACCCCTCCCGCACACACCGCCGGACCCCTCCCGCACACACCGCCGGACCCCTCCCGCACACCGCTGGACCCCTCCCGCACACCACCGCCGGACCCCTCCCCCGCACACCGCCGGACCCCTCCCCCGCACACACCGCCGGACCTCTCCCGCACACCGCCGGACCCCTCCCGCACACACCGCCAGACCCCTCCCGCACACACCGCCAGACCCCTCCCGCACACACCGCCAGACCCCTCCCCCCCCCAGACCTCTCTACACATGGCCGGACCCCTCCCACAAACTGCTGGACCCCTCCCGCACACTGCTGGACCCATCCCGCACACCGCCAGACCCCTCCCACACACCGCCAGACCCCTCCCGCACACACCGCCGGACCCCTCCCGCACACTGCCGGACGTCTCTACACATGGCCGGACCCCCCCCCCCCCGCACTCCTCCACACACATCGTCGGACACCCCCCCGCACACTGCCGGACCGCTCTACACACGGCTGGACCCCTGCGCACATCGCCAGGCCCCTCCCGCACCCCGCCAGGCCCCTCCCGCACCCCGCCAGACCCCTCCCGCACACCACCGTCGGACCCCCGCCGGACCTCTCTACACATGGCCGGACCCCTCCCACACTCCTCCACACATCGTCGGACACCCCCCCTCCGCACACTGCCGGACCGCTCTACACACGGCCGGACCCCTGCGCACATCACCAGACCCCTCCGCACAGCGCCGGAGCCCCCGGAGAGGTGTGGCCACATCAGCAGGGGCGCCGCCACATGCCAGCAGGGGCGTGGCCACATGTCAGCAGGGTTCAGCTGTCAGAGGGGTGTGGCCATGTGAACTCACACAGTTCTCTGACTTGTTATAAATAGAAGCGATTTGTGTATGCTAGGGTCCTCTCCTGATGTTCAATCCCTGTGACACCAGGACAGGAAATGAGAGGATGATGTTGTCACCAAAGCACATTCTAACCCCCCCTTTTAGCATCTCTGCCTCTATCACTTCCTGTCCTGGTGACACGCTTTGGCTGGGTGTAGCTAAACCCAAAACCTTCAAATAAATCAAAACCGGTGCCGCTCCGGTGACACCAATAATGGAGGGGAAAGTCCTGGCACTGAGGGGGTAAATAATCCCGATCGATGAAGATTAGCGATCGATATGCTCTGATGGGCGGGATGATCTATTTATAGCTCTGGAATTATCAGCCGGCGAGTGATTTACTCCCCAGGAGGGAAAACATCCGGCTGCTGCGGAGATCCTCTCCCCTCATAAGGGCCAACCGGGCCCCTTCTGTCCCCCTCCCTAGGTGCTGGGGAGATCCTCCCATCTAATAAGGGCCAACCGGGCCCCTTCCGCCTAATCCCCTCCCCCCCCCAGAGGCTGCGGAGATCCTCTCCCCTCATAAGGGCCAAATGGGAGTGTATATGGGAGTGTGTATATAGGAGTGTGTATATAGGAGTGTGTATATAGGAGTGTATATGGGAGTGTGTATATAGCAGTGTGTATATAGCAGTGTGTATATAGCAGTGTGTATATAGGAGTGTATATATGGGAGTGTGTATATGGGAGTGTGTATATAGGAGTGTGTGTATATAGGAGTGTGTATATAGCAGTGTGTATATAGGAGTGTGTATATAGGAGTGTGTATATAGGAGTGTGTATATGGGAGTGTGTATATGGGAGTGTGTATATAGGAGTGTGTATATAGGAGTGTGTATATAGGAGTGTGTATATGGGAGTGTGTATATAGGAGTGTGTGTATAGGAGTGTATATATAGGAGTGTGTATATGGGAGTGTGTATATAGGAGTGTGTATATAGGAGTGTGTATATAGGAGTGTATATATAGGAGTGTGTATATGGGAGTGTGTATATGGGAGTGTGTATATAGGAGTGTGTATATGGGAGTGTGTATATGGGAGTGTGTATATATAGGAGTGTGTACATGGGAGTGTGTATATAGGAGTGTGTGTATATAGGAGTGTGTATATGGGAGTGTGTATATAGGAGTGTGTATATAGGAGTGTGTGTATATGGGAGTGTGTGTATATGGGAGTGTGTGTATAGGAGTGTGTACATGGTACTGTGTACATGGGAGTGTATATAGGAGTGTGTACATGGTACTGTGTACATCGGAGTGTATATATAGGAGTGTGTATATGGGAGTGTGTATATAGTAGTGTGTATATAGGAGTGTGTATATAGGAGTGTGTATATAGGAGTGTGTATATAGGAGTGTGTGTATATAGGAGAGTGTATATAGGAGTGTACATGGGAGTGTGTACATAGGAGTGTGTACATAGGAGTGTGTATATAGGAGTGTATATATAGGAGTGTGTATATGGGAGTGTGTATATAGGAGTGTGTATATAGGAGTGTGTATATAGGAGTGTGTATATAGGAGTGTGTATATAGGAGTGTGTATATGGGAGTGTGTTTATAGGAGTGTGTATATGGGAGTGTGTGTATATAGGAGTGTGTATATGGGAGTGTGTGTGTATATAGGAGTGTATATAGGAGTGTGTATATGGGAGTGTGTATATAGGAATGTGTATATAGGAGTGTGTATATAGGAGTGTGTATATAGGAGTGTGTATATAGGAGTGTGTATATAGGAGTGTATATAGCAGTGTGTATATAGGAGTGTGTATATGGGAGTGTGTATATGGGAGTGTGTATATAGGAGTGTGTATATATAGGAGTGTGTACATGGTACTGTGTACATGGGAGTGTATATATAGGAGTGTATATATAGGAGTGTGTACATGGTACTGTGTACATGGGAGTGTATATATAGGAGTGTGTATATAGGAGTGTGTATATGGGAGTGTGTATATGGGAGTGTGTATATGGGAGTGTGTATATGGGAGTGTGTATATGGGAGTGTGTATATAGGAGTGTATATATAGGAGTGTGTATATGGGAGTGTATATATAGGAGTGTATATATAGGAGTGTGTATATGGGAGTGTGTATATAGGAGTGTGTATATGGGAGTGTGTATATGGGAGTGTGTATATGGGAGTGTATATAGGAGTGTGTATATAGGAGTGTGTATATGGGAGTGTGTATATGGGAGTGTGTATATAGGAGTGTGTATATGGGAGTGTGTATATGGGAGTGTGTTTATAGGAGTGTGTATATAGGAGTGTGTGTATATAGGAGTGTGTATATGGGAGTGTGTATATGGGAGTGTGTATATAGGAGTGTGTATATGGGAGTGTGTATATGGGAGTGTGTATATGGGAGTGTGTATATGGGAGTGTATATATCGGAGTGTATATATAGGAGTGTATATATAGGAGTGTATATATAGGAGTGTGTATATATAGGAGTGTGTATATGGGAGTGTATATAGGAGTGTGTATATGGGAGTGTGTATATGGGAGTGTGTATATGGGAGTGTGTATATGGGAGTGTGTATATGGGAGTGTATATATAGGAGTGTATATATAGGAGTGTGTATATAGGAGTGTGTATATGGGAGTGTGTATATAGGAGTGTGTGTATATAGGAGTGTGTGTATATAGGAGTGTGTATATGGGAGTGTGTATATGGGAGTGTGTATATAGGAGTGTATATATAGGAGTGTGTATATAGGAGTGTGTATATAGGAGTGTGTATATAGGAGTGTGTATATGGGAGTGTGTATATGGGAGTGTGTATATGGGAGTGTGTATATAGGAGTGTATATATAGGAGTGTGTATATAGGAGTGTATATAGCAGTGTGTATATGGGAGTGTGTATATAGGAGTGTGTGTATATAGGAGTGTGTATATGGGAGTGTGTATATGGGAGTGTGTATATGGGAGTGTGTATATAGGAGTGTGTATATATAGGAGTGTGTACATGGTACTGTGTACATGGGAGTGTATATATAGGAGTGTGTATATAGGAGTGTATATATAGGAGTGTATATATAGGAGTGTGTATATGGGAGTGTGTATATGGGAGTGTATATAGGAGTGTGTATATGGGAGTGTGTATATGGGAGTGTGTATATGGGAGTGTATATATAGGAGTGTGTATATGGGAGTGTGTATATGGGAGTGTGAATATAGGAGTGTGTATATGGGAGTGTGTATATGGGAGTGTATATAGGAGTGTGTATATAGGAGTGCGTATATGGGAGTGTGTATATGGGAGTGTGTATATGGGAGTGTATATATAGGAGTGTGTATATGGGAGTGTGTATATAGGAGTGTGTATATATGGGAGCGTGTATATGGGAGCGTATATATAGGAGTGTATATGGGAGTGTGTATATGGGAGTGTGTATATGGTAGTATGTATATAGGAGTGTGTATATGGGAGTGTGTATATGGGAGTGTGTATATAGGAGTGTGTATATGGGAGTGTGTATATAGGAGTGTGTATATAGGAGTGTGTATATGGGAGTGTGTATATGGGAGTGTGTATATGGGAGTGTGTATATAGGAGTGTGTATATGGGAGTGTGTATATGGGAGTGTGTATATGGGAGTGTGTATATGGGAGTGTGTATATGGGAGGGTGTATATGGGAGGGTGTATATAGGAGTGTGTATATAGGAGTGTGTATATGGGAGTGTGTATATGGGAGTGTGTATATGGGAGGGTGTATATGGGAGGGTGTATATAGGAGGGTGTATATAGGAGTGTGTATATGGGAGTGTGTTTATAGGAGTGTGTGTATATAGGAGTGTGTATATGGGAGTGTGTATATGGGAGTGTGTATATAGGAGTGTATATATAGGAGTGTGTATATAGGAGTGTGTATATAGGAGTGTGTATATGGGAGTGTGTATATGGGAGTGTGTATATAGGAGTGTATATATAGGAGTGTGTATATAGGAGTGTATATAGCAGTGTGTATATGGGAGTGTGTATATGGGAGTGTGTATATAGGAGTGTGTATATAGGAGTGTGTGTATATAGGAGTGTGTATATGGGAGTGTGTATATGGGAGTGTGTATATAGGAGTGTGTATATATAGGAGTGTGTACATGGTACTGTGTACATGGGAGTGTATATATAGGAGTGTGTATATGGGAGTGTATATAGGAGTGTGTATATAGGAGTGTGTATATGGGAGTGTGTATATGGGAGTGTGTATATGGGAGTGTGTATATGGGAGTGTATATATAGGAGTGTGTATATGGGAGTGTGTATATGGGAGTGTGTATATAGGAGTGTGTATATGGGAGTGTGTATATGGGAGTGTATATAGGAGTGTGTATATGGGAGTGTGTATATGGGAGTGTGTATATGGGAGTGTATATATAGGAGTGTGTATATGGGAGTGTGTATATAGGAGCGTGTATATGGGAGCGTGTATATGGGAGCGTATATATAGGAGTGTATATAGGAGTGTGTATATGGGAGTGTGTATATGGGAGTGTGTATATGGGAGTGTGTATATGGTAGTGTGTATATAGGAGTGTGTATATGGGAGTGTGTATATGGGAGTGTGTATATAGGAGTGTGTATATGGGTGTGTTTATATAGGAGTGTGTATATAGGAGTGTGTATATGGGAGTGTGTATATGGGAGTGTATATAGGAGTGTGTATATAGGAGTGTGTATATAGGAGTGTGTATATGGGAGTGTGTATATAGGAGTGTGTATATGGGAGGGTGTATATGGGAGGGTGTATATAGGAGTGTGTATATAGGAGTGTGTATATAGGAGTGTGTATATGGGAGTGTGTATATGGGAGTGTGTATATGGGAGTGTGTATATGGGAGTGTGTATATGGGAGTGTGTATATGGGAGTGTGTATATGGGAGTGTATATAGGAGTGTGTATATAGGAGTGTGTATATAGGAGTGTGTATATGGGAGTGTGTATATAGGAGTGTGTATATGGGAGTGTGTATATGGGAGTGTGTATATGGGAGTGTGTATATAGGAGTGTGTATATAGGAGTGTGTATATGGGAGTGTGTATATAGGAGTGTGTATATAGGAGTGTGTATATGGGAGTGTGTATATAGGAGTGTATATGGGAGTGTGTATATAGGAGTGTATATGGGAGTGTGTATATAGCAGTGTGTATATAGCAGTGTGTATATAGGAGTGTATATATGGGAGTGTGTATATGGGAGTGTGTATATAGGAGTGTGTGTATATAGGAGTGTGTATATAGCAGTGTGTGTATATAGGAGTGTGTATATAGGAGTGTGTATATAGGAGTGTGTATATAGGAGTGTGTATATAGGAGTGTGTATATGGGAGTGTGTATATAGGAGTGTGTGTATAGGAGTGTGTATATGGGAGTGTGTGTATATAGGAGTGTGTATATAGCAGTGTGTATATAGCAGTGTGTATATAGGAGTGTATATATAGGAGTGTGTATATAGGAGTGTGTATATAGGAGTGTGTATATAGGAGTGTGTATATAGGAGTGTATATATAGGAGTGTGTATATGGGAGTGTGTATATGGGAGTGTGTATATAGGAGTGTGTATATGGGAGTGTGTATATGGGAGTGTGTATATATAGGAGTGTGTACATGGGAGTGTGTATATATAGGAGTGTGTATATGGGAGTGTGTATATAGGAGTGTGTATATAGGAGTGTGTGTATATGGGAGTGTGTATATGGGAGTGTGTGTATAGGAGTGTGTACATGGTACTGTGTACATGGGAGTGTATATAGGAGTGTGTACATGGTACTGTGTACATCGGAGTGTATATATAGGAGTGTGTATATGGGAGTGTGTATATAGGAGTGTGTATATAGGAGTGTGTATATAGGAGTGTGTGTATATAGGAGAGTGTATATAGGAGAGTGTATATAGGAGTGTGTATATATAGGAGTGTATATATAGGAGTGTGTATATGGGAGTGTGTATATGGGAGTGTGTATATAGGAGTGTGTATATGGGAGTGTGTATATGGGAGTGTATATAGGAGTGTGTATATAGGAGTGTGTATATGGGAGTGTGTATATAGGAGTGTGTATATGGGAGTGTGTATATAGGAGTGTGTATATGGGAGTGTGTATATGGGAGTGTGTATATAGGAGTGTGTATATAGGAGTGTGTATATAGGAGTGTGTATATGGGAGCGTGTATATGGGAGCGTATATATAGGAGTGTATATGGGAGTGTGTATATGGGAGTGTGTATATGGGAGTGTGTATATGGTAGTGTGTATATGGTAGTGTGTATATGGGAGTGTGTATATGGGAGTGTGTATATGGGAGTGTGTATATAGGAGTGTGTATATGGGAGTGTGTATATGGGAGTGTGTATATAGGAGTGTGTATATAGGAGTGTGTATATGGGAGTGTGTATATGGGAGTGTGTATATGGGAGTGTATATAGGAGTGTGTATATAGGAGTGTGTATATGGGAGTGTATATAGGAGTGTGTATATGGGAGTTTGTATATGGGAGTGTGTATATGGGAGTGTGTATATGGGAGGGTGTATATGGGAGGGTATATAGGAGTGTGTATATAGGAGTGTGTATATGGGAGTGTGTATATGGGAGTGTGTATATGGGAGTGTGTATATGGGAGGGTGTATATGGGAGGGTGTATATAGGAGTGTGTATATGGGAGTGTGTTTATAGGAGTGTGTGTATATAGGAGTGTGTATATGGGAGTGTGTATATGGGAGTGTGTATATAGGAGTGTATATATAGGAGTGTGTATATAGGAGTGTGTATATAGGAGTGTGTATATAGGAGTGTGTATATGGGAGTGTGTATATGGGAGTGTGTATATAGGAGTGTATATATAGGAGTGTGTATATAGGAGTGTATATAGCAGTGTGTATATGGGAGTGTGTATATGGGAGTGTGTATATAGGAGTGTGTATATAGGAGTGTGTGTATATAGGAGTGTGTATATGGGAGTGTGTATATGGGAGTGTGTATATAGGAGTGTGTATATATAGGAGTGTGTACATGGTACTGTGTACATGGGAGTGTATATATAGGAGTGTGTATATGGGAGTGTATATAGGAGTGTGTATATAGGAGTGTGTATATGGGAGTGTGTATATGGGAGTGTGTATATGGAGTGTATATATAGGAGTGTGTATATGGGAGTGTGTATATGGGAGTGTGTATATAGGAGTGTGTATATGGGAGTGTGTATATAGGAGTGTATATAGGAGTGTGTATATAGGAGTGTGTATATGGGAGTGTGTATATGGGAGTGTGTATATGGGAGTGTATATATAGGAGTGTGTATATGGGAGTGTGTATATAGGAGCGTGTATATGGGAGCGTGTATATGGGAGCGTATATATAGGAGTGTATATAGGAGTGTGTATATGGGAGTGTGTATATGGGAGTGTGTATATGGGAGTGTGTATATGGGAGTGTGTATATGGGAGTGTGTATATAGGAGTGTGTATATGGGAGTGTGTATATAGGAGTGTGTATATAGGAGTGTGTATATGGGAGTGTGTATATGGGAGTGTATATAGGAGTGTGTATATAGGAGTGTGTATATAGGAGTGTGTATATGGGAGTGTGTATATAGGAGTGTGTATATGGGAGGGTGTATATGGGAGGGTGTATATAGGAGTGTGTATATAGGAGTGTGTATATAGGAGTGTATATATAGGAGTGTGTATATAGGAGTGTGTATATGGGAGTGTGTATATAGGAGTGTGTATATGGGAGTGTGTATATGGGAGGGTGTATATGGGAGGGTGTATATGGGAGGGTGTATATGGGAGGGTGTATATGGGAGGGTGTATATGGGAGGGTGTATATGGGAGGGTGTATATAGGAGTGTGTATATGGGAGTGTGTATATGGGAGTGTGTATATAGGAGTGTGTATATAGGAGTGTGTATATAGGAGTGTGTATATGGGAGTGTGTATATAGGAGTGTGTATATAGGAGTGTGTATATAGGAGTGTGTATATGGGAGTGTGTATATGGGAGTGTGTATATAGGAGTGTGTATATAGGAGTGTGTATATGGGAGTGTGTATATAGGAGTGTGTATATAGGAGTGTGTATATAGGAGTGTGTATATGGGAGTGTGTATATAGGAGTGTATATGGGAGTGTGTATATAGGAGTGTATATGGGAGTGTGTATATAGCAGTGTGTATATAGCAGTGTGTATATAGCAGTGTGTATATAGGAGTGTATATATGGGAGTGTGTATATGGGAGTGTGTATATAGGAGTGTGTGTATATAGGAGTGTGTATATAGCAGTGTGTATATAGGAGTGTGTATATAGGAGTGTGTATATAGGAGTGTGTATATAGGAGTGTGTATATGGGAGTGTGTATATGGGAGTGTGTGTATAGGAGTGTGTGTATAGGAGTGTGTATATGGGAGTGTGTGTATATAGGAGTGTGTATATAGCAGTGTGTATATAGGAGTGTATATATAGGAGTGTGTATATAGGAGTGTGTATATAGGAGTGTATATATAGGAGTGTGTATATGGGAGTGTGTATATGGGAGTGTGTATATAGGAGTGTGTATATGGGAGTGTGTATATAGGAGTGTGTATATAGGAGTGTGTATATGGGAGTGTGTATATAGGAGTGTATATAGGAGTGTGTACATGGGAGTGTGTATATAGGAGTGTGTATATAGGAGTGTGTATATAGGAGTGTGTATATAGGAGTGTGTATATGGGAGTGTGTATATAGGAGTGTATATAGGAGTGTGTACATGGGAGTGTGTATATAGGAGTGTGTGTATATAGGAGTGTGTATATGGGAGTGTGTATATAGGAGTGTGTATATAGGAGTGTGTGTATATGGGAGTGTGTGTATATGGGAGTGTGTGTATAGGAGTGTGTACATGGTACTGTGTACATGGGAGTGTATATAGGAGTGTGTACATGGTACTGTGTACATCGGAGTGTATATATAGGAGTGTGTATATGGGAGTGTGTATATAGGAGTGTGTATATAGGAGTGTGTGTATATAGGAGAGTGTATATAGGAGAGTGTATATAGGAGTGTGTATATATAGGAGTGTATATATAGGAGTGTGTATATGGGAGTGTGTATATAGGAGTGTGTATATAGGAGTGTGTATATAGGAGTGTGTATATGGGAGTGTGTTTATAGGAGTGTGTATATGGGAGTGTGTATATAGGAGTGTGTGTATATAGGAGTGTGTATATGGGAGTGTGTATATGGGAGTGTGTGTATATAGGAGTGTATATAGGAGTGTGTATATGGGAGTGTGTATATAGGAATGTGTATATAGGAGTGTGTATATAGGAGTGTATATAGCAGTGTGTATATGGGAGTGTGTGTATATAGGAGTGTGTGTATATAGGAGTGTGTATATGGGAGTGTGTATATGGGAGTGTGTATATAGGAGTGTGTATATATAGGAGTGTGTACATGGTACTGTGTACATGGGAGTGTGTATATGGGAGTGTATATAGGAGTGTGTATATGGGAGTGTGTATATGGGAGTGTGTATATGGGAGTGTGTATATGGGAGTGTGTATATGGGAGTGTATATATAGGAGTGTATATATGGGAGTGTGTATATGGGAGTGTGTATATGGGAGTGTGTATATAGGAGTGTGTATATGGGAGTGTGTATATGGGAGTGTATATAGGAGTGTGTATATAGGAGTGTGTATATATAGGAGTGTGTATATGGGAGTGTGTTTATAGGAGTGTGTATATAGGAGTGTGTGTATATAGGAGTGTGTATATGGGAGTGTGTATATGGGAGTGTGTATATAGGAGTGTGTATATAGGAGTGTGTATATAGGAGTGTGTATATAGGAGTGTGTATATGGGAGTGTGTATATGGGAGTGTGTATATGGGAGTGTGTATATAGGAGTGTATATATAGGAGTGTGTATATAGGAGTGTATATAGCAGTGTGTATATGGGAGTGTGTATATAGGAGTGTGTATATAGGAGTGTGTGTATATAGGAGTGTGTATATGGGAGTGTGTATATGGGAGTGTGTATATGGGAGTGTGTATATAGGAGTGTGTATATATAGGAGTGTGTACATGGTACTGTGTACATGGGAGTGTATATATAGGAGTGTGTATATAGGAGTGTATATATAGGAGTGTATATATAGGAGTGTGTATATGGGAGTGTGTATATGGGAGTGTATATAGGAGTGTGTATATGGGAGTGTGTATATGGGAGTGTGTATATGGGAGTGTATATATAGGAGTGTGTATATGGGAGTGTGTATATGGGAGTGTGTATATGGGAGTGTGTATATGGGAGTGTGTATATGGGAGTGTATATAGGAGTGTGTATATAGGAGTGTGTATATGGGAGTGTGTATATGGGAGTGTGTATATAGGAGTGTATATATAGGAGTGTGTATATAGGAGTGTATATAGCAGTGTGTATATGGGAGTGTGTATATGGGAGTGTGTATATAGGAGTGTGTATATAGGAGTGTGTGTATATAGGAGTGTGTATATGGGAGTGTGTATATGGGAGTGTGTATATAGGAGTGTGTATATATAGGAGTGTGTACATGGGAGTGTATATATAGGAGTGTGTATATGGGAGTGTATATAGGAGTGTGTATATAGGAGTGTGTATATGGGAGTGTGTATATGGGAGTGTGTATATGGGAGTGTGTATATGGGAGTGTATATATAGGAGTGTGTATATGGGAGTGTGTATATAGGAGTGTGTATATATAGGAGTGTGTACATGGTACTGTGTACATGGGAGTGTATATATAGGAGTGTGTATATAGGAGTGTATATAGGAGTGTGTATATAGGAGTGTGTATATGGGAGTGTGTATATGGGAGTGTGTATATAGGAGTGTGTATATGGGAGTGTGTATATGGGAGTGTGTATATAGGAGTGTGTATATAGGAGTGTGTATATAGGAGTGTGTATATGGGAGTGTGTATATGGGAGTGTGTATATGGGAGTGTGTATATGGGAGTGTGTATATGGGAGTGTGTATATAGGAGTGTGTATAGAGGAGTGTGTATATGGGAGTGTGTATATGGGAGGGTGTATATGGGAGGGTGTATATGGGAGGGTGTATATAGGAGTGTGTATATAGGAGTGTGTATATATAGGAGTGTGTATATGGGAGTGTGTATATAGGAGTGTGTATATAGGAGTGTGTATATATAGGAGTGTGTATATAGGAGTGTGTATATAGGAGTGTGTATATGGGAGTGTGTATATGGGAGTGTGTATATAGGAGTGTGTATATGGGAGTGTGTATATGGGAGTGTGTATATGGGAGTGTGTATATGGGAGTGTGTATATGGGAGGGTGTATATGGGAGTGTGTATATGGGAGTGTGTATATGGGAGTGTGTATATAGGAGTGTGTATATAGGAGTGTGTATATATAGGAGTGTGTATATGGGAGTGTGTATATAGGAGTGTGTATATAGGAGTGTGTATATATAGGAGTGTGTATATAGGAGTGTGTATATAGGAGTGTATATAGGAGTGTGTATATAGGAGTGTATATAGGAGTGTATATATAGGAGTGTATATAGGAATGTGTATATAGGAGTGTGTATATAGGAGTGTGTATATAGGAGTGTGTATATGGGAGTGTGTATATAGGAGTGTGTATATGGGAGTGTGTATATGGGAGTGTGTATATAGGAGGGTGTATATAGGAATGTGTATATAGGAGTGTATATATGTGAATGTATATAGGTGAATAATGAGATGTATTTTGTGTATAGGATTTGTAGTATATTAGAAGTAGAAGGGGGTGAATTTGTGATCACATTGAAGCCCGGGGGGGACACGGTGCTGGAAGGAGGATCTGGGGTGTCGGCAGATCCGTATCCGGGGTGCGCTCCGGATTTGGGGGATCTCAGCAGAGGAATGGAGGCCATTCAGGGCGCCACCCCCTATCCCCTGTGTGTGACTCTCCTGTGATCACAGCGGCGGACATAATCCCCGATATTCAGGTCACTGGATTTGCTCCCAAGGTGACATTGCCGCGTTCCGGAAGGCACTGAGTGACAGCGGATTGCGTTTCACTCGCCAAGATTAAAGGAAAATCTCCTTTTAAAGACTTCTAAGAAAAACGATGAAAAATCAATGTTGTCCTCTGATGGTAATCTCCGAAAAAGCATATTTCCAGCGGAAGTCTCATCAATAGAGACGGGGGAGGGGCGGCAGATTACATGGAAGAGAATCTGGCTTACATCGACATTTCAATAAAATCCGAGGAGTGGACATTGGAGCCCCTCCTCCGCTGCCTGTCATGGCTGTACCGAGCCCCTCCTCCGCTGCCTGTCATGGCTATACCGAGCCCCTCCTCCGCTGCCTGTCATGGCTGTACCGAGCCCCTCCTCCGCTGCCCGTCATGACTGTACCTGGCCCCTCCTCCGCTGCCCGTCATGGCTGTACCGAGCCCCTCCTTCGCTGCCCGTCATGGCTGTACCGAGCCCCTCCTCCGCTGCCTGTCATGGCTGTACCGAGCCCCTCCTCCGCTGCCTGTCATGGCTGTACCGAGCCCCTCCTCCGCTGCCCGTCATGACTGTACCTGGCCCCTCCTCCGCTGCCCGTCATGGCTGTACCGAGCCCCTCCTTCGCTGCCCGTCATGGCTGTACCGAGCCCCTCCTCCGCTGCCCGTCATGGCTGTACCGAGCCCCTCCTCCGCTGCCCGTCATGGCTGTACCGAACCCCTCCTCCGCTGAGGGGCTGCCTACCCATACGCCCGGCTCAGGGAGGGGCTGCCTACCCATACGCCCGGCTCAGGGAGGGGCTGCCTACCCATACGCCCGGCTCAGGGAGGGGCTGCCTACCCATACGCCCGGCTCAGGGAGGGGCTGCCTACCCATACGCCCGGCTCAGGGAGGGGCTGCCTGCCCATACGCCCGGCTCAGGGAGGGGCTGCCTACCCATACGCCCGGCTCAGGGAGGGGCTGCCTACCCATACGCCCGGCTCAGGGAGGGGCTGCCTACCCATACGCCCGGCTCAGGGAGGGGCTGCCTACTCATACGCCCGGCTCAGGGAGGGGCTGCCTACTCATACGCCCGGCTCAGGGAGGGGCTGCCTACTCATACGCCCGGCTCAGGGAGGGGCTGTAAAAGGTGCCAAATATGCCAGAGGAGGGGCTTTAAACTTTTAGAGTTTTAATTCAAGTGATTCTAAAGTCTCGTGTTTTATACTTCCCCTCCTCTGCGCAGTTGGTTTTGCAGAGCAGCCCGGGATCCTCCTCTTCTCGGGTCGGTCTTCCCTGCTCCTAGGCCCCTCCCTCTTGTCGAGTCCCCCCACACAAGCAGCTTGCTATGGGGGCACCCGAGCCAAGTTGCCGCTCCCTGTGTCCAGATACCAATGGTGCCACGGTGGTGTCTTAGCCAATCAGGAGGGAGAGTCCCGGACTGGTGGACATCGCTGGATAGAGATGGGGTTCAGGTGAGTTTTAGGGGGGGGGAGGGGCACACAGAAGGCTTTTTATCTTTATGCATAGAATGCACCTTCTGCCTTTACAACTCCTTTGAGAACAAAAAAACAACAAAGATACTTTAATAAAGAAGCCGACTGTAAGGACTTACCACATGGCATGCATGTAGGTGGGCGGCAGCCGAGGACTGCTGACAGGCGTACAATTGTAAGACCTCATAATCCTCTCAGCCAATAGGAAGTTGCGGAAGAGGCTGGCCACCAGCAGGTCTTGCCGGAAAAGCTTCTGGAAGAGATCTGAGAGAGAAAAGAGATCCGGATCACCAGAGAAATCTTCCCTTCTATGGAGCTGCTAGACTGAATCTAAAGCCGGTTCCGGATACAGCGGGGGAGGAGCTCTCCGGCTTCCCGATTTCTCAAAGATTTCCTGTCCTGAACACAAGAGGAAGTGAGGGAAAATTCTACAGACTTATAGTGGGTGTAACCCCGCTATATCCCCAGTGCAGTGACCGGCATCAGGTGATACACAGAGAGGAGACAAATCCTCCTACATGAGTTGTACTCGTTCATCTGTAGCCCGCTCTCCTCTACATCCGTTCAAAGTCCAGAATTGACACAGCATTTCTCAGGGGGCGGGGATCTGATGTCACACCCTGCAAAGCATAGGGCGGAGAGTGTAATCTGAGTGGAGGGAATAGGCACCCCCCCTCCCCCCTCTACACAGTCTCATAGGGAAACATACACACCGAAGGCTGTCAATCACCTGCTGTGTGTGCCTGGGGGGAGGGGCCTAAGTACACGCTATCAGAAGTTTACACCCACTTACAGGAAAAATGATCTTTTTTTGAGGACAATGAGGACCACATTTTGGAGAGAGAAGACAACTGGTTCACAAGAGGCATGAGAGAGGCCACCTACCTCACCGTACAACCACCATCACTGAACAGGACACCCCGACAATTCACACCCCCAGCCATGGGAATCCAAGTATTAACACATGTGCAGACTGACACCAAGAACGGGGTGACACCCTGAACTTTAAAGTGTTTGTTCACCTTTTCCGAAAAAATGTAAACAGCCTACAACACACCCTGCCCCCTCCCCCCTCCAGTACTTACCTCTGGGGGTGATGAGCTGTCAGGGTCTCCAGTACTTACCTCTAGGGTGATGAGCTGTCAGGGTCCCCTGTGTACTTACCTGAGGGCCCTTCAGTTTTAAGCAGAGGAGGGGCCCTCAGTTTTAAGCAGAGGAGGGGCCCTTGCTGTAACTATTCTCATTGGTATGTAATTGTGGGATTTGGGTCGGGGAGCTGGAACAGTGGCCAATGAGAAGTCTTCCCGGATACAATATGGCGGAGGGAAGCGGTGTGCAGATGTCAGCAGGCGCGCAGTGACGGCCAGTATTTGCGTACCTCTCGGCAGGACGTTCCATGCGATGGTGTCGGTAATTGCGGTGAAGATCCAGTTGAGTTCTCCCAGAGGAGTGCGCCTGTCATTCAATCGTCCCGGAATCCTGAGGAGGAGAAGACAGACATGAGAGGGAAGGAAATACAATTACCTCCGTGGTGGCGGAGTGCTTCCCACTGGGGACTGCGACCTGACAGGAGGGACGGGGGTCACAAATCCAATCACTGACACCGATTCCCCAGCGAGGACTCCGAGCTTAGAAACATCAGACCAGCTAAGATCTGTAACCCACCAATAGGAAGCCGGAACATTTTCACCTCCTGTTCTGATTTACTATTTTAATGTTTTATTTAAAGAAAATCTAAACTGCAACTTAATGACATTTACTTCCCAAGTCACCGTGTATCTCGCTTTGTCTTTTATTTTCCCATCCTTTCTTACTGCTGATCTCTCGCAGACTCTTTATAGACACTTTGAGGTTTATTTACTAAGCCTGGAGAGTGCAGAATCTGGTGCAGCTTTGCATGGCAGCCAATCAGATTCCAACTTCAGCTTCTTCAGTAAAGCTTTGACTATAAAAACCTTCTGTAAAGACGATTGTAGGTGTGGGTGGCCGGCTGAAGGGGTGTACGGATGGCTGTAGGGGTGGGTGGGTGGCTGGAGGGGTGTACAGACGGCTGTAGGGGTGGGTGGGTGGCTGGCTGTAGGGGTGTACGGGTGGCTGGTTGTAGGGGTGTATGGACGGCTTTAGGGGTGTAAGAACGGCTGCAGGGGTTTACAGCCGGCTGTAGGGGTGTAAGGATGGCTGTAGGGATGGGTGGCTGGCTGGAGGGGTGTACAGACGGCTGTAGGGGTGTAACGACGGCTGTAGGGGCGTAAGGACGGCTGTAGGGGCGTAAGGACGGCTGTAGGGGCGTAAGGACGGCTGTAGGGGCGTAAGGACGGCTGTAGGGGCGTAAGGACGGCTGTAGGGGCGTAAGGACGGCTGTAGGGGTGTGTGGGTGGCTGGCTGGTTGTAGGGGTGTACGGACAGCTGTAGGGGTGTACGGACGGCTGTAGGGGCGTAAGGACGGCTGTAGGGGCGTAAGGACGGCTGTAGGGGCGTAAGGACGGCTGTAGGGGCGTAAGGACGGCTGTAGGGGCGTAAGGACGGCTGTAGGGGCGTAAGGACGGCTGTAGGGGTGTGTGGGTGGCTGGCTGGTTGTAGGGGTGTACGGACAGCTGTAGGGGTGTACGGACGGCTGTAGGGGCGTAAGGACGGCTGTAGGGGCGTAAGGACGGCTGTAGGGGCGTAAGGACGGCTGTAGGGGCGTAAGGACGGCTGTAGGGGTGTGTGGGTGGCTGGCTGGTTGTAGGGGTGTACGGACAGCTGTAGGGGTGTACGGACGGCTGTAGGGGCGTAAGGACGGCTGTAGGGGCGTAAGGACGGCTGTAGGGGCGTAAGGACGGCTGTAGGGGCGTAAGGACGGCTGTAGGGGCGTAAGGACGGCTGTAGGGGTTTAAGGACGGCTGTAGGGGTGTACGGATGGCTGGAGGGGTGTAAGGACGGCTGTAGGGGCGGGTGGCTGATTGATTGTATGGGTGTAAGGACGGCTGTAGGGGTGGGTGACTGGCTGATTGTAGGGGTGTAAGGACTGCTGTAGGGGTGTAAGGACGGCTGTAGGGGTGGGTGGGTGGCTGGCTGTAGGGGTGTACGGGTGGCTGGCTGTAGGGGTGTATGGACGGCTGTAGGGGTGTAAGAACGGCTGCAGGGGTTTACGGCCGGCAGTAGGGGTGTAAGGATGGCTGTAGGGGTGTGTGGGTGGCTGGCTGGTTGTAGGGGTGTACGGACAGCTGTAGGGGTGTACGGACGGCTGTAGGGGTGTACGGACGGCTGTAGGGGTGTACGGACGGCTGGAGGGGTGTACGGACGGCTGTAGGGGCGGGTGGCTGATTGATTGTATGGGTGTAAGGAGGGCTGTAGGGGTGGGTGACTGGCTGATTGTAGGGGTGTAAGGACTGCTGTAGGGGTGTAAGGACGGCTGTAGGGGTGGGTGGGTGGCTGGCTGTAGGGGTGTACGGGTGGCTGGTTGTAGGGGTGTATGGACGGCTGTAGGGGTGTAAGAACGGCTGCAGGGGTTTACGGCCGGCAGTAGGGGTGTAAGGATGGCTGTAGGGGTGTGTGGGTGGCTGGCTGGTTGTAGGGGTGTACGGACAGCTGTAGGGGTGTACGGACGTCTGTAGGGGTGTACGGACGGCTGTAGGGGTGTACGGACGGCTGTAGGGGCGTAAGGACGGCTGTAGGGGCGTAAGGACGGCTGTAGGGGTTTAAGGACGGCTGTAGGGGTGTACGGATGGCTGGAGGGGTGTAAGGACGGCTGTAGGGGCGGGTGGCTGATTGATTGTATGGGTGTAAGGACGGCTGTAGGGGTGGGTGACTGGCTGATTGTAGGGGTGTAAGGACTGCTGTAGGGGTGTAAGGACGGCTGTAGGGGTTTACGGCCGGCAGTAGGGGTGTAAGGATGGCTGTAGGGGTGTGTGGGTGGCTGGCTGGTTGTAGGGGTGTACGGGTGGCTGGTTGTAGGGGTGTATGGACGGCTGTAGGGGTGTAAGAACGGCTGCAGGGGTTTACGGCCGGCAGTAGGGGTGTAAGGATGGCTGTAGGGGTGTGTGGGTGGCTGGCTGGTTGTAGGGGTGTACGGACGGCTGTAGGGGTGTACGGACGGCTGGAGGGGTGTACGGACGGCTGGAGGGGTGTACGGACGGCTGGAGGGGTGTACGGACGGCTGGAGGGGCGGGTGGCTGATTGATTGTATGGGTGTAAGGACGGCTGTAGGGGTGGGTGACTGGCTGATTGTAGGGGTGTAAGGACTGCTGTAGGGGTGTAAGGACGGCTGTAGGGGTGGGTGGGTGGCTGGCTGTAGGGGTGTACGGGTGGCTGGTTGTAGGGGTGTATGGACGGCTGTAGGGGTGTAAGAACGGCTGCAGGGGTGTACAGACAGCTGTAGGGGTGTACGGACGGCTGTAGGGGTGTACGGACGGCTGTAGGGGTGTACGGACGGCTGTAGGGGTGTACGGACGGCTGTAGGGGCGTAAGGACGGCTGTAGGGGCGTAAGGGCTGTAGGGGTTTAAGGACGGCTGTAGGGGTTTAAGGACGGCTGTAGGGGTGTACGGATGGCTGGAGGGGTGTAAGGACGGCTGTAGGGGCGGGTGGCTGATTGATTGTATGGGTGTAAGGACGGCTGTAGGGGTGGGTGACTGGCTGATTGTAGGGGTGTAAGGACTGCTGTAGGGGTGTAAGGACGGCTGTAGGGGTGGGTGGGTGGCTGGCTGTAGGGGTGTACGGGTGGCTGGTTGTAGGGGTGTATGGACGGCTGTAGGGGTGTAAGAACGGCTGCAGGGGTTTACGGCCGGCAGTAGGGGTGTAAGGATGGCTGTAGGGGTGTGTGGGTGGCTGGCTGGTTGTAGGGGTGTACGGACAGCTGTAGGGGTGTACGGACGGCTGTAGGGGTGTACGGATAGCTGGAGGGGTGTAAGGACGGCTGTAGGGGCGGGTGGCTGATTGATTGTATGGGTGTAAGGAGGGCTGTAGGGGTGGGTGACTGGCTGATTGTAGGGGTGTAAGGACTGCTGTAGGGGTGTAAGGACGGCTGTAGGGGTGGGTGGGTGGCTGGCTGTAGGGGTGTACGGGTGGCTGGTTGTAGGGGTGTATGGACGGCTGTAGGGGTGTAAGAACGGCTGCAGGGGTTTACGGCCGGCAGTAGGGGTGTAAGGATGGCTGTAGGGGTGTGTGGGTGGCTGGCTGGTTGTAGGGGTGTACGGACAGCTGTAGGGGTGTACGGACGTCTGTAGGGGTGTACGGACGGCTGTAGGGGTGTACGGACGGCTGTAGGGGCGTAAGGACGGCTGTAGGGGCGTAAGGACGGCTGTAGGGGTTTAAGGACGGCTGTAGGGGTGTACGGATGGCTGGAGGGGTGTAAGGACGGCTGTAGGGGCGGGTGGCTGATTGATTGTATGGGTGTAAGGACGGCTGTAGGGGTGGGTGACTGGCTGATTGTAGGGGTGTAAGGACTGCTGTAGGGGTGTAAGGACGGCTGTAGGGGTGGGTGGGTGGCTGGCTGTAGGGGTGTACGGGTGGCTGGTTGTAGGGGTGTATGGACGGCTGTAGGGGTGTAAGGATGGCTGTAGGGGTGGGTGACTGGCTGATTGTAGGGGTGTAAGGACTGCTGTAGGGGTGTAAGGACGGCTGTAGGGGTGGGTGGGTGGCTGGCTGTAGGGGTGTACGGGTGGCTGGTTGTAGGGGTGTATGGACGGCTGTAGGGGTGTAAGAACGGCTGCAGGGGTTTACGGCCGGCAGTAGGGGTGTAAGGATGGCTGTAGGGGTGTGTGGGTGGCTGGCTGGTTGTAGGGGTGTACGGACGGCTGTAGGGGTGTACGGACGGCTGTAGGGGTGTACGGACGGCTGTAGGGGTGTACGGACGGCTGTAGGGGCGTAAGGACGGCTGTAGGGGCGTAAGGACGGCTGTAGGGGTTTAAGGACGGCTGTAGGGGTTTAAGGACGGCTGTAGGGGTGTACGGATGGCTGGAGGGGTGTAAGGACGGCTGTAGGGGTGGGTGGCTGGTTGATTGTACGGGTGTACGGATGGCTGTGGGGATGGGTGGCTGCCTGATTGTAGGGGTGTAAGGACGGCTGTAGGGGTGTAAGGACGGCTGTAGGGGTGGGTGACTGGCTGATTGTAGGGGTGTAAGGACTGCTGTAGGGGTATAAGGACGGCTGTAGGGGTGTACGGATGGCTGTGGGGATGGATGGGTGGCTGGCTGATTGTAGGGGTGTAAGGACTGCTGTAGGGGTGTAAGGACGGCTGTAGGGGTGTAAGGACGGCTGTAGGGGTGGGTGACTGGCTGATTGTAGGGGTGTAAGGACTGCTGTAGGGGTGTAAGGACGGCTGTAGGGGTGTAAGGATGGCTGTAGGGGTGGGTGACTGGCTGATTGTAGGGGTGTAAGGATGGCTGTAGGGGTGTACGGACAGCTGTAGGGGTGTACGGACGGCTGTAGGGGTGTAAGGACGGCTGTAGGGGTGGGAAGCTGGCTGATTTGTAGGGGTGTAAGGACTGCTGTAGGGGTGGGTGGCTGGTTGATTGTATGGGTGGATGAAGATCTGCTGGTTGTGTGCAGAGCGGCCGGCCGTCTCCTCCCAGCTGCTGCAATCACGGTAACAATAGCAGTGCGCGCTCTCCCCCGTGTGCTGTATGTAATGGGCTGCGGCGGGGTGACTGCGGCTCTCCTGACTGCTGCAGATCACATCAATAATTTCACAGAAACAAACAGGAAAACATCTGGTGAAGCGGCACCTTGGCCATGCGCCTTCAGCACTACGGAGGGGACGCTGGGATTGGCGATCACGTCCCTCTACCTGTTCACAACTAACAGACTGAGGGGATCCCTTCTCACCAACAACCCCCCCTTCTAAGTCCCCATTCACACCTGCAACTGGGCCATTTTTAATTTGCTGCAGGAGACACAGTGAGGATTACCTGCGATTCGCTGCGGGGGACATAGAGGGGCTCCCTGCGAGGGACACAGCAGGGGCTCCCTGCGATTCGCTGTGGGGGACACAGGGGGCTCCCTGCGATTTGCTGTGGGGGACACGGGGGGGGGGGTTCCCTGCGATCAGGAAGACTCCCTGAAAGCCATATGGAGCGGACAATGCTAGACAGCTCCATTGACTTCTATAGAGCGGACGTGTCACATGACACATTGGGGGGGTCGCTGGGTGCGTTTATCCGCAGCGTTCAATGCCAGCTCAACACATCAGAGAATAATTTTTTTTGGTCACTTTCAATACATAAGGAAAAAAAAACGGTTCAGTTGGGTGTGACACCGCCCTTCACAACGCACACCCGCGCATGCGTTACACAGAGCAGGACACCTGCCGGCTGGTGGGAGGAGACTATAGAATTTAATGCAGATCTACGCCCCAACCAATAACATTTCATAGAAACTTTAACTTCCCGCCGCCCCCCAATCACATATTTGCAGTCACAAATAGAAGGGGGTTTAGCGCCCGCATGCGTTTAAGGGGGCGGAGGTTTCTGTGCTGAGTGCGTGGTCAGCTCTTGGCACGCACTAAGGGGCGGGACCGGCTACAGATAATGTAAAAAGCCAATCACATCGGTCACATGATTATGCAGACCCCCCCCCCCCCCCCCAGGTGTAAGAGGCCATTTAAATGGATGTTTGGGTGAGTGGGCAGGAGGGGGTTATTGTGTCAAACTTCTTCAATCTGCAGCTTTGCTTCTAATCCTCCCCGGTGATCCCGCCATGACACTCCTTGCTCAGGCACTTCCTGTTTGAGGGTGACAACCTTTTGTCCCGTCTCCCAATTGCGCTCCTGCTCTGTCACCCTCTCACAAGCATCCATTTCCATGATCCACGGGTGTCAGGAAACCCACCCTGACAAATGCCAGGCAGCCATTGCTGGAGTGATGAGGATAGGAAGTGGCTGCAAAGAGGCTGTAAGAGTTCTGCAGCACCGAACTGCATCGAAGGATGAAAGGTGAGAATTGTATAAGAAAAAGGTAATTGTTTGGAAGCCATTGGCTTGTATTAGCAGCTACAGGCAGCGATGCAGCTCCCTGGGCGCAGGAAGGTCACACGTCATGAAACATCTTTGAGGTCTCAGGTCACATTTATAGAGAGAAGTTCGGGAATAGAAGAAAAAAAAAAGAAGGCTGCAACACCGATACCCCATCCCCCCTCCCTACCCCAGGAACTGAGTGAACAAAGTCCACTGATTCTCAGTATTCAGTCTGCAGAGCCAGGGACTGACGGGAGGGATTCAGCCCGCTGTCAGCGGGTCACAGGGGTGCAGAATGAGGTGCACGACGCTCATCTATAGGAGAAGGGGGCCCAGAAGAACTTTTCCCATACTTCTCCTCTACCCTCGGTTCACACCTGTGTGCCCGTGCCTCATGACACGCAGGTAAGAAGTCCCTGCACTACTAAGGAAGTCGCAGCCCGCATGGGAACCATGAGTACTGCACAGTTTCAAATTCCAGCGAGGGTGGCATGCCATTAGGATTAATGGGTCCCTGTGCGGGTGGTTGCAGCTGCGGGATTTTGTGTGGGGCCTGCTCTTCCCTGTGCGGGTGGTTGCAGCTGCAGGAATTTGTGTGGGGCCTGCTCTTCCCTGTGCGGGTGGTTGCAGCTGCAGGAATTTGTGCGGGGCCTGCTCTTCCCTGTGCGGGTGGTTGCAGCTGCAGGAATTTGTGCGGGGCCTGCTCTTCCCTGTGCGGGTGGTTGCAGCTGCAGGAATTTGTGCAGGGCCTGCTCTTCCCTGTGCGGGTGGTTGCAGCTGCGGGAATTTGTGTGGGGCCTGCTCTTCCCTGTGCGGGTGGTTGCAGCTGCAGGAATTTGTGCAGGGCCTGCTCTTCCCTGTGCGGGTGGTTGCAGCTGCGGGAATTTGTGCGGGGCCTGCTCTTCCCTGTGCGGGTGGTTGCAGCTGCAGGAATTTGTGCGGGGCCTGCTCTTCCCTGAGCGGGTGGTTGCAGCTGCGGGAATTTGTGCAGGGCCTGCTCTTCCCTGTGCGGGTGGTTGCAGCTGCAGGAATTTGTGCGGGGCCTGCTCTTCCCTGTGCGGGTGGTTGCAGCTGCAGGAATTTGTGCGGGGCCTGCTCTTCCCTGTGCGGGTGGTTGCAGCTGCGGGAATTTGTGCAGGGCCTGCTCTTCCCTGTGCGGGTGGTTGCAGCTGCGGGATTTTGTGCAGGGCCTGCTCTTCCCTGTGTGGGTGGTTGCAGCTGCGGGAGTTTGTGCGGGTCCTGCTCTTCCCTGTGCGGGTGGTTGCAGCTGCAGGAATTTGTGTGGGGCCTGCTCTTCCCTGTGTGGGTGGTTGCAGCTGCAGGAATTTGTGTGGGGCCTGCTCTTCCCTGTGCGGGGGTTGCAGCTGCAGGAATTTGTGTGGGGCCTGCTCTTCCCTGTGTGGGTGGTTCCAGCTGCAGGAATTTGTGCGGGCCTGCTCTTCTCTGTGTAGGTGGTTCCAGCTGCAGGAATTTGTGTGGGGACTGCTCTTCCCTGTGTGGGTGGTTGCAGCTGCGGGAATTTGTGTGGGGCCTGCTCTTCCCTGTGTGGGTGGTTGCAGCTGTGTGAATTTCTGCAGGGCCTGCTCTTCCCTGTGTGGGTGGTTGCAGCTGCGGGATTTTGTGCAGGGCCTGCTCTTCCCTGTGTGGGTGGTTCCAGCTGCAGGAATGTGTGCGGGGCCTGCTCTTCAATGTGCGGGTGGTTGCAGCTGCGGGAATTTGTGTGGGACCTGCTCTTTCCTGTGTGGGCGGTTGCAGCTGCAGGATTTTGTGCGGGGCCTGCTCTTCCCTGTGCGGGTGGTTGCAGCTGCGGGAATTTGTGTGGGACCTGCTCTTTCCTGTGTGGGTGGTTGCAGCTGCAGGATTTTGTGCGGGGCCTGCTCTTCCCTGTGCGGGTGGTTGCAGCTGCGGGAATTTGTGTGGGGCTTGCTCTTCCCTGTGTGGGTGGTTGCAGCTGCGGGAATTTGTGCAGGGCCTGCTCTTCCCTGTGAGGGTATTGCAGCTGCGGGATTTTGTGTGGGGCCTGCTCTTCCCTGTGAGGGTGGTTCCAGCTGCGGGAATTTGTGTGGGGCTTGCTCTTCCCTGTGTGGGTGGATGCAGCTGCGGGAATTTGTGCAGGGCCTGCTCTTCCCTGTGAGGGTATTGCAGCTGCGGGATTTTGTGTGGGGCCTGCTCTTCCCTGTGTGGGTGATTCCAGCTGCAGGATTTTGTGTGGGGCCTGCTCCTCCCTGTGCGGGTGGTTGCAGCTGCAGGAATTTGTACGGGGCCTGCTCTTCCCTGTGTGGGTGGTTCCAGCTGCAGGAATTTGTGCGGGGCCTGCGGGATTTTGTGCAGGGCCTGCTCTTCCCTGTGCGGGTGGTTCCAGCTGCGGGATTTTGTGCAGGGCCTGCTCTTCCCTGTGCGGGTGGTTGCAGCTGCGGGTATTTGTGCAGGGCCTGCTCTTCCCTGTGCGGGTGGTTGCAGCTGCGGGAGTTTGTGCGGGGCCTGCTCTTCCCTGTGCGGGTGGTTGCAGCTGCAGGAGTTTGTGCGGGGCCTGCTCTTCCCTGTGCGGGTGGTTGCAGCTGCGGAAATTAGTGCGGGGCCTGCTCTTCCCTGTGCGGGAATTTGTGCGGGGCCTGCTCTTCCCTGTGTGGGTGGTTGCAGCTGCGGGAGTTTGTGTGGGGCCTGCTCTTCCCTGTGCGGGTGGTTGCAGCTGCAGGAATTTGTGCAGGGCCTGCTCTTCCCTGTGTGGGTGGTTGCAGCTGCGGGAATTTGTGTGGGGCCTGCTCTTCCCTGTGAGGGTGGTTCCAGCTGCGGGAATTTGTGTGGGGCCTGCTCTTCCCTGTGAGGGTGGTTCCAGCTGCGGGAATTTGTGTGGGGCTTGCTCTTCCCTGTGTGGGTGGTTCCAGCTGCGGGAATTTGTGTGGGGCCTGCTCTTCCCTGTGTGGGTGGTTGCAGCTGCGGGAATTTGTGCGGGGCCTGCTCTTCCCTGTGTGGGTGGTTGCAGCTGCGGGAATTTGTGCGGGGCCTGCTCTTCCCTGTGTGGGTGGTTGCAGCTGCGGTAGTTTGTGCGGGGCCTGCTCTTCCCTGTGTGGGTGGTTGCAGCTGCGGGAGTTTGTGTGGGGCCTGCTCTTCCCTGTGTGGGTGGTTGCAGCTGCGGGATTTTGTGCGGGTCCTGCTCTTCCCTGTGTGGGTGGTTGCAGCTGCGGGAGTTTGTGCAGGGCCTGCTCTTCCCTGTGCGGGTGGTTCCAGCTGCGGGATTTTGTGCAGGGCCTGCTCTTCCCTGTGCGGGTGGTTGCAGCTGCGGGTATTTGTGCAGGGCCTGCTCTTCCCTGTGCGGGTGGTTGCAGCTGCGGGAGTTTGTGCGGGGCCTGCTCTTCCCTGTGCGGGTGGTTGCAGCTGTGGGAGTTTGTGCGGGGCCTGCTCTTCCCTGTGCGGGTGGTTGCAGCTGCGGAAATTAGTGCGGGGCCTGCTCTTCCCTGTGCGGGAATTTGTGTGGGGCCTGCTCCTCCCTGTGCGGGTGGTTGCAGCTGCGGGAATTAGTGCGGGGCCTGCTCTTCCCTGTGTGGGTGGTTGCAGCTGCAGGAATTTGTGCAGGGCCTGCTCTTCCCTGTGTGGGTGGTTGCAGCTGCGGGAATTTGTGTGGGGCCTGCTCTTCCCTGTGCGGGTGGTTGCAGCTGCAGGAATTTGTGCAGGGCCTGCTCTTCCCTGTGTGGGTGGTTGCAGCTGCGGGAATTTGTGTGGGGCCTGCTCTTCCCTGTGAGGGTGGTTCCAGCTGCGGGAATTTGTGTGGGGCCTGCTCTTCCCTGTGAGGGTGGTTGCAGCTGCGGGAGTTTGTGTGGGGCCTGCTCTTCCCTGTGTGGGTGGTTGCATCTGCGGGATTTTGTGCGGGGCCTGCTCTTCCCTGTGCGGGTGGTTGCAGCTGCGGGAATTTGTGCGGGGCCTGCTCTTCCCTGTGCGGGTGGTTGCAGCTGCGGGAGTTTGTGCGGGGCCTGCTCTTCCCTGTGTGGGTGGTTGCAGCTGCGGGATTTTGTGCGGGGCCTGCTCTTCCCTATGCGGGTGGTTGCAGCTGCGGGATTTTGTGCGGGGCCTGCTCTTCCCTGTGCGGGTGGTTGCAGCTGTGGGATTTTGTGTGGGGCCTGCTCTTCCCTGTGCGGGTGGTTGCAGCTGTGGGATTTTGTGCGGGGCCTGCTCTTCCCTGTGTGGGTGGTTGCAGCTGCAGGAATTAGTGCGGGGCCTGCTCTTCCCTGTGCGGGTGGTTGCAGCTGCGGGATTTTGTGTGGGGCCTGCTCTTCCCTGTGTGGGTGGTTGCAGCTGCGGGAGTTTGTGCGGGGCCTGCTCTTCCCTGTGCGGGTGGTTGCAGCTGCAGGAATTAGTGCGGGGCCTGCTCTTCCCTGTGCGGGTGGTTGCAGCTGCGGGATTTTGTGTGGTGCCTGCTCTTCCCTGTGTGGGTGGTTGCAGCTGCGGGAGTTTGTGCGGGGCCTGCTCTTCCCTGTGCGGGTGGTTGCAGCTGCGGGATTTTGTGTGGGGCCTGCCCTTCCCTGTGCGGGTGGTTGCAGCTGTGGGAGTTTGTGCAGGGCCTGCTCTTCCCTGTGCGGGTGGTTGCAGCTGCGGGAGTTTGTGCGGGGCCTGCTCTTCCCTGTGTGGGTGGTTGCAGCTGCAGGAATTTGTGCAGGGCCTGCTCTTCCCTGTGTGGGTGGTTGCAGCTGCGGGAATTTGTGTGGGGCCTGCTCTTCCCTGTGCGGGTGGTTGCAGCTGCAGGAATTTGTGAAGGGTCTGCTCTTCCCTGTGTGGGTGGTTGCAGCTGCGGGAATTTGTGTGGGGCCTGCTCTTCCCTGTGAGGGTGGTTCCAGCTGCGGGAATTTGTGTGGGGCCTGCTCTTCCCTGTGAGGGTGGTTGCAGCTGCGGGAGTTTGTGTGGGGCCTGCTCTTCCCTGTGTGGGTGGTTGCATCTGCGGGATTTTGTGCGGGGCCTGCTCTTCCCTGTGCGGGTGGATGCAGCTGCGGGAATTTGTGCGGGGCCTGCTCTTCCCTGTGTGGGTGGTTGCAGCTGCGGGAGTTTGTGCGGGGCCTGCTCTTCCCTGTGTGGGTGGTTGCAGCTGCGGGATTTTGTGCGGGGCCTGCTCTTCCCTGTGCGGGTGGTTGCAGCTGCGGGATTTTGTGCGGGGCCTGCTCTTCCCTGTGCGGGTGGTTGCAGCTGTGGGATTTTGTGCGGGGCCTGCTCTTCCCTGTGTGGGTGGTTGCAGCTGCGGGAGTTTGTGCGGGGCCTGCTCTTCCCTGTGCGGGTGGTTGCAGCTGCAGGAATTAGTGCGGGGCCTGCTCTTCCCTGTGCGGGTGGTTGCAGCTGTGGGATTTTGTGCGGGGCCTGCTCTTTCCTGTGTGGGTGGTTGCAGCTGCGGGAGTTTGTGCGGGGCCTGCTCTTCCCTGTGCGGGTGGTTGCAGCTGCGGGATTTTGTGTGGGGCCTGCCCTTCCCTGTGCGGGTGGTTGCAGCTGTGGGAGTTTGTGCAGGGCCTGCTCTTCCCTGTGCGGGTGGTTGCATCTGCGGGAGTTTGTGCGGGGCCTGCTCTTCCCTATGCGGGTGGTTGCAGCTGCGGGATTTTGTGTGGGGCCTGCTCTTCCCTGTGTGGGTGGTTGCAGCTGTGGGAGTTTGTGCAGGGCCTGCTCTTCCCTGTGCGGGTGGTTGCAGCTGTGGGAGTTTGTGCGGGGCCTGCTCTTCCCTGTGCGGGTGGTTGCAGCTGCAGGAATTAGTGCGGGGCCTGCTCTTCCCTGTGCGGGTGGTTGCAGCTGCGGGATTTTGTGTGGGGCCTGCTCTTCCCTGTGTGGGTGGTTGCAGCTGCGGGAGTTTGTGCGGGGCCTGCTCTTCCCTGTGCGGGTGGTTGCAGCTGCGGGATTTTGTGTGGGGCCTGCCCTTCCCTGTGCGGGTGGTTGCAGCTGTGGGAGTTTGTGCAGGGCCTGCTCTTCCCTGTGCGGGTGGTTGCAGCTGCGGGAGTTTGTGCGGGGCCTGCTCTTCCCTGTGCGGGTGGTTGCAGCTGCGGGATTTTGTGTGGGGCCTGCCCTTCCCTGTGCGGGTGGTTGCAGCTGCGGGAGTTTGTGCGGGGCCTGCTCTTTCCTGTGCGGGTGGTTGCAGCTGCGGGAGTTTGTGCGGGGCCTGCTCTTCCCTGTGCGGGTGGTTGCAGCTGCGGGATTTTGTGTGGGGCCTGCTCTTCCCTGTGTGGGTGGTTGCAGCTGCGGGAGTTTGTGCGGGGCCTGCTCTTCCCTGTGCGGGTGGTTGCAGCTTCGGGATTTTGTGCGGGGCCTGCTCTTCCCTGTGCGGGTGGTTGCAGCTGCGGGAGTTTGTGCGGGGCCTGCTCTTCCCTGTGCGGGTGGTTGCAGCTGCGGGATTTTGTGTGGGGCCTGCTCTTCCCTGTGTGGGTGGTTGCAGCTGCGGGAGTTTGTGCGGGGCCTGCTCTTCCCTGTGCGGGTGGTTGCAGCTGCGGGATTTTGTGTGGGGCCTGCTCTTCCCTGTGTGGGTGGTTGCAGCTGCGGGAGTTTGTGCGGGGCCTGCTCTTCCCTGTGCGGGTGGTTGCAGCTGTGGGAGTTTGTGCGGGGCCTGCTCTTCCCTGTGCGGGTGGTTGCAGCTGCGGGATTTTGTGTGGGGCCTGCTCTTCCCTGTGAGGGTGGTTGCAGCTGCGGGAATTTGTGTGGGGCCTGCTCCTCCCTGTGCGGGTGGCTGCAGCTGCAGGAATTTGTGCGGGGCCTGCTCTTCCCTGTGTGGGTGGTTGCAGCTGCGGGAATTTGTGTGGGGTCTGCTCCTCCCTGTGCGGGTGGCTGCAGCTGCGGGAATTTGTGTGGGGCCTGCTCCTCCCTGTGCGGGTGGTTGCAGCTGCAGGAATTTGTGCGGGGCCTGCTCTTCCCTGTGCGGGTGGTTGCAGCTGCGGGAATTTGTGTGGGGCCTGCTCTTCCCTGTGCGGGTGGCTGCAGCTGCAGGAATTTGTGCGGGGCCTGCTCTTCCCTGTGCGGGTGGTTGCAGCTGCGGGATTTTGTGTGGGGCCTGCTCTTCCCTGTGCGGGTGGTTCCAGCTGCGGGATTTTGTGTGGGGCCTGCTCCTCCCTGTGCGGGTGGCTGCAGCTGCAGGAATTTGTGCGGGGCCTGCTCTTCCCTGTGCGGGTGGTTGCAGCTGCGGGAATTTGTGTGGGGCCTGCTCCTCCCTGTGCGGGTGGCTGCAGCTGCAGGAATTTGTGCGGGGCCTGCTCTTCCCTGTGCGGGTGGTTGCAGCTGCGGGAATTTGTGCAGGGCCTGCTCTTCCCTGTGCGGGTGGTTGCAGCTGTGGGAGTTTGTGCAGGGCCTGCTCTTCCCTGTGCGGGTGGTTCCAGCTGTGGGAGTTTGTGCGGGGCCTGCTCCTCCCTGTGCGGGTGGTTGCAGCTGCGGGAATTTGTGCAGGGCCTGCTCTTCCCTGTGTGGGTGGTTGCAGCTGCGGGAGTTTGTGCGGGGCCTGCTCTTCCCTGTGCGGGTGGTTGCAGCTGCGGGATTTTGTGTGGGGCCTGCTCTTCCCTGTGCGGGTGGTTGCAGCTGCGGGAATTTGTGCGGGGCCTGCTCTTCCCTGTGTGGGTGGTTGCAGCTGCGGGATTTTGTGTGGTGCCTGCTCTTCCCTGTGTGGGTGGTTGCAGCTGCGGGAGTTTGTGCGGGGCCTGCTCTTCCCTGTGCGGGTGGTTGCAGCTGCGGGATTTTGTGTGGGGCCTGCTCTTCCCTGTGCGGGTGGTTGCAGCTGCGGGAATTTGTGCGGGGCCTGCTCTTCCCTGTGCGGGTGGTTGCAGCTGTGGGAGTTTGTGCAGGGCCTGCTCTTCCCTGTGCGGGTGGTTCCAGCTGTGGGATTTTGTGCGGGGCCTGCTCTTCCCTGTGCGGGTGGTTGCAGCTGTGGGAGTTTGTGCGGGGCCTGCTCTTCCCTGTGCGGGTGGTTGCAGCTGCGGGAGTTTGTGTGGGGCCTGCTCTTCCCTGTGTGGGTGGTTGCAGCTGCGGGAGTTTGTGTGGGGCCTGCTCTTCCCTGTGTGGGTGGTTGCAGCTGCGGGAGTTTGTGCGGGGCCTGCTCTTCCCTGTGTGGGTGGTTGCAGCTGCGGGAGTTTGTGCGGGGCCTGCTCTTCCCTGTGCGGGTGGTTCCAGCTGCGGGAATTTGTGCGGGTCCTGCTCTTCCCTGTGCGGGTGGTTGCAGCTGTGGGATTTTGCGCACAGGTGTGAACCCCGCCCAGGCAAGCTGTATGGGGGGAACATTTGGAGGGACATGAAGCTCCTGTATACCGGTCGATGTACTGGGGCCACTCAGCAACTTCTATCCAGCGATTCTCCCGCAGCCAATGGAAGAGGAGAATAATGTGTCTGCATAGCGGGTGGGAATCACTCGGCCCTCCAGCTGCCGCTTGTCCTCCCCGCCTGTCCTAATCGCTCATGCTTTACCCATAAATATCGCAATTTACTGTCATTAGCCTTCTGACTGCCATCCTTCTAAAGTGTTCCCCGGATGATCGTACGGGAGGAGGAAGACACGTGCGGCTTCGTCTACTGCAGCCTCTCCTCTCCACTGACCCACTCTCACAGTGCCGCAGCATAAATGACCCCGGCGCACAGCGGCGCTCAGCCACTTCACCCGCTTACACAATAAATGACATGTTAGTGCTGCAAATGAACAAGACGAGCCGGCCGCTCAGGAAAAGAAAATTAACACTCCACTCCGAGAGGTCCCTGTCCTCCTTCCTATGGGAGCGAGTCTGACAGCACATCGAGTGTTCATCGAATGCAAGTCACCAATCTGACTATTACCAATATTATCAATTAGACCCGGATCAATCCAAATACTGCAAAAATCTCAACATATACAAGGAGGAGGAAGACAGAGGATGGAAGGGACCATTCCCAAATTAATGGACCGCTCCCCACCGCTCTCCAATCAATGGACCGCTCCCCACTGCTCTCCAATCAATGGACCGCTCCCCACCGCTCTCCAATCAATGGACCGCTCCCCACCGCTCTCCAATCAATGGACCGCTCCCCACCGCTCTCCAATCAATGGACCGCTCCCCACCGCTCTCCAATCAATGGACCGCTCCCCACCGCTCTCCAATCAATGGACCGCTCTCCAATCAATGGACCGCTCTCCACCGCTCTCCAATCAATGGACCGCTCCCCACCGCTCTCCAATCAATGGACCGCTCCCCACCGCTCTCCAATCAATGGACCGCTCTCCAATCAATGGACCGCTCCCCACCGCTCTCCAATCAATGGACCGCTCCCCACCGCTCTCCAATCAATGGACCGCTCCCCACCGCTCTCCAATCAATGGACCGCTCCCCACCGCTCTCCAATCAATGGACCGCTCCCCACCGCTCTCCAATCAATGGACCGCTCTCCAATCAATGGACCGCTCCCCACCGCTCTCCAATCAATGGACCGCTCCCCACCGCTCTCCAATCAATGGACCGCTCCCCACCGCTCTCCAATCAATGGACCGCTCCCCACCGCTCTCCAATCAATGGACCTCTCCCCACCGCTCTCCAATCAATGGACCGCTCCCCACCGCTCTCCAATCAATGGACCGCTCCCCACCGCTCTCAAATCAATGGACCGCTCCCCACCGCTCTCCAATCAATGGACCGCTCCCCACTGCTCTCCAATCAATGGACCGCTCCCCACCGCTCTCAAATCAATGGACCGCTCCCCACCGCTCTCCAATCAATGGACCGCTCCCCACCGCTCTCCAATCAATGGACCGCTCCCCACCGCTCTCCAATCAATGGACCGCTCTCCAATCAATGGACCGCTCCCCACCGCTCTCCAATCAATGGACCGCTCCCCACCGCTCTCCAATCAATGGACCGCTCCCCACTGCTCTCCAATCAATGGACCGCTCCCCACCGCTCTCCAATCAATGGACCGCTCCCCACCGCTCTCCAATCAATGGACCGCTCCCCACCGCTCTCCAATCAATGGACCGCTCCCCACCGCTCTCCAATCAATGGACCTCTCCCCACCGCTCTCCAATCAATGGACCGCTCCCCACCGCTCTCCAATCAATGGACCGCTCCCCACCGCTCTCAAATCAATGGACCGCTCCCCACCGCTCTCCAATCAATGGACCGCTCCCCACCGCTCTCCAATCAATGGACCGCTCCCCACTGCTCTCCAATCAATGAACCGCTCCCCACCGCTCTCAAATCAATGGACCGCTCCCCACCACTCTCCAATCAATGGACCGCTCCCCACCGCTCTTCAATCAATGGACCGCTCCCCACTGCTCTCGAATCAATGGACCGCTCCCCACTGCTCTCCAATCAATGGACCGCTCCCCACTGCTCTCCAATCAATGGACCGCTCCCCACTGCTCCTGAATCAATGGACCGCTCCCCACTGCTCCTGAATCAATGGACCGCTCCCCACTGCTCCTGAATCAATGGACCGCTCCCGATTCAATGGATCTTTACCGATTTAATCATCACCAGCAGGAGGAAGGGTCACCGGCAGGAGGAAGTGGGGAGGAAGGGTCACCGGCAGGAGGAAGTGGGGAGGAAGGGTCGCCGGCAGTAGAAAGTTGGGAGGAAGGGTCGCCGGCAGGAGAAAGTGGGGAGGAGGAGTTGCCGGCAGGAGGAGGGGTCACTGACAGGAGAAAGTGGGGAGGAGGGGTTGCCGGCAGGAGGAGGAGTTACTGGCAGAAGGGAGGAGGAGGGGTCACCGGCAGGAGGAAGGAAGGAGGAGGGGTCACCGGCAGGAGGAAGGTGGGGTCATCGGCAGGAGGAAGAGGGGAGAAGGGGTCACCGGCAGGGGGAAGAGGGGTCACCGGCAGGAGGAAGGGGGGAGGAGGGGTCACCGGCAGGAGGAAGGGGGATGATGGATATCGGTCGGTAAACGTTCTTTCTATGAAGAGAAGTCAGGCGGCTCTGAGAAGAATTGTAAAAAGTCGGACAGGTAAATGATTTCCATGCGGGATCCAGCTCTGCAGTTCCCATGGCGGTAGACGCCACATTTCCCGCAGGAGGCAGCGGAGAGGTGAAAGGCCCTACGGATAATTTCCTTCTGTCTGATTAGGAAACCTCCATACTGGCTTCATAGACGGTGGATTTGGCCTCCCGGGTGCAGCGACATTAGAAGGATCACTAATTGATATTTCTGGCACGTGTCGGGCAGAGGGACGGATATATAAGATGGGGGGGGGGGACATCCAGAACACAATGTGATTTACCCACAGAGAGAGGGGGAGGGGGGGGAAGGAGTGGGCTACTCCCGTTATTTCCCAAAGCTGCCGCTGCAAAGATTTATTGACCCAACAATGCCGGTGATGGGAAGACGCTGAACTACCGCCGACCCACCGGGGAGCGCTCCCGCCTCTACTATGTACTAACACCGCCGGGGAGCGCTCCCGCCTCTCCTCTGTACTAATACCGACCCACCGGGGACCGCTCCCCCCTCTACTATGTACTAACACCGACCCACCGGGGACCGCTCCCCCCTCTACTATGTACTAACACCGACCCACCGGGGACCACTCCCCCCTCTACTATGTACTAACACCGCCGGGGAGCGCTCCCGCCTCTACTCTGTACTAACACCGACCCACCGGGGACCGCTCCCCCCTCTACTATGTACTAACACCGCCGGGGAGCGCTCCCGCCTCTACTCTGTACTAACACCGACCCACCGGGGACCGCTCCCCCCTCTACTATGTACTAACACCGACCCACCGGGGACCGCTCCCCCCTCTACTATGTACTAACACCGACCCACCGGGGACCACTCCCCCCCTCTACTATGTACTAACACCGACCCACCGGAGACCGCTCCCCACTCTACTATGTACTAACACCGCCGGGGAGCGCTCCCGCCTCTCCTCTGTACTAATACCGACCCACCGGGGACCGCTCCCCCCTCTACTATGTACTAACACCGACCCACCGGGGACCGCTCCCCCCTCTACTATGTACTAACACCGACCCACCGGGGACCACTCCCCCCTCTACTATGTACTAACACCGCCGGGGAGCGCTCCCGCCTCTACTCTGTACTAACACCGACCCACCGGGGACCGCTCCCCCCTCTACTATGTACTAACACCGCCGGGGAGCGCTCCCGCCTCTACTCTGTACTAACACCGACCCACCGTGGACCGCTCCCCCCTCTACTATGTACTAACACCGACCCACCGGGGACCGCTCCCCCCTCTACTATGTACTAACACCGACCCACCGGGGACCACTCCCCCCTCTACTATGTACTAACACCGACCCACCGGAGACCGCTCCCCCCTCTACTATGTACTAACACCGACCCACCGGGGACCGCTCCCCCCTCTACTATGTACTAACACCGACCCACCGGGGACCGCTCCCCCCTCTACTATGTACTAACACCGACCCACCGGGGACCGCTCGCCCCTCTACTATGTACTAACACCGACCCACCGGGGACCGCTCCCGACTCTACTATGTACTAACACCGACCCACCGGGGACCGCTCCCCCTTCTACTATGTACTAACACCGACCCACCGGGGACCGCTCCCCCCTCTATTATGTACTAACACCGCCGGGGACATAACCATACCGCTCAATTCCACCCCCCCCCCCAGTCTTATATTCCCCCTCCCCCTTCAGTCTTATATCCCCCCCTCCCCCTTCAGTCTTATATCCCCCCTCCCCCTTCACTCTTATATCCCCCCTCCCCAGTATCATCTGCAAATACTGAGATTGTACTAGATATCCCCTCCTCCAGATCATTTATGAATAAATTAAACAGGATTGGTCCCAGGACAGAACCTTGGGGGACCCCACTTTCCACACCCGCCCAATCCGAGTACTCCCCATTAATCACCACCCTCTGTACTCTCCCCTGGAGCCAGTTCTCTATCCAGGTACTCACCTTATGGTCCATACCTACCTTCCTTAGTTTGTACAGTAAGCGTTTGTGGGGAACGGTGTCAAAGGCCTTTGCAAAGTCCAGATACACCACATCCACAGACCTTCCTTTATCCAGATACACCACATCCACAGACCTTCCTTTATCCAGATACCCCACATCCACAGGCCTTCCTTTATCCAGATACACCCCATCCACAGACCTTCCTTTATCCAGATACCCCACATCCACAGGCCTTCCTTTATCCAGATACACCCCATCCACAGACCTTCCTTTATCCAGATACCCCACATCCACAGGCCTTCCTTTATCCAGATACACCACATCCACAGGCTTACCTTTATCTAGGTGGCAGCTCACTTCATCGTAGAAGGTTAATAGATTGGTTTGGCATGAACGATTTTTCATGAATCCATGCTGATTGCTACTAATAATACCGTTTTCATTACTAAAGTCTTGTATGTGGTCCCTTAACATCCCCTCCAAAAGTTTGCAGACTACAGATGTTAGGCTGACCGGCCTATAGTTACCCGGGATATATCTCGGCCCCTTTTTAAATATTGGTACCACGTTGGCTTTTTTCCAATCAGCTGGCACCATACCCGTCTGTAAACTATCCTTAACCACTTTACTACCAGTCACGTAACCTCTACGTTGGCTGACTTTGAGTGGTTATACCGGGATGATGCCTCTAGCTAGAGGCATCATCCCGGTACCGTTGTTTGAAGCCGACGGTCGGCTTTCCGTCGGTAATGATCGATGCGGCTCGGGAGCCGCTCGATCGTTACCCGGGGGGGCGGGAGGGGACGTCCCCCCCCTCCCGCCGCCTTCCGCGGCTTTGCTCGGGGCTACCGTCCCACCGGGAGCCCCGAGCACCCAGCCGGCACGTCCGCCGGCTGGATGGAGTCCCGATGAATGCCGGAAACGGCATCGATCGGGTCTCCGATGACGTAACCCGGAGGCGGCGTCCATGACGTCACTTCCGGGTTACTGTGCTGCAAAAGGCGGCAGATTTGAAAAACGGCTGTATGCAAAAATGCCGTTTTCGGCGTTTTGCATACAGGGAAGTGTAGTGGAGGGGTCTAGGGTCTTTTATGGCACTTTTCCACTGCAAGTACCGGCTAGTACCGGCTCGGCTCTACTCGGCCCTGCTTGGCCTGGTTTGCTTTTCCACTGCTGGTACCGCATGGTATAGGGTCGGAACGGTTCGGTACGGTACGGTATAGGTTTGCTTTTCCACTAAAGCAGTACTAAAGTTAAGTGGGTGGGATAACAACGGGGTGGGTGGGATTCTCTGACCAATCAGTGGCTAGTAGTGACTGCATGCAAAGGATTGTGGGATATGGTACCAGTTTGGTACCTGTTGGAACCACAATCGAGTAGGTACTGTTTTTTCAGGGCCGTACCGTACCGTACCGTTCGGTTCCATGCAGTGGAAAAGCAAACCTATACCGTACCGTACCGAACCGTTCCGACCCTATACCATGCGGTACCGCAGTGGAAAAGCACAAAAGCGTGCCGAGCCGGTACGGTTCTATGCAGTGGAAAAGCGCCATTAGACCCTCGATCCCTCCATAAAGTGTACCTGTCACGACATATTGCTGTCACCAGGGATGTTTACATTGCTTGTGACAGCAATAAAAGTGATCAGATTTTTTTTTTTTTTAAAAACCTGTAATAAAGTTTAAAAAAAAAGAAAAAATAAATAGGAAAAAAAAAAAAAAAAAAATTTAGCCGTCCCCGTCACCGTTAGCTCGCGCACAAAAAAAAACGTATACGCAAGTCGAGCCGCAAATGAAATCGCTGTTCAAACCACACATGTGAGGTATCGCCGCGATCGCCAGAGCGTGGGCAATAATTAAAAAAAAAGAGCTACACTCTAACTCTAAACTGGTAACCGTTAAATAAATTTAAAGCGTCGCAGATTGAGATCTCTATTGACCGTAGTTTGTCGCCATCCCACGGGGGGGCGCAATTTTAAACCGTAACATGTTTGGTATCTATTTACTCGGCGTGACATCATCTTTCACAATATACAAAAAAAATGGGCTAACTTTACTGTTTAGTATTTTTTAAATGCAGTGAAATGTGATTTTTCAAATTTTTTCCAAAAAAATGGCGTTTTAAAGACCGCTGCGCAAATACCGCGTGACAAAAAATTTTGCAATGACCGACATTTTATTCTCCAGAGTCTTTGCTAAAAAAATATATATAATGTTTGGGGGTTCTAAGTAGTTTTCTAGGAAAAAATACTGGTTTTAACTTGTGAACAAAAAGTGTCCGAAATAGGGCTGGGGCTAAAGTGGTTAAAGATCAAGAATAATGGTCTGGCAATCACCTGGCTGAGCTCATTAAGAACCCTTGGGTGCAAGCCATCCGGTCCCGGGGATTTATTTATGTTAAGTTTCTCTAGTTTAGCTCTAAGTCTATCCTCTGTTAGCCATGGCGGTATTTCCTGAGGTGTATTATTTAGTTCGGCCTTACAAGCGGGGTTCGTGTAGCCCCCCGATTCCTTTGTGAAGACTGAAGAGAAGAAATTATTTAACACTTCCGCCTTTTCTCTGTCCTCAGTGGCCATTTTTCCTTTATCATCTTTTATGGGGCCAATGTGTTCTGGCCTCGCTTTCTTACTGTTTATATACTTAAAGAACTTCTTGGGGTTCTTTTTACTCTCCTCCGCTATATGTCTCTCGTGTTCTATTTTAGCCGCCCTGATTTCATCTTTACATTTCTTATTACACTCTTTGTAATGCTTAAATGCTGCCAATGACCCCTCAGTCTTGAATTTTTTGAAGGCCTTTTCTTTAGCTCTAATATACATTTTTATGTTGGAGTTTAGCCACCCAGGGTTTAGTTTTGCTCTTTTAACTACCTCAATACTGGGCACTTAAACCCCCTTCCTTCCCAGACCAATTTTCAGCTTTTAGCGCTGTTACATTTTGAATGACAATTGCGCCGTCATGCAACACTGTACCTTAACCAAATTTGTGTCATTTTTTCCCCACAAATAGAGCTTTCTTTTGGTGGTATTTGATCACCGCCAGGTTTTTTCTTTTTTGGTGCACAAATAAAAAAAGACCGAAAAGTTTGGAAAAAAAAAAAGTTTTTTTGTTTAGGTTATAAAATTTTGTAAATAGAGACGTTTTTTCCTGCACTGATGAGGCCGCACTGACAGGCACTGATGAGGAGACACTGATGGGGTGGCACTGATATGCAGCACTGATGGGCACTGATAGGTAGCACTGATATGCAGCACTGATGGGCACTGATAGATAGCACTGATATACAGCATTGGTGGGCACTGATGGGCAGCGCTGATGGGCACTGATCGGCGGCACTGACAGGTGGCACTAATCGGCACTGATGGGCGGCACTGATGGCACTGATAGGCAGCACTGGTGGGCAATAATGGGCACTGGTTGGCGGCACTGATAGCTGGCAATAATGGGCACTGGTGGGCAGCACTGATAGATGGCATTGGTGGGCAGCACTGATAGGGAGGGTACCACTGGCAGGCTCTCTGAGCCCTGTTACCATCCCTGGTGGCCATCCCTGGTGGTCATGGGTGGGCACTGGGCATCCCTGGTGGTCTAGTCTCATCCCCCCCAGGGCTGCACTGGTAATCAATGTTCGGATTACCAGCACAGACCCCCCCTGTGATCAGTGAGTAATTAGAAATACTCACTGATCCCCCCAGCTGCAGAACAGATACTTTCTTCTTCTCCTCACTGACAGGATCTGTCAGGAGGAGAAGAGATCGAAGCCGTTACAACGGCTGTATTTACATTACATGACGGCTGTGATTGGACACATCCGTCATGTGATCAGGAGGGCCAATCACAGGGCCCTCCTGCCGCATCTTGTTGCTCTGTGTCTGAGGGACACAGGCACATCGAGATCATCTCTCCCCTTCTGAAGGACGTTCCGGAACGTCCGATCAGAAGGACGAGACTCCCACCCGGCCGTATATGTACAATGGCCGGGTGGGAGGTGGTTACATTTATTTCCCTTTGGAATGCACTGGCCAATCCCTTTGTTTAGTATGCTCTTGAAGCACTCCCATTTTTCCTCCGTGTTCTTTGTTCTCAGGGTTCTATCCCAATTTATATTTTCTAGCAGCGAGCGCAGTTTTGGGAAATTGGCTCTTTTGAAATTCAGCGTCTTAATATTACCCCCTCTGCTTCCTATAACTGTAATTAATACTGAAACTTATTGACCTATGGTCACTGTTTCCTAAGTTGGCCCATATTTCTATATCCGTGAGCAGGTCTGTATTGTTGGTAATCAGTAGGTCAAGATCAGTAGGACATCACAGAGCTGGTGGATGTTAGAGACCTTGCGCTCCTCCCCCTTCTGTTTGAGGATCCCCACAGATGCTCAATAGGGTTTAGGTCTGGAGACGCTTGGCCAGTCCATCACCTTTACCCTCAGCTTCTTTAGCAAGGCAGTGGTCATCTTGGAGGTGTTTGGGGTCGTTATGTTGGAATACTGCCCTGCCCCCCAGTCTCTGAAGGGAGGGGATCATGCTCTGCTTCAGTATGTCACAGTACATGTTGGCATTCATGGTTCCCTCAATGATCTGTAGCTCCCCAGTGCCGGCAGCACTCATGCAGCCCCAGACCATGACACTCCCACCACCATGCCTGACTGTAGGAAGACACACTTGTCTTTGTACTCCTCACCTGGTTCCCCCACACACGCCTGACACCATCTGACACCAAATGCTGCCGTGTGACAGGAGACTGCTATATATAGGCCTAGCCTTCCTCATTGAAGTTGTCCTCACTTCTTGTAGTGAACCCCCTTTCTGTGCTCTCTTCCTCCAGTATATGTCAGTCCATTCATCCTCATGGAAAGTGTCCAGCAGCTGGCTAATTTTACTTTGCTTTATCTGCAGTCTCTAATTTGATAGAAATTGGCCAGCAGCAGGACAGGGACGGCCCCAATAACTACGGATCAAAGTGGATTTATAGGGGTTCTATGACCACACGTGCCGCTAATGCTGGTTCTGTTCTGTAATGTCAACCCCCCCTCCCCCCCCAATCATGTTCTGCCAAAGATTTGTGTATTTTGAGTGTTGCCCTTGAACCCGTATGAAGTGACATCCCCTCCCCCCGCACTGATATATCTCCCCCCTGGCAGTGCCCAGCTTCCCGTGACTCTTCTGACTGTAAATTGCCTATTGGGCAGAATTTCATTACAGGATTTGGCCCCCCCAGTGACCTCAATGATATTCACAGAACTCTCGGCCAATCACATCCCTCGTTTTTATAAAGGGGACCGTTGAGTGCGATTAGGAAGTGGCGGCGTCCCTTCCATAGGACGAGGTCACCTCGTGTTCATCAGGCGAGTGGCCCAGAAACAACCAAGAAAAGATATAATTGGTTTTAGAGAAGTCGCTCTCTGGGGACGCAGCGGGTTCAGATTAATTAGAGACGCCGGTGATCGGAGGGGCGGCGACAATCCACTGCAACATTAACCCCTCCTCTGCTGGGAACTCATTCACATGCCACCAACTTTATACTATGGATATCAGTCCCTGCGCCCCCAAGAGCTTACAATTCAATGTCCATACCCCATCAGACACACTACAGCTGGCCTGTGCTCAACTGTTACCTGGAAGCTGTGTATTCACATGGTTCCTGCTGAAGGATCTGCTTCAGGGATCAAATGAGCCAATGCCGATCACATGACCAGCACCTGAAGGATCAAATGACCAAATGCCGATCACATGAGCAGCACCTGAGGGATCAAATGACCAAATGCCGATCACATGAGCAGCACCTGAGGGGTCAAATGACCAAATGCCGATCACATGACCAGCAAGTCAATCAAGTCCAAAGTCAGCGCAGCCCTCTAGCAGGAAATTCTAGAGGTCTTCATGCTTCCCTCTGCTGACCAGCTTTATAGAGATGCTGATTTCATTTTCCAGCAGGACTTGGCACCGCCCAAACTGCCAAAACTACCAATACCTGGTCACATGATCATGGGATCACTGTGCTTGATTGGCCAGCAAACTGGCCTGACCTAAACCCCATAGAGAATCTGTGGGGGATTGTCAGGAGGAAGATGAGAGACACCAGACCCAACAATGCAGAGGAGCTGAAGGCCGCTATCAAAGCAACCTGGGCTTCCATAACACCTCAGCAGTGCCACAGGCTGATCGCCTCCATGCCACGCCTTCATGCCACGCCTCCATGCCACGCCGCATTGATGCAGTAATTCATGCAAAAGGAGCCCCGACCAAGTACTGAGTGCATCCTATACTGTACATGGACAGACTTCTCCTATACTGTACATGGACAGACTTTTCACTAAGACAACATTTCTCTATTATAAATCCTTTTATTGGTCTTCTGTAATATTCTAATTTTCTGAGATGGTGAATTTTGGGGTGTCACTCGCTGGAAGCCATAATCATCAAATGCTGGAAATCTCTCACTCTGTGTGACATCTATAGAAAATATAGGAGATTACCTTTCTGAATTACTGAAATAAAAATGGATTTTTGTAAAATCTTACCGTAAAATCCTTTTCTCTTAAGCTCATTGACAGACGCAGTCCTCTTGATTAATATCACATTGGGTTATACTGCCCTCTACAGGAGTAGGACCCTAGGCAGAAGGAAAACGTTCTGGCCACACCTTTAGGGGCAGTACTACGTCTGTCAATGAGCTTAAGAGAAAAGGATTTTACGGTAAGATTTTACAAAAATCCATTTTTCTCTGTCGCTCATTGACAGACGCAGTCCTCTTGATTAATATCACATTGGGACGTCCCAAAGCAGTGCCACAAATGAGGGGTGGGATAACAGAAATCAAAATTTAAATCCAGAAGGCCCAACCGGTGCCGACTAGAAGTCTTAAAGGCTCAAACCAAAGGATGAGACTCAACTGAAAATCCAACAGAAAAAAACCCTCGAGGTAGACCACCGGTCTCCTCAAATTGCGGCCTGCAGAATCTTGCGGCCAAAAGAGGCATCCGACGATGCCATCACATCAACTTTATACAATCTTGTAAAGGTATGAACCGACGACCAGGTAGCCGCCTTGCAAACCTGGACCACTGACGCCTGATGGCGGAAGGCCCAAGAAGCACTAAGCGCCCGAGTAGAGTGCGCCTTACCAGGGAACGGAGGATCCCGCCCCTTAATAGAATAAGCCTGTGCATACGTCTGTCTGATCCATCTGGAGATAGTCGCGGCAGATGCAGGCAACCCCTTTTTGGGGCCATCCGTGATCACAAAAAGTGAATCCGTTTTACGAAACGAGTCCGTAGTTTTCAGGTATACCCTGATCGCCCGAACCACATCCAAGGAATGCAACGCACATTCCCGAGGATGACTGGGCTTAGGACACAAGGAAGGTAGCACAATATCTTCATTCAGATGAAACTCTGAAACCACCTTAGGAAGAAAGGATGGCTTCGGATGAAGAACTACCTTATCCCTATGAACCTATGAACCACCAGATATGGGGAACGACAAGATAATGCGGCCAGTTCTGACACCCTGCGTGCAGAAGTAATGGCCACCAAAAAGGCCACCTTCTGGGACAATGTAAGCAAGGGAATCTCCCTGATATTTTAAAAGGGAGGTTTCTGAAGAACCGACAACACTAAATTAAGATCCCAGGGCGGTAAAGGCGCGCGCACTGGCGGAGCCAAGTGCCGCACCCCCTGGATGAAATTCCGCACCAAGGAATGAGTAGCCAAAGGTTTCTGAAAGAAGATTGCTAACGCTGAAACCTGACCCTTGATGGTGCTCAAGGATAGTTTCTGCTCAACCCCCTTTTGCAGAAAAGCCAAGATTCGGGACACCGTATAGGTACGTGGAGGAAATCCAAGAGATTCAGACCACGCGATATAAGCCTTCCATGTGCGATAATAGACTTTGCTGGAAGTCGCTTTCCTTGCTTTAATTAAAGTAGGAATAACTGAAGCTGACAATTCCCTGTCCTTCAGAACCTGGGTCTCAATGGCCAGGCCGTTAAAGCCAGCGATTGTAAAGCAAGATGGAAGATCGGTCCCTGAGACCGCAGATCCTACCTGAGAGGAAGTCTCCAAGGAGCGTCCGCGACCAGTCTGCCCAAGTCGGCGTACCCGGCTTGACAAGGCCAGCCCGGAATTACCAGGATAACTGGAATTCCCTCCACCTCTATCCTGCGGAGAAGTTTCAGCAGCAACTTGAGAGGAGGGAAGACATACAGTAGCTGATAAATACAAAAATATGTGCAGCGCTAGAAGAAAAAAATTCCCAACAAAATAAATTGTCCAATCGCAGGAAACATTCCACAAGTAACGTAAACAATTGATGGTGAGAAAAAGTCCAATATATAATGGTGCAAATCATATATAAGTGCAGCAAATCCCGTCACCAGTGAAGGTAGAAATATATTGCGCTCACCAGATGGATGGGACCCCAAAACACCTTATAGTGTAGGAGTCAAACAGGCTTAAAAATGATGGAGTGTCCCCACAGATTTTTCACCGATTCCAACGGCAACCATGCAAATCTCCGGTAGATGGAATAGTTCAGAGATTCCCCTTCCACATGGTGGGTGGTAAAACCGAAAAAAATGGAGGGACATATAGCGTAATATTGCTAAAATCAATTTAATATCAATAAAGCTGATACACTTACAGACATCCGTGAAAGACAGGCATATAAGATGTAAAACAGCTGGGCTGACCAAGTCCTCTTTACATGTTTCGGCATAAATGCCTTTTTCATCTTTTGAAAAAGGCATTTATGCCGAAACATGTAAAGAGGACTTGGTCAGCCCAGCTGTTTTACATCTTATATGCCTGTCTTTCACGGATGTCTGTAAGTGTATCAGCTTTATTGATATTAAATTGATTTTAGCAATATTACGCTATATGTCCCTCCATTTTTTTCGGTTTTACCACCCACCATGTGGAAGGGGAATCTCTGAACTATTCCATCTACCGGAGATTTGCATGGTTGCCGTTGGAATCGGTGAAAAATCTGTGGGGACACTCCATCATTTTTAAGCCTGTTTGACTCCTACACTATAAGGTGTTTTGGGGTCCCATCCATCTGGTGAGCGCAATATATTTCTACCTTCACTGGTGACGGGATTTGCTGCACTTATATATGATTTGCACCATTATATATTGGACTTTTTCTCACCATCAATTGTTTACGTTACTTGTGGAATGTTTCCTGCGATTGGACAATTTATTTTGTTGGGAATTTTTTTCTTCTAGCGCTGCACATATTTTTGTATTTATTGATTTATCACCCTCCTTAGTTCAGTGATTGATGTCAGCTGCTTACATTTTTTAAGTTAGCGCAATAATCTCTATTTTATTCTGTTCATACAGTAGCTGATACTGCCCCTACGGGGCGATCAGCGCGTCCGCTAGAGGATCGCGGGCGCGAGCTACAAACCTCCGCTCCTTCCTGTTGAGCCGAAATGCCAACAGATCCACCTCCAGGGTGCCCCAATGAAGTCACAGCTGGTGAAATCCTTGGTGATCGACCTAAGCCACAGCATTGTCTGACTGGATCCGAACCGGGCTGCCCTAGAGCTGCTTGGTCCAGAAAATCAGACAAAGTCTGATCACACTCAGTTCCCACACATTTATCAGAAACTTGAATTCTACCGGAAGTAGTGACTTCCCCTGGCTGAGCATCGGAGACCGAAGCCACCAGACCAGAGACTCCCTGGTCCGCTCGCTCAACCGGATCCGATTCCTGGGAATGATCTTTGGAAAAAGTAAAGAAAACGATCTGCTCAAGGAACGGGAACTACCGCTCCCTGTAGCATATGAATGTTGGAAGGGAAGAATCGCACCGGTAGAAGTGATCGACACTCGATCTTGTATCCCGATCGTATGATCTCCTGAACCCCTTTGTCCGGGATTCAGGAAAGCCATGGATCTGGAAACCGGTGAAGACGTCCCCCCACCCCTGAGCTGGGTGGGGGCGAACCTTCAGGCTGTATTAGCCTCATCTTCAGGTTTGGCTGAGTTGGCCTTTTGTTTACCCGACCAGCGCCCTTTGAAACCCCCTGAAGGGGCTTTGGAGCCCTTCTCGCTCGCCCCAGCGGAGCGAACGAACCTTTTATGAGCGGAAAAGGAAGGTCCTCGCCTGTTACGAGGTCCTTTACCCTTAGCAGTCTGTGGCAAAAAAGTGCTCTTGCCCCCAGTGAGATCCTTTATGATCTCATCTAAGATGGTCCCAAACAGGCGATCCCCCTGAAAAGGGAGATTAGCCAAAGCTTTCTTGGAACCTAGATCCGCCGACCAGCACTTTAACCACAGCACACGTCTGAGGACTAGTGCTGACATCGATGCACGCCCTAACAAGGGAGTGGCATCCAGGGCTGCTTCACAGATGAACTGTAGTCCTTGTATAATTTGCTCCATCAGACGCTGCCTGGGGGATACTTCTCCCCTTTAAGTCATGGCGTAACAATTTGGTCCATTCTGTCAATGTTTGTGAAACTAAACCAATGGCAACCACTGGTCTAAATGATGACCCTATCAGGGAAAAAATGGAGCGGGATTCCGCTTCCACTTTCCGATCCACCGGATCCTTAAAGAAGAAGTAAACCCTCCTCTGACACTTTTACCTATAGATGATCCTATGATAAGGCTTACCTATAGGTACTGTAATATCTTCTATACATGTATCGTTTAGGAGATATTTACCTTACATGCATCCAGTGACGTCACTGGCGCATGCGCTCTGAAGGAACGGCCGCTGGTGCCGCTCCTTCAGAGCCCCGTGCCCATCGGCTCCCGCGCGCGGGAGTGACGTCACCGCGGCTCTGGCCAATCAGATGGCCGGATGCCGCGATCCCGGAAGACGGGCGACTGGACATGTCGCCCGTCATACAGGTAAGCGGACTGCACGGCGGGGTACTAAGGTAAGTATTGCATAATGAGCTAGTATGGGATGCATACTAGCTCATTATGTGTTTCTCTTTCAGGTCTAAAAAAAAAAAAAAATGTTTGTATGGGTTTACAACCTCTTTAAAGGACGGAGCGTCCTCCAACGGGATAACAGTGGCTTTATTTAGTCTGGAAATTGGTGAATCCACCACTGGTGGTACCGTCCATCTTTTAAGGAGGGATTCCTCAAACGGATAGCGTCTAGCAATGCGTTTGGAAATAGCAAGGGTTCGTTTCGGATGATCCCATTCTTCCTTAATTAGATTACCAAAACATTTGGGTAAGGGAAAAACCTTCGCCGTCTTGGTAGGCTTAGAATTTCAGAGTCAGCTACCTCTGCCGGTGTAACCACAAGTCTTAAGGTTTCCCGGACAGACAACTAGTGCGTCCACCAACGCTTCTTCTTGTGCTATGGCGGAGGCAGAAACGTCCTCCTCACTATCTGAGGGAGCATTACCTGAGACAATAGCCCCTGCAGAGGGACCTGCAGCTGCAATGACCAGCTCAGAATCTGACTCTGAAGTATCAGATGAAATAGGGGTAGGCGGGGGTCACTTTCTTGACCCCCGTCCCTGACAGGCCACCTCCACCCGGGATACCAAAGACTCCAAAACTGCTGATAATGCATCAATCATAAGTGGGGCACTGGAGGGTCCTGCGGCCACCTCGAGGGGATCAGGTGGGGATACATGTGTGGCAGGGTCCATGATTATACAAGACACTTGCCAGCAAACAAAAAATAATTGCAATGAAAAAAACTTTTTTTTTTTTTTTTGTGTGTGTAATCCCCCAGTGCAACAGCGCCCCTCAGTGTTACCTGCTTTGGACCCCACAGAGAGAGAGACCCCAGGGCTCACCACCTGATGCACAGAAGTTTCTATCAACCTGCTCCCAGCACTGTCTTCTTACAGACAGGAAGTCTTTGGCACTTTTTCCCAGGTAAAGGAGGCGGCTCCGCCCCATTACACGCCTTCCGGCGCCTCCCATGCTGCTCCTCGAGGTAGCTGGTCATTTCCAAAATGGCCGCCCCCATGCTGGAGACACGAGGCTACGCCAAGATGGCGGCCCCGCGCGACCTGCGGGAAAATGGCAGCGGCCTACTGCGGCCTGCAGAAGTTAGTTATCGGCCTGAGCGGCCTGCGGGAGGTGAACGGCCTATGGGAGGATGGCGGCCTGCGGGAGGATGGCGGCCTGCGGGAGGATGGCGGCCTGCGGATGGCGGTAGCCCAGGCAGAGGCCTGTATTGCAACCTTATGTCAGGTAGGATACTATCACCCTTATACATGGCCATCTTAACAGTAACGCCAGCCACTGACTTCAGCCATTCCCTTTACAGTCTTATATAGTGACTATAGATAGTCAGCTCCCAAACCAAGCCCTCAAGAGGGGGATCAATGACACCTGTTAGGATCATGTCCGACCATCCCAGAGAGGGGCCCGCGTCCACCAACAAACCCGGCAGGGGGGAGGGGGAACATTTTACTCACCATACCGGAACAGGCGGGCACCCACTCCTGACAGAACTCCTCTCCACCGAGGTGGGGGGGGCTGTTGACCAATACGGACGCCGTGACTCAGTTTGCAACTGGTCATTGGCGTCCAGGCGAGACGTTTAACTCGCAGGGTCAGTCCCCGTCCAGTGGGACTATGTCGCGGCCGACCCAGCGCGGAGCTATGGCCCGCACGTGCTCGTAGGCTGACTGGGGTGACCACTGGATCTCAACATCCAGCCCGTCGCCCGGCTCCGGCATGCTTGCTTGAAGATCTCACAGGAACACTGGAGAAAAAAAGCTGCCTAATAAAAAGTTTTTCTAAAAAGTCCTGCCAGGACCAAAGATCCCAGCAAGGAACTTCGGTCCTTACTCCTGACTAGACAGAAAAAAACTGACTTCCTGTAGCAGAGAGAGAGAGGATATACCCTCTGGGACCGCCCATAAGGTGTGGCCAGAACGTTTTCCTTCTGCCTAGTCCTACTCCTGTAGAGGGCAGTATAACCCAATGTGTTATTAATCAAGAGGACTGCGTCTGTCAATGAGCGACAGAGAAATTCCCTTTCTGATATTCTCATTCTATGAGATTCTCCTCTGTGACCGGGAAATGGAAATCCGAGTCATACAGAAAAAGGAGCAATACATGAAAGATTCAGCAGGCTGAGTGAGACTCCCGCAGATCAGCAGGTGGGAAGTGAAGAGCATTCCAGAAAATTCTCAACTTACTTTTCAATGAGATCCAAAGTGACTCCCGGCACCAACTTCACACTCTTCTGCATGCAAAACCTGCGAGAGGAAAGGAGACTTTAATTTCATCAACATGGCAGCCTATAGCAGTCTCCTGTCACACAGCAGTCTCCTGTCACACAGCAGCCTATAGCAGTCTCCTGTCACACAGCAGCCTATAGCAGTCTCCTGTCACACAGCAGTCTATAGCAGTCTCCTGTCACACAGCAGCCTATAGCAGTCTCCTGTCACATGGCAGCCTATAGCAGTCTCCTGTCACACAGCAGTCTCCTGTCACACAGCAGTCTCCTGTCACACAGCAGTCTATAGCAGTCTCCTGTCACACAGCAGCCTATAGCAGTCTCCTGTCACATGGCAGCCTATAGCAGTCTCCTGTCACACAGCAGTCTCCTGTCACACAGCAGTCTCCTGTCACACAGCAGTCTATAGCAGTCTCCTGTCACACGGCAGTCTATAGCAGTCTCCTGTCACACAGCAGTCTATAGCAGTCTCCTGTCACACAGCAGCCTATAGCAGTCTCCTGTCACACAGCAGTCTATAGCAGTCTCCTGTCACACAGCAGTCTCCTGTCACACGGCAGTCTATAGCAGTCTCCTGTCACATGGCAGTCTATAGCAGTCTCCTGTCACACAGCAGTCTCCTGTCACACAGCAGTCTATAGCAGTCTCCTGTCACACAGCAGCCTATAGCAGTCTCCTGTCACACAGCAGCCTATAGCAGTCTCCTGTCACACAGCAGCCTATAGCAGTCTCCTGTCACACAGCAGCCTATAGCAGTCTCCTGTCACACAGCAGTCTATAGCAGTCTCCTGTCACACAGCAGTCTATAGCAGTCTCCTGTCACACAGCAGTCTCCTGTCACACAGCAGTCTATAGCAGTCTCCTGTCACACGGCAGTCTATAGCAGTCTCCTGTCACACAGCAGTCTATAGCAGTCTCCTGTCACACAGCAGTCTATAGCAGTCTCCGGTCACACGGCAGTCTATAGCAGTCTCCTGTCACACAGCAGTCTATAGCAGTCTCCTGTCACACAGCAGTCTATAGCAGTCTCCTGTCACACAGCAGTCTATAGCAGTCTCCTGTCACACAGCAGTCTATAGCAGTCTCCTGTCACACAGCAGTCTATAGCAGTCTCCTGTCACACAGCAGTCTATAGCAGTCTCCTGTCACACAGCAGTCTATAGCAGTCTCCTGTCACACGGCAGTCTATAGCAGTCTCCGGTCACACGGCAGTCTATAGCAGTCTCCGGTCACACGGCAGTCTATAGCAGTCTCCTGTCACACGGCAGTCTATAGCAGTCTCCTGTCACACAGTAGTCTATAGCAGTCTCCTGTCACACGGCAGTCTATAGCAGTCTCCTGTCACACGGCAGTCTATAGCAGTCTCCGGTCACACGGCAGTCTATAGCAGTCTCCGGTCACACGGCAGTCTATAGCAGTCTCCTGTCACACGGCAGTCTATAGCAGTCTCCTGTCACACAGCAGTCTATAGCAGTCTCCTGTCACACAGCAGTCTATAGCAGTCTCCTGTCACACGGCAGTCTATAGCTGTCTCCGGTCACACGGCAGTCTATAGCAGTCTCCTGTCACACGGCAGTCTATAGCAGTCTCCGGTCACACGGCAGTCTATAGCAGTCTCCTGTCACACAGCAGTCTATAGCAGTCTCCTGTCACACAGCAGTCTATAGCAGTCTCCTGTCACACAGCAGTCTATAGCAGTCTCCTGTCACACAGCAGTCTATAGCAGTCTCCTGTCACACAGCAGTCTATAGCAGTCTCCTGTCACACAGTAGTCTATAGCAGTCTCCTGTCACACAGCAGTCTATAGCAGTCTCCTGTCACACAGCAGTCTATAGCAGTCTCCGGTCACACGGCAGTCTATAGCAGTCTCCTGTCACACGGCAGTCTATAGCAGTCTCCTGTCACACGGCAGTCTATAGCAGTCTCCTGTCACATGGCAGTCTATAGCAGTCTCCTGTCACACAGCAGTCTCCTGTCACACAGCAGTCTATAGCAGTCTCCTGTCACACAGCAGTCTCCTGTCACACAGCAGTCTCCTGTCACACAGCAGTCTATAGCAGTCTCCTGTCACACGGCAGCCTATAGCAGTCTCCTGTCACACAGCAGCCTATAGCAGTCTCCTGTCACACAGCAGTCTCCTGTCACACAGCAGCCTATAGCAGTCTCCTGTCACACAGCAGCCTATAGCAGTCTCCTGTCACACGGCAGTCTATAGCAGTCTCCTGTCACACAGCAGTCTCCTGTCACACAGCAGTCTATAGCAGTCTCCTGTCACACAGCAGCCTATAGCAGTCTCCTGTCACACAGCAGTCTATAGCAGTCTCCTGTCACACGGCAGTCTATAGCAGTCTCCTGTCACACAGCAGTCTATAGCAGTCTCCTGTCACACAGCAGCCTATAGCAGTCTCCTGTCACACAGCAGTCTATAGCAGTCTCCTGTCACACGGCAGTCTATAGCAGTCTCCTGTCACACAGCAGTCTATAGCAGTCTCCTGTCACACAGCAGTCTATAGCAGTCTCCGGTCACACGGCAGTCTATAGCAGTCTCCTGTCACACAGCAGTCTATAGCAGTCTCCTGTCACACAGCAGTCTATAGCAGTCTCCTGTCACACAGCAGTCTATAGCAGTCTCCTGTCACACAGCAGTCTATAGCAGTCTCCTGTCACACAGCAGTCTATAGCAGTCTCCTGTCACACAGCAGTCTATAGCAGTCTCCTGTCACACGGCAGTCTATAGCAGTCTCCGGTCACACGGCAGTCTATAGCAGTCTCCGGTCACACGGCAGTCTATAGCAGTCTCCTGTCACACGGCAGTCTATAGCAGTCTCCTGTCACACAGTAGTCTATAGCAGTCTCCTGTCACACGGCAGTCTATAGCAGTCTCCTGTCACACGGCAGTCTATAGCAGTCTCCGGTCACACGGCAGTCTATAGCAGTCTCCTGTCACACGGCAGTCTATAGCAGTCTCCTGTCACACGGCAGTCTATAGCAGTCTCCGGTCACACGGCAGTCTATAGCAGTCTCCTGTCACACGGCAGTCTATAGCAGTCTCCGGTCACACAGCAGTCTATAGCAGTCTCCTGTCACACAGCAGCCTATAGCAGTCTCCTGTCACACGGCAGTCTATAGCAGTCTCCTGTCACACAGCAGTCTATAGCAGTCTCCTGTCACACAGCAGTCTATAGCAGTCTCCTGTCACACAGCAGTCTATAGCAGTCTCCTGTCACACAGCAGTCTATAGCAGTCTCCTGTCACACAGCAGTCTATAGCAGTCTCCTGTCACACAGCAGTCTATAGCAGTCTCCTGTCACACAGCAGTCTATAGCAGTCTCCTGTCACACGGCAGTCTATAGCAGTCTCCGGTCACACGGCAGTCTATAGCAGTCTCCGGTCACACGGCAGTCTATAGCAGTCTCCTGTCACACGGCAGTCTATAGCAGTCTCCTGTCACACAGCAGTCTATAGCAGTCTCCTGTCACACAGCAGTCTATAGCAGTCTCCTGTCACACGGCAGTCTATAGCAGTCTCCGGTCACACGGCAGTCTATAGCAGTCTCCTGTCACACGGCAGTCTATAGCAGTCTCCGGTCACACGGCAGTCTATAGCAGTCTCCTGTCACACGGCAGTCTATAGCAGTCTCCTGTCACACGGCAGTCTATAGCAGTCTCCGGTCACACGGCAGTCTATAGCAGTCTCCGGTCACACGGCAGTCTATAGCAGTCTCCTGTCACACAGCAGTCTATAGCAGTCTCCTGTCACACAGCAGTCTATAGCAGTCTCCTGTCACACAGCAGTCTATAGCAGTCTCCTGTCACACAGCAGTCTATAGCAGTCTCCTGTCACACAGCAGTCTATAGCAGTCTCCTGTCACACAGCAGTCTATAGCAGTCTCCTGTCACACAGTAGTCTATAGCAGTCTCCTGTCACACAGCAGTCTATAGCAGTCTCCTGTCACACAGCAGTCTATAGCAGTCTCCGGTCACACGGCAGTCTATAGCAGTCTCCTGTCACACGGCAGTCTATAGCAGTCTCCGGTCACACGGCAGTCTATAGCAGTCTCCTGTCACACAGCAGTCTATAGCAGTCTCCGGTCACACGGCAGTCTATAGCAGTCTCCTGTCACACGGCAGTCTATAGCAGTCTCCTGTCACACAGCAGTCTATAGCAGTCTCCTGTCACACAGCAGTCTATAGCAGTCTCCTGTCACACAGCAGTCTATAGCAGTCTCCTGTCACACAGCAGTCTATAGCAGTCTCCTGTCACACAGCAGTCTCCTGTCACACAGCAGTCTATAGCAGTCTCCTGTCACACGGCAGTCTATAGCAGTCTACTGTCACACGGCAGTCTATAGCAGTCTCCGGTCACACGGCAGTCTATAGCAGTCTCCGGTCACACGGCAGTCTATAGCAGTCTCCTGTCACACAGCAGTCTATAGCAGTCTCCTGTCACACAGCAGTCTATAGCAGTCTCCTGTCACACAGCAGTCTATAGCAGTCTCCTGTCACACAGCAGTCTATAGCAGTCTCCGGTCACACGGCAGTCTATAGCAGTCTCCTGTCACACGGCAGTCTATAGCAGTCTCCGGTCACACGGCAGTCTATAGCAGTCTCCTGTCACACGGCAGTCTATAGCAGTCTCCGGTCACACGGCAGTCTATAGCAGTCTCCTGTCACACGGCAGTCTATAGCAGTCTCCTGTCACACGGCAGTCTATAGCAGTCTCCGGTCACACGGCAGTCTATAGCAGTCTCCTGTCACACGGCAGTCTATAGCAGTCTCCGGTCACACAGCAGTCTATAGCAGTCTCCTGTCACACAGCAGCCTATAGCAGTCTCCTGTCACACGGCAGTCTATAGCAGTCTCCTGTCACACAGCAGTCTATAGCAGTCTCCTGTCACACAGCAGTCTATAGCAGTCTCCTGTCACACAGCAGTCTATAGCAGTCTCCTGTCACACAGCAGTCTATAGCAGTCTCCTGTCACACAGCAGTCTATAGCAGTCTCCTGTCACACAGCAGTCTATAGCAGTCTCCTGTCACACAGCAGTCTATAGCAGTCTCCTGTCACACGGCAGTCTATAGCAGTCTCCGGTCACACGGCAGTCTATAGCAGTCTCCGGTCACACGGCAGTCTATAGCAGTCTCCTGTCACACGGCAGTCTATAGCAGTCTCCTGTCACACAGCAGTCTATAGCAGTCTCCTGTCACACAGCAGTCTATAGCAGTCTCCTGTCACACGGCAGTCTATAGCAGTCTCCGGTCACACAGCAGTCTATAGCAGTCTCCTGTCACACAGCAGTCTATAGCAGTCTCCTGTCACACAGCAGTCTATAGCAGTCTCCTGTCACACGGCAGTCTATAGCAGTCTCCGGTCACACGGCAGTCTATAGCAGTCTCCTGTCACACGGCAGTCTATAGCAGTCTCCTGTCACACGGCAGTCTATAGCAGTCTCCGGTCACACGGCAGTCTATAGCAGTCTCCTGTCACACAGCAGTCTATAGCAGTCTCCTGTCACACAGCAGTCTATAGCAGTCTCCTGTCACACAGCAGTCTATAGCAGTCTCCTGTCACACAGCAGTCTATAGCAGTCTCCTGTCACACAGCAGTCTATAGCAGTCTCCTGTCACACAGCAGTCTATAGCAGTCTCCTGTCACACAGTAGTCTATAGCAGTCTCCTGTCACACAGCAGTCTATAGCAGTCTCCTGTCACACAGCAGTCTATAGCAGTCTCCGGTCACACGGCAGTCTATAGCAGTCTCCTGTCACACGGCAGTCTATAGCAGTCTCCGGTCACACGGCAGTCTATAGCAGTCTCCTGTCACACAGCAGTCTATAGCAGTCTCCGGTCACACGGCAGTCTATAGCAGTCTCCTGTCACACGGCAGTCTATAGCAGTCTCCTGTCACACAGCAGTCTATAGCAGTCTCCTGTCACACAGCAGTCTATAGCAGTCTCCTGTCACACAGCAGTCTATAGCAGTCTCCTGTCACACAGCAGTCTATAGCAGTCTCCTGTCACACAGCAGTCTCCTGTCACACAGCAGTCTATAGCAGTCTCCTGTCACACGGCAGTCTATAGCAGTCTACTGTCACACGGCAGTCTATAGCAGTCTCCGGTCACACGGCAGTCTATAGCAGTCTCCGGTCACACGGCAGTCTATAGCAGTCTCCTGTCACACAGCAGTCTATAGCAGTCTCCTGTCACACAGCAGTCTATAGCAGTCTCCTGTCACACAGCAGTCTATAGCAGTCTCCTGTCACACAGCAGTCTATAGCAGTCTCCTGTCACACAGCAGTCTATAGCAGTCTCCGGTCACACGGCAGTCTATAGCAGTCTCCTGTCACACGGCAGTCTATAGCAGTCTCCGGTCACACGGCAGTCTATAGCAGTCTCCGGTCACACGGCAGTCTATAGCAGTCTCCTGTCACACAGCAGTCTATAGCAGTCTCCTGTCACACAGCAGTCTATAGCAGTCTCCTGTCACACAGCAGTCTATAGCAGTCTCCTGTCACACAGCAGTCTATAGCAGTCTCCGGTCACACGGCAGTCTATAGCAGTCTCCTGTCACACGGCAGTCTATAGCAGTCTCCGGTCACACGGCAGTCTATAGCAGTCTCCTGTCACACGGCAGTCTATAGCAGTCTCCGGTCACACGGCAGTCTATAGCAGTCTCCTGTCACACGGCAGTCTATAGCAGTCTCCGGTCACACAGCAGTCTATAGCAGTCTCTGTCACACAGCAGCCTATAGCAGTCTCCTGTCACACAGCAGTCTATAGCAGTCTCCTGTCACACAGCAGTCTATAGCAGTCTCCTGTCACACAGCAGTCTATAGCAGTCTCCTGTCACACGGCAGCCTATAGCAGTGTCCGGTCACACAGCAGTCTATAGCAGTCTCCTGTCACACAGCAGTCTATAGCAGTCTCCTGTCACACGGCAGCCTATAGCAGTCTCCGGTCACACGGCAGTCTATAGCAGTCTCCGGTCACACGGCAGTCTATAGCAGTCTCCTGTCACACGGCAGTCTCCTGTCACACAGCAGTCTATAGCAGTCTCCTGTCACACAGCAGCCTATAGCAGTCTCCTGTCACACAGCAGTCTATAGCAGTCTCCTGTCACACAGCAGTCTATAGCAGTCTCCTGTCACACAGCAGTCTATAGCAGTCTCCTGTCACACAGCAGTCTATAGCAGTCTCCTGTCACACAGCAGTCTATAGCAGTCTCCTGTCACACGGCAGTCTATAGCAGTCTCCTGTCACACAGCAGTCTATAGCAGTCTCCTGTCACACGGCAGTCTATAGCAGTCTCCTGTCACACGGCAGTCTATAGCAGTCTCCTGTCACACGGCAGTCTATAGCAGTCTCCGGTCACCACAGCAGCCTATAGCAGTCTCCTGTCACACGGCAGTCTATAGCAGTCTCCTGTCACACAGCAGCCTATAGCAGTCTCCTGTCACACAGGCAGTCTATAGCAGTCTCCTGTCACACGGCAGCCTATAGCAGTCTCCTGTCACACGGGCAGTCTATAGCAGTCTCCTGTCACACAGCAGTCTATAGCAGTCTCCTGTCACACAGCAGCCTATAGCAGTCTCCTGTCACACAGCAGCCTATAGCAGTCTCCTGTCACACGGCAGTCTATAGCAGTCTCCTGTCACACAGCAGCCTATAGCAGTCTCCTGTCATACACGCAGTCTATAGCAGTCTCCTGTCACACAGCAGTCTATAGCAGTCTCCTGTCACACAGCAGTCTATAGCAGTCTCCTGTCACACAGCAGCCTATAGCAGTCTCCTGTCACACAGCAGTCTATAGCAGTCTCCTGTCACACAGCAGTCTATAGCAGTCTCCTGTCACACAGCAGTCTATAGCAGTCTCCTGTCACACAGCAGTCTATAGCAGTCTCCTGTCACACAGCAGCCTATAGCAGTCTCCTGTCACACAGCAGTCTATAGCAGTCTCCTGTCACAGCAGTCCTATAGCAGTCTCCTGTCACACAGCAGTCTATAGCAGTCTCCTGTCACACAGCAGTCTATAGCAGTCTCCGGTCACACGGCAGTCTATAGCAGTCTCCTGTCACACAGCAGTCTATAGCAGTCTCCTGTCACACAGCAGTCTATAGCAGTCTCCTGTCACACAGCAGTCTATAGCAGTCTCCTGTCACACAGCAGCTATAGCAGTCTCCTGTCACACAGGCAGTCTATAGCAGTCTCCTGTCACACAGCAGTCTATAGCAGTCTCCTGTCACACAGGCAGTCTATAGCAGTCTCCTGTCACACAGCAGTCTATAGCAGTCTCCGGTCACACGGCAGTCTATAGCAGTCTCCGGTCACACAGCAGTCTATAGCAGTCTCCTGTCACACGGCAGTCTATAGCAGTCTCCTGTCACACAGTAGTCTATAGCAGTCTCCTGTCACACGGCAGTCTATAGCAGTCTCCTGTCACACAGCAGTCTATAGCAGTCTCCGGTCACACGGCAGTCTATAGCAGTCTCCTGTCACACGGCAGTCTATAGCAGTCTCCTGTCACACGCAGTCTATAGCAGTCTCCGGTCACACGGCAGTCTATAGCAGTCTCCTGTCACACAGCAGTCTATAGCAGTCTCCTGTCACACAGCAGTCCTATAGCAGTCTCCTGTCACACGCAGTCTATAGCAGTCTCCTGTCACACAGCCAGTCTATAGCAGTCTCCTGTCACACAGCAGTCTATAGCAGTCTCCTGTCACACAGCAGTCCTATAGCAGTCTCCTGTCACACAGCAGTCTATAGCAGTCTCCTGTCACACAGCAGTCTATAGCAGTCTCCTGTCACACAGCAGTCTATAGCAGTCTCCTGTCACACAGCAGTCTATAGCAGTCTCCTGTCACACGGCAGTCTATAGCAGTCTCCGGTCACACGGCAGTCTATAGCAGTCTCCGGTCACACGGCAGTCTATAGCAGTCTCCTGTCACACGGCAGTCTATAGCAGTCTCCTGTCACACAGGCAGTCTATAGCAGTCTCCTGTCACACAGCAGTCTATAGCAGTCTCCTGTCACACGGCAGGTCTATAGCAGTCTCCGGTCACACGGCAGTCTATAGCAGTCTCCTGTCACACGGCAGTCTATAGCAGTCTCCGGTCACACGGCAGTCTATAGCAGTCTCCTGTCACACGGCAGTCTATAGCAGTCTCCGGTCACACGGCAGTCTATAGCAGTCTCCTGTCACACAGCAGTCTATAGCAGTCTCCTGTCACACAGCAGTCCTATAGCAGTCTCCTGTCACACAGCAGTCTATAGCAGTCTCCTGTCACACAGCAGTCTATAGCAGTCTCCTGTCACACAGCAGTCTATAGCAGTCTCCTGTCACACAGTAGTCTATAGCAGTCTCCTGTCACACAGCAGTCTATAGCAGTCTCCTGTCACACAGCAGTCTATAGCAGTCTCCGGTCACACGGCAGTCTATAGCAGTCTCCTGTCACACGGCAGTCTATAGCAGTCTCCGGTCACACGGCAGTCTATAGCAGTCTCCTGTCACACAGCAGTCTATAGCAGTCTCCGGTCACACGGCAGTCTATAGCAGTCTCCTGTCACACGGCAGTCCTATAGCAGTCTCCTGTCACACAGCAGTCTATAGCAGTCTCCTGTCACACAGCAGTCTATAGCAGTCTCCTGTCACACAGCAGTCTATAGCAGTCTCCTGTCACACAGCAGTCTATAGCAGTCTCCTGTCACACAGCAGTCTCCTGTCACACAGCAGTCTATAGCAGTCTCCTGTCACACGGCAGTCTATAGCAGTCTACTGTCACACGGCAGTCTATAGCAGTCTCCGGTCACACGGCAGTCTATAGCAGTCTCCGGTCACACGGCAGTCTATAGCAGTCTCCTGTCACACAGCAGTCTATAGCAGTCTCCTGTCACACAGCAGTCTTATAGCAGTCTCCTGTCACACAGCAGTCTATAGCAGTCTCCTGTCACACAGCATGTGTCTATAGCAGTCTCCGGTCACACGGCAGTCTATAGCAGTCTCCTGTCACACGGCAGTCTATAGCAGTCTCCGGTCACACGGCAGTCTATAGCAGTCTCCTGTCACACAGCAGTCTATAGCAGTCTCCTGTCACACAGCAGTCTATAGCAGTCTCCGTCACACAGCAGTCTATAGCAGTCTCCTGTCACACGGCAGTCTATAGCAGTCTCCTGTCACACGGCAGTCTATAGCAGTCTACTGTCACACGGCAGTCTATAGCAGTCTCCGGTCACACGGCAGTCTATAGCAGTCTCCGGTCACACGGCAGTCTATAGCAGTCTCCTGTCACACAGCAGTCTATAGCAGTCTCCTGTCACACAGCAGTCTATAGCAGTCTCCTGTCACACAGCAGTCTATAGCAGTCTCCTGTCACACAGCAGTCTATAGCAGTCTCCGGTCACACGGCAGTCTATAGCAGTCTCCTGTCACACGGCAGTCTATAGCAGTCTCCGGTCACACGGCAGTCTATAGCAGTCTCCTGTCACACGGCAGTCTATAGCAGTCTCCGGTCACAAGGCAGTCTATAGCAGTCTCCTGTCACACGGCAGTCTATAGCAGTCTCCGGTCACACAGCAGTCTATAGCAGTCTCCTGTCACACAGCAGCCCTATAGCAGTCTCCTGTCACACAGCAGTCTCCTGTCACACAGCAGCCTATAGCAGTCTCCTGTCACACAGCAGTCTCCTGTCACACAGCAGCCTATAGCAGTCTCCTGTCACACAGCAGCCTATAGCAGTCTCCTGTCACACAGCAGTCTATAGCAGTCTCCTGTCACACAGCAGCCTATAGCAGTCTCCTGTCACATGGCAGCCTATAGCAGTCTCCTGTCACACAGCAGTCTATAGCAGTCTCCTGTCACACAGCAGTCTCCTGTCACACAGCAGCCTATAGCAGTCTCCTGTCACACAGCAGCCTATAGCAGTCTCCTGTCACACAGCAGTCTATAGCAGTCTCCTGTCACACAGCAGCCTATAGCAGTCTCCTGTCACATGGCAGTCTATAGCAGTCTCCTGTCACACAGCAGCCTATAGCAGTCTCCTGTCACATGGCAGCCTATAGCAGTCTCCTGTCACACAGCAGTCTCCTGTCACACAGCAGTCTCCTGTCACACAGCAGTCTATAGCAGTCTCCTGTCACACAGCAGCTTATAGCAGTCTCCTGTCACATGGCAGCCTATAGCAGTCTCCTGTCACACAGCAGTCTCCTGTCACACAGCAGTCTCCTGTCACACAGCAGTCTATAGCAGTCTCCTGTCACCACACGGCAGTCTATAGCAGTCTCCTGTCACACAGCAGTCTTATAGCAGTCTCCTGTCACACAGCAGCCTATAGCAGTCTCCTGTCACACAGCAGTCTATAGCAGTCTCCTGTCACACAGCAGTCTCCTGTCACACGGCAGTCTATAGCAGTCTCCTGTCACATGGCAGTCTATAGCAGTCTCCTGTCACACAGCAGTCTCCTGTCACACAGCAGTCTATAGCAGTCTCCTGTCACACAGCAGCCTATAGCAGTCTCCTGTCACACAGCAGCCTATAGCAGTCTCCTGTCACACAGCAGCCTATAGCAGTCTCCTGTCACACAGCAGCCTATAGCAGTCTCCTGTCACACAGCAGCCTATAGCAGTCTCCTGTCACACAGCAGTCTATAGCAGTCTCCTGTCACACAGCAGTCTATAGCAGTCTCCTGTCACACAGCAGTCTATAGCCAGTTTCCTGTCACACAGCAGTCTATAGCAGTCTCCTGTCACACGGCAGTCTATAGCAGTCTCCTGTCACACAGCAGTCTATAGCAGTCTCCTGTCACACAGCAGTCTATAGCAGTCTCCGGTCACACGCAGTCTATAGCAGTCTCCTGTCACACAGCAGTCTATAGCAGTCTCCTGTCACACAGCAGTCTATAGCAGTCTCCTGTCACACAGCAGTCTATAGCAGTCTCCTGTCACACAGCAGTCTATAGCAGTCTCCTGTCACACAGCAGTCTATAGCAGTCTCCTGTCACACAGCAGTCTATAGCAGTCTCCTGTCACACAGCAGTCTATAGCAGTCTCCTGTCACACGGCAGTCTATAGCAGTCTCCTGTCACACGCAGTCTATAGCAGTCTCCGGTCACACGGCAGTCTATAGCAGTCTCCGGTCACACGGCAGTCTATAGCAGTCTCCTGTCACACAGTAGTCTATAGCAGTCTCCTGTCACACGCAGTCTATAGCAGTCTCCTGTCACACGGCAGTCTATAGCAGTCTCCTGTCACACAGCAGTCTATAGCAGTCTCCGGTCACACGGCAGTCTATAGCATGTCTCCTGGTCACACGGCAGTCTATAGCAGTCTCCTGTCACACGGGCAGTCTATAGCAGTCTCCTGTCACACAGGCAGTCTATAGCAGTCTCCTGTCACACAGCAGTCTATAGCAGTCTCCTGTCACACGGCAGTCTATAGCAGTCTCCGGTCACACGGCAGTCTATAGCAGTCTCCTGTCACACAGGCAGTCTATAGCAGTCTCCGGTCACACGGCAGTCTATAGCAGTCTCCTGTCACACAGCAGTCTATAGCAGTCTCCTGTCACACAGCAGTCTATAGCAGTCTCCTGTCACACAGCAGTCTATAGCAGTCTCCTGTCACACAGCAGTCTATAGCAGTCTCCTGTCACACAGGCAGTCTATAGCAGTCTCCTGTCACACAGTAGTCTATAGCAGTCTCCTGTCACACAGCAGTCTATAGCAGTCTCCTGTCACACAGCAGTCTATAGCAGTCTCCTGTCACACGCAGTCTATAGCAGTCTCCTGTCACACAGCAGTCTATAGCAGTCTCCTGTCACACAGCAGTCCTATAGCAGTCTCCTGTCACACAGCAGTCTATAGCAGTCTCCTGTCACACAGCATCTAGGCTCTCTGGTTCCTGTCACACAGGCAGTCTATAGCAGTCTCCTGTCACACAGCAGTCTCCTGTCACACAGCAGTCTCCTGTCACACAGCAGTCTATAGCAGTCTCCTGTCACACGGCAGTCTATAGCAGTCTCCTGTCACACAGCAGTCCTATAGCAGTCTCCTGTCACACAGCCAGTCATAGCAGTCCTGTCACACAGCAGTCTATAGCAGTCTCCTGTCACACAGGCAGTCCTATAGCAGTCTCCCTGTCACACGGCAGTCTATAGCAGTCTCCTGTCCACACAGCAGTCTTAGAGTCACTGTCACACAGCAGTCTATAGCAGTCTCCTGTCACACAGCAGTCCTATAGCAGTCTCCTGTCACACAGCAGTCTATAGCAGTCTCCTGTCACACAGCAGTCTATAGCAGTCTCCTGTCACACAGCAGTCTATAGCAGTCTCCTGTCACACAGCAGTCCTATAGCAGTCTCCTGTCACACAGGCAGTCTATAGCAGTCTCCTGTCACACAGCAGTCTATAGCAGTCTCCTGTCACACAGCAGTCTATAGCAGTCTCCTGTCACACAGCAGTCTATAGCAGTCTCCTGTCACACAGGCAGTCTATAGCAGTCTCCTGTCACACAGCAGTCTATAGCAGTCTCCTGTCACACAGCAGTCTATAGCAGTCTCCTGTCACACAGCAGTCTATAGCAGTCTCCTGTCACACAGCAGTCTATAGCAGTCTCCTGTCACACAGCAGTCTATAGCAGTCTCCTGTCACACAGCAGTCTATAGCAGTCTCCTGTCACACAGCAGTCTATAGCAGTCTCCTGTCACACAGCAGTCTATAGCAGTCTCCTGTCACACGGCAGTCTATAGCAGTCTCCTGTCACACAGGCAGTCTATAGCAGTCTCCGGTCACACGGCAGTCTATAGCAGTCTCCTGTCACACAGCAGTCTATAGCAGTCTCCTGTCACACAGCAGTCTATAGCAGTCTCCTGTCACACGGCAGTCTATAGCAGTCTCCTGTCACACAGGCAGTCTATAGCAGTCTCCGGTCACACGGCAGTCTATAGCAGTCTCCTGTCACACGGCAGTCTATAGCAGTCTCCTGTCACACGGCAGTCTATAGCAGTCTCCGGTCACACGGCAGTCTATAGCAGTCTCCTGTCACACGGCAGTCTATAGCAGTCTCCGGTCACACAGCAGTCTATAGCAGTCTCCTGTCACAGCAGCAGCTATAGCAGTCTCCTGTCACACGGCAGTCTATAGCAGTCTCCTGTCACACAGCAGTCTATAGCAGTCTCCTGTCACACAGGCAGTCTATAGCAGTCTCCTGTCACACAGCAGTCTATAGCAGTCTCCTGTCACACAGCAGTCTATAGCAGTCTCCTGTCACACAGCAGTCTATAGCAGTCTCCTGTCACACAGCAGTCTATAGCAGTCTCCTGTCACACAGCAGTCTATAGCAGTCTCCTGTCACACGCAGTCTATAGCAGTCTCCTGTCACACGGCAGTCTATAGCAGTCTCCGGTCACACGGCAGTCTATAGCAGTCTCCTGTCACACAGGCAGTCTATAGCAGTCTCCTGTCACACAGCAGTCTATAGCAGTCTCCTGGTCACACAGGCAGTCTATAGCAGTCTCCTGTCACACGGCAGTCTATAGCAGTCTCCGGTCACACGGCAGTCTATAGCAGTCTCCTGTCACACAGCAGTCTATAGCAGTCTCCGGTCACACGGCAGTCTATAGCAGTCTCCTGTCACACAGTAGTCTATAGCAGTCTCCTGTCACACAGCAGTCTATAGCAGTCTCCTGTCACACAGCAGTCTATAGCAGTCTCCTGTCACACAGTAGTCTATAGCAGTCTCCTGTCACACAGCAGTCTATAGCAGTCTCCTGTCACACAGCAGTCTATAGCAGTCTCCGGTCACACGGCAGTCTATAGCAGTCTCCTGTCACACGGCAGTCTATAGCAGTCTCCTGTCACACGGCAGTCTATAGCAGTCTCCTGTCACACAGCAGTCTATAGCAGTCTCCGGTCACACGGCAGTCTATAGCAGTCTCCTGTCACACGGCAGTCTATAGCAGTCTCCTGTCACACAGCAGTCTATAGCAGTCTCCTGTCACACAGCAGTCTATAGCAGTCTCCTGTCACACAGCAGTCTATAGCAGTCTCCTGTCACACAGCAGTCTATAGCAGTCTCCTGTCACACTCAGCAGTCTCCTGTCACACAGCAGTCTATAGCAGTCTCCTGTCACACGGCAGTCTATAGCAGTCTACTGTCACAGGCAGTCTATAGCAGTCTACTGTCACACGGCAGTCTATAGCAGTCTCCTGGTCACACGGCAGTCTATAGCAGTCTCCGGTCACACGGCAGTCTATAGCAGTCTCCTGTCACACAGCAGTCTATAGGCAGTCTCCTGTCACACAGCAGTCTATAGCAGTCTCCTGTCACACAGCAGTCTATAGCAGTCTCCTGTCACACAGCAGTCTATAGCAGTCTCCGGTCACACGGCAGTCTATAGCAGTCTCCTGTCACACGGCAGTCTATAGCAGTCTCCGGTCACACGGCAGTCTATAGCAGTCTCCTGTCACACAGCAGTCTATAGCAGTCTCCTGTCACACAGCAGTCCTATAGCAGTCTCCTGTCACACAGCAGTCTATAGCAGTCTCCTGTCACACAGGCAGTCTTATAGCAGTCTCCTGTCACACGGCAGTCTATAGCAGTCTACTGTCACACGGCAGTCTATAGCAGTCTCCGGTCACACGCAGTCTATAGCAGTCTCCGGTCACACGGCAGTCTATAGCAGTCTCCTGTCACACAGCAGTCTATAGCAGTCTCCTGTCACACAGCAGTCTATAGCAGTCTCCTGTCACACAGCAGTCTATAGCAGTCTCCTGTCACACAGCAGTCTATAGCAGTCTCCGGTCACACGGCAGTCTATAGCAGTCTCCTGTCACACGGCAGTCTATAGCAGTCTCCGGTCACACGGCAGTCTATAGCAGTCTCCTGTCACACGGCAGTCTATAGCAGTCTCCTGTCACACGGCAGTCTATAGCAGTCTCCTGTCACACGGCAGTCTATAGCAGTCTCCTGTCACACAGCAGGCCTATAGCAGTCTCCTGTCACACAGCAGTCCTATAGCAGTCTCCTGTCACACAGCAGTCTATAGCAGTCTCCTGTCACACAGCAGTCTATAGCAGTCTCCTGTCACACAGCAGTCTATAGCAGTCTCCTGTCACACAGCAGCCTATAGCAGTCTCCTGTCACACAGCAGTCTATAGCAGTCTCCTGTCACACAGCAGTCTATAGCAGTCTCCTGTCACACGGCAGCCTATAGCAGTCTCCGGTCACAGGCAGTCTATAGCAGTCTCCGGTCACACGGCAGTCTATAGCAGTCTCCTGCTCACACGCAGTCTCCTGTCACACAGCAGGTCTATAGCAGTCTCCTGTCACACAGCAGCCTATAGCAGTCTCCTGTCATCACAGCAGTCTATAGCAGTCTCCTGTCACACAGCAGTCTATAGCAGTCTCCTGTCACACAGCAGTCTATAGCAGTCTCCTGTCACACAGCAGTCTATAGCAGGTCTCCTGTCACACAGCAGTCTATAGCAGTCTCCTGTCACACGGCAGTCTATAGCAGTCTCCTGTCACACAGCAGTCTATAGCAGTCTCCTGTCACACGGCAGTCTATAGCAGTCTCCGGTCACACAGCAGCCTATAGCAGT
>NC_138778.1:963768-991268 GCF_965119305.1 Pelophylax lessonae
GAGGGAATGGTATATATTATATATGTGAGATGTGGGGGGAATGGTATATATTATATATGTGAGGAGATGTGGAGGGAATGGTATATATTATATATGTGAGGAGATTTGGGGGGAATGGTATATATTATATATGTGAGGAGATGTGGAGGGAATGGTATATATTATATATGTGAGGAGATGTGGGGGGAATGGTATATATTATATATGTGAGGAGATGTGGGGGGAATGGTATATATTATATATGTGAGGAGATGTGGAGGGAATGATATATATTATATATGTGAGGAGATGTGGGGGAATGGTATATATTATATATGTGAGGAGATGTGGGGGGAATGGTATATATTATATATGTGAGGAGATGTGGAGGGAATGGTATATATTATATATGTGAGGAGATGTGGAGGGAATGGTATATATTATATATGTGAGGAGATGTGGGGGAATGGTATATATTATATATGTGAGGAGATGTGGAGGGAATGGTATATATTATATATGTGAGATGTGGTGGGAATGGTATATATTATATATGTGAGGAGATGAGGGGGGAATGGTATATATTATATATGTGTGGAGATGAGGTGGGAATGGTATATATTATATATGTGAGGAGATGAGGGGGGAATGGTATATATTATATATGTGAGGAGATGTGGTGGGAATGGTATATATTATATATGTGAGGAGATGTGGGGGGAATGGTATATATTATATATGTGAGGAGATGTGGTGGGAATGGTATATATTATATATGTGAGGAGATGAGGGGGGAATGGTATATATTATATATGTGAGGAGATGTGGGGGGAATGGTATATATTATATATGTGAGGAGATGAGGTGGGAATGGTATATATTATATATGTGAGGAGATGTGGAAGGAATGGTATATATTATATATGTGAGGAGATGTGGAGGCAATGGTATATATTATATATGTGAGGAGATGTGGTGGGAATGGTATATATTATATATGTGTGGAGATGAGGTGGGAATGGTATATATTATATATGTGAGGAGATGTGGGGGGAATGGTATATATTATATATGTGAGGAGATGTGGAGGGAATGGTATATATTATATATGTGAGGAGATGTGGAGGGAATGATTTATATTATATATGTGAGGAGATGTGGGTGGAATGGTATATATTATATATGTGTGGAAATGTGGGGAGGGAATGGTATATATTATATATGTGAGGAGATGTGGGGGGGAATGGTATATATTATATATGTAAGGAGATGTGGAGGGAATGGTATATATTATATATGTGAGGAGATGTGGAGGGAATGGTATATATTATATATGTGAGGAGATGTGGGGGAATGGTATATATTATATATGTGAGGAGATGTGGAGGGAATGGTATATATTATATATGTGAGGAGATGTGGGGGGAATGGTATATATTATATATGTGAGGAGATGTGATGGGAATGATATATATTATATATGTGAGGAGATGTGAGGGAATGGTATATATTATATATGTGAGGAGATGTGGAGGGAATGGTATATATTATATATGTGAGGAGATGTGGGGGGATGGTATATATTATATATGTGTGGAGATGAGGTGGGAATGGTATATATTATATATGTGAGGAGATGTGGGGGGAATGGTATATATAATATATGTGAGGAGATGTGGAGGGAATGGTATATATTATATATGTGAGGAGATGTGGGGGGAATGGTATATATTATATATGTGAGGAGATGTGGAGGGAATGGTATATATTATATATGTGAGGAGATGAGGTGGGAATGGTATATATTATATATGTGAGGAGATGTGGGGAATGGTATATATTATATATGTGAGGAGATGTGGGGGAATGGTTCTATTATATATGTGAGGAGATTTGGGGGGAATGGTATATATTATATATGTGAGGAGATGTGGAGGGAATGGTATATATTATATATGTGTGGAGATGAGGTGGGAATGGTATATATTATATATGTGAGGAGATGAGGGGGGAATGGTATATATTATATATGTGTGGAGATGAGGTGGGAATGGTATATATTATATATGTGAGGAGATGTGGAGGAAATGGTATATATTATATATGTGTGGAGATGAGGTGGAATGGTATATATTATATATGTGAGAGATGTGTGGGGGAATGGTATATATTATATATGTGAGGAGATGTGGAGGGAATGGTATATATTATATATGTGAGATGTGGGGGAATGGTATATATATATATGTGAGGAGATGTGGAGGGAATGGTATATATTATATATGTGAGGAGATTTGGGGGAATGGTATATATTATATATGTGAGGAGATGTGGAGGGAATGGTATATATTATATATGTGAGGAGATGTGGGGGGAATGGTATATATTATATATGTGAGGAGATGTGGGGGGAATGGTATATATTATATATGTGAGGAGATGTGGAGGGAATGATATATATTATATATGTGAGGAGATGTGGGGGGAATGGTATATATTATATATGTGAGGAGATGTGGGGGGAATGGTATATATTATATATGTGAGGAGATGTGGAGGGAATGGTATATATTATATATGTGAGGAGATGTGGAGGGAATGGTATATATTATATATGTGAGGAGATGTGGGGGAATGGTATATATTATATATGTGAGGAGATGTGGAGGGAATGGTATATATTATATATGTGAGATGTGGTGGGAATGGTATATATTATATATGTGAGGAGATGTGGGGGAATGATATATATGTGGAGGAGATGTGGGGGGGAATGATATATATTATATATGTGAGGAGATGTGGGGGGAATGGTATATATTATATATGTGTGGAGATGAGGTGGGAATGGTATATATTATATATGTGAGGAGATGAGGGGGGAATGGTATATATTATATATGTGAGGAGATGTGGTGGGAATGGTATATATTATATATGTGAGGAGATGTGGGGGGAATGGTATATATTATATATGTGAGGAGATGTGGTGGGAATGGTATATATTATATATGTGAGGAGATGAGGGGGGAATGGTATATATTATATATGTGAGGAGATGTGGGGGGAATTGTATATATTATATATGTGAGGAGATGTGGGTGGAATGGTATATATTATATATGTGTGGAAATGTGGGGAGGGAATGGTATATATTATATATGTAAGGAGATGTGGAGGGAATGGTATATATTATATATGTGAGGAGATGTGGAGGGAATGGTATATATTATATATGTGAGGAGATGTGGGGGGAATGGTATATATTATATATGTGAGGAGATGTGGAGGGAATGGTATATATTATATATGTGAGGAGATGTGGGGGGAATGGTATATATTATATATGTGAGGAGATGTGATGGGAATGATATATATTATATATGTGAGGAGATGTGAGGGAATGGTATATATTATATATGTGAGGAGATGTGGGGGGAATGGTATATATTATATATGTGAGGAGATGTGGGGGGAATGGTATATATTATATATGTGTGGAGATGAGGTGGGAATGGTATATATTATATATGTGAGGAGATGTGGGGGGAATGGTATATATTATATATGTGAGGAGATGTGGAGGGAATGGTATATATTATATATGTGAGGAGATGTGGGGGGAATGGTATATATTATATATGTGAGGAGATGTGGTGGGACTGGTATATATTATATATGTGAGGAGATGTGGAGGGAATGGTATATATTATATATGTGAGGAGATGTGGAGGGAATGATATATATTATATATGTGAGGAGATGTGGGTGGAATGGTATATATTATATATGTGTGGAGATGTGGGGAGGGAATGGTATATATTATATATGTAAGGAGATGTGGAGGGAATGGTATATATTATATATGTAAGGAGATGTGGAGGGAATGATACATATTATATATGTGAGGAGATGTGGTGGGAATGGTATATATTATATATGTGAGGAGATGTGGGGGGGAATGGTATATATTATATATGTAAGGAGATGTGGAGGGAATGGTATATATTATATATGTGAGGAGATGTGGAGGAATGGTATATATTATATATGTGAGGAGATGTGGGGGGAATGGTATATTATATATGTGAGGAGATGTGGGGGGGAATGGTATATATTATATATGTAAGGAGATGTGGAGGGAATGGTATATATTATATATGTGAGGAGATGTGGAGGGAATGGTATATATTATATATGTGAGGAGATGTGGGGGGAATGGTATATATTATATATGTGAGGAGATGTGGAGGGAATGGTATATATTATATATGTGAGGAGATGTGGGGGGAATGGTTATATTATATATGTGAGGAGATGTGATGGGAATGATATATATTATATATGTGAGGAGATGTGAGGGGAATGGTATATATTATATATGTGAGGAGATGTGGGGGGAATGGTATATATTATATATGTGAGGAGATGTGGGGGGAATGGTATATATTATATATGTGTGGAGATGAGGTGGGAATGGTATATATTATATATGTGAGGAGATGTGGGGGAATGGTATATATTATATATGTGAGGAGATGTGGAGGGAATGGTATATATTATATATGTGAGGAGATGTGGGGGGAATGGTATATATTATATATGTGAGGAGATGTGGAGGGAATGGTATATATTATATATGTGAGGAGATGTGGAGGGAATGGTATATATTATATATGTGAGGAGATGTGGAGGGACTGATATATATTATATATGTGAGGAGATGTGGGTGGACTGGTATATATTATATATGTGTGGAGATGTGGGGAGGGAATGGTATATATATATACATGTAAGGAGATGTGGAGGGAATGGTATATATTATATATGTAAGGAGATGTGGAGGGAATGATACATATTATATTGTGAGGAGATGTGGTGGGATGGTATATATTATATATGTGAGGAGATGTGGAGGGGGAATGGTATATATTATATATGTGAGGAGATGTGGAGGGAATGGTATATATTATATATGTGAGGAGATGTGGGGGGATGGTATATATTATATATGTTGAGGAGATGTGGGGGGAATGGTATATATTATTATGTGAGGAGATGTGGAGGGAATGGTATATATTATATATGTAAGGAGATGTGGAGGGAATGGTAATAATATTATATGTGAGGAGATGTGGAGGGAATGGTATATATTATATATGTGAGGAGATGTGATGGGAATGATATATATTATATATGTGAGGAGATGTGGAGGGAATGGTATATATTATATATGTGTGGAGATGAGGTGGGAATGATATATATTATATATGTGAGGAGATGAGGGGGGAATGGTATATATTATATATGGTGAGGAGATGTGGGGGGAATGGTATATATTATATATGTGTGGAGATGAGGTGGGAATGGTATATATTATATATGTGAGGAGATGTGGGGGGATGGTATATATTATATATGTGAGGAGATGTGGGGGGAATGGTATATATTATATATGTGAGGAGATGTGGGGGGACATGGATATATGGGAATGGTATATATTATATATGTGTGGAGATGTGGGGGAATGGTATATATTATATATGTGTGGAGATGTGAGGGAATGATATATATTATATATGTGAGGAGATGTGGTGGGAATGGTATATATTATATATGTGAGGAGATGTGGGGGGAATGGTATATATTATATATGTAAGGAGATGTGGAGGGAATGGTATATATTATATATGTGTGGAGATGTGGGGAGGGAATGGTATATATTATATATGTGAGGAGAATGTGGAGGGAATGGTATATATTATATATGTGTGGAGATGTGGGGAGGGATGGCTATATATTATATATGTGAGGAGATGTGGAGGGTATAGTATATGATGTGATAGTATAGTATTATATGTATATATGATGTGATAGTATAGTATATATGATGTGATAGTATAGTATATATGATGTGATAGTATAGTTATAATATGATGTGATAGTATAGTATATATGATGTGATAGTATATATGATGTGATAGTATAGTAAATATGATGTGATAGTATATATGATGTGATAGTATATATGATGTGATAGTATAGTATATATGGGTGAGTGATATGGGGAATATATAGGTGGTATGACAGGAAAGATTTGTGTATAATGAGATTATATATGAGGAGATTATAAGGATCACGAATGGTATATCTCAGGGATCACACACCTGCACCCCCCAGCTGTTGCAGAATCCCATCCCATGAGGCCATTGCAAACCTCTGACATTCACAGACAAGGACTATGGCATGATGGGAATTGTAGTTCCTGATCAACTGGAGGGCCGTAGTTTGAAGACTCCTGGTATATAGGATATAATGTATATATATATACGCTATGAGGAGATTATTATGGGATAGGAATGGTATATAGGATATAATGTATATATAATATAAACCTATGAGGAGATTATTATGGGATATGAATGGTATATAGGATATAATGTATATATAATATACACTATGAGGAGATTATTATGGGATATGAATGGTATATAGGATATAATGTATATATAATATACGCTATGAGACTATTATGGGATAGGAATGGTATATAGGATATAATGTATATATAATATACACTATGAGGAGATTATTATGGGATAGGAATGGTATATAGGATATAATGTATATATAATATACACTATGAGGAGATTATTATGGGATATGAATGGTATATAGGATATAATGTATATATAATATACGCTATGAGGAGATTATTATGGGATAGGAATGGTATATAGGATATAATGTATATATAATATAAACTATGAGGAGATTATTATGGGATATGAATGGTATATAGGATATAATGTATATATAATATACGCTATGAGGAGATTATTATGGGATATGAATGGTATATAGGATATAATGTATATATAATATACGCTATGAGACTATTATGGGATAGGAATGGTATATAGGATATAATGTATATATAATATACGCTATGAGGAGATTATTATGGGATAGGAATGGTATATAGGATATAATGTATATATAATATACACTATGAGGAGATTATTATGGGATAGGAATGGTATATAGGATACAATGTATATATAATATACGCTATGAGGAGACTATTATGGGATAGGAATGGTATATAGGATACAATGTATATATAATATACGCTATGAGGAGACTATTATGGGATAGGAATGGTATATAGGATACAATGTATATATAATATACACTATGAGGAGATTATTATGGGATAGGAATGGTATATAGGATATAATGTATATATAATATACGCTATGAGACTATTATGGGATAGGAATGGTATATAGGATATAATGTATATATAATATACGCTATGAGGAGATTATTATGGGATAGGAATGGTATATAGGATACAATGTATATATAATATACGCTATGAGGAGATTATTATGGGATAGGAATGGTATATAGGATACAATGTATATATAATATACACTATGAGGAGATTATTATGGGATAGGAATGGTATATAGGATATAATGTATATATAATATACACTATGAGGAGATTATTATGGGATATGAATGGTATATAGGATATAATGTATATATAATATACGCTATGAGACTATTATGGGATAGGAATGGTATATAGGATATAATGTATATATAATATACGCTATGAGGAGATTATTATGGGATAGGAATGGTATATAGGATACAATGTATATATAATATACACTATGAGGAGATTATTATGGGATAGGAATGGTATATAGGATACAATGTATATATAATATACACTATGAGGAGATCTATATAAGATATTGGAATATATAATATATATATATAGAGGTGGAGGAGGGGTGATATATATATAGTATGTAGGGTATATAGGTGGGGGATGGGTGTATATAGAGATGTTTATGAATGGCGGGTAGATTGGATGGGTAATGTAGGGTATATATATATATGTGTGTGTGGGATGGGTGTATATATATATATATAGGTGGGGGAGGGGTATATATAGAGGTGGGGGAGGGGTATATATAGAGGTGGGGGAGGGGTATATAGAAGTGAGGGAGGGGTATATATATAGGTGGGGGAGGGGTATATATATATATATATGTGGGGGAGGGGTATATATATATAGGTGGGGGAGGGTGTGTATATATATATATATATATAGGTGGGGGAGGGGTATATATATAGGTGGGGGAGGGGTATATATATAGGTGGGTGAGGGGTATATATAGGTTGGGGATGGGTACATATATATATATAAGTGGGGGAGGGGTATATATAGGTGGGGGTGGGGTATATATATGTGTGGGGGATGGGTGTATATAGATGGGGGAGGGGTATATATATATATATATAGGTGGGGGAGGGGTATATATATATATAGGTGGGGGAGGGGTATATATATATATATATAGGTGGGGGAGGGGTATATATAGAGATGGGGGAGGGGTATATATATATATAGGTGGGGGAGGGGTATATATATATATAGGTGGGGGAGGGGTATATATATATATATATAGGTGGGGGAGGGGTATATATATATATATATATATAGAGATGGGGGAGGGGTATATATAGGTGGGGGAGGGGTATATATATATATATATATATAGGTGGGGGAGGGGTATATATAGAGATGATGTTTATGAATGGCGGGTACATTGGATGATATGAGGAGGATGCTCGCCGCGCATGCGCAGTCCCCCGGATAGGAATGTTGATGTTGTTATCGGTGTGACACATGGATGGCGGTGATTTTGTGTCCCCTGTGTGAAGGGGGGAGGGGTAATATTCGGTCCCCGGTGGGAGGGGGAGGGGAAGCCGTTGTTGTGGAGCTCCGGGCCCCGGCCACGCCGCTGTGAGGAGTACGGAGAGTTCCCGCCCACAGGCCGCTCTTCCCTGGCCCCGCCCCCCGGCTGTCACTGCCATTCCTCCCTCAGCACGCCGAGGCTCCGCCCCCCCCGATGACCTCTTCCCAGTCACACCACGCGCCTCAACCGAACTGTCCTATCGCAGCCCCGCCCACCCGGACGCCGGGCCGTCCCTATTGGCTGCGCGCCGCTGGAAGGTTAGGCTGCGCCCTCCCTCCCCCCTTCTTTCCTTTTCTGTCGCTGGCCGCCGCCGCCGGTGCCCGGAGTCACCCGAGAGAAGATGGCGGCGGTGGTGGCCCGGCTGGAGGGCCGGGAGTTCGAATACCTGATGAAGAAACGCTCGGTGACGATAGGCCGCAACTCGTCTCAGGGCTCCGTGGATGTCAGCATGGGGCACTCCAGCTTCATCTCCCGCCGCCACCTGGAGATCTTCACCGCCGGAGACGAGCAGGACGCCGAGTTCTACCTCCGCTGCCTGGGGAAGAACGGAGTCTTCGTAGACGGCGTGTTCCAGAGGAGGGGAGCTCCGCCCCTGCCCCTCCCCCGCGTGTGAGTACCCGCCCCTGCACAAGGGGGGTGTGTGTATATATATAGAGGGGAGCCCCGCCCCCGCATAGTGACTACCAGAGGAGGGGTGTATACATGGAGGCTCTGCCCCTCCCCTGCATGTGAGTACCCGCCCCTGCACAAGGGGGGTGTGTATGTATATATAGAGGGGAGCCCCTCCCCCGCGTGTGAGTACCCGCCCCTGCAGAAGGGGGTGTGTATATATAGAGGGGAGCCCCGCCCCCGCGTGTGAGTACCTGCCCCTGCACAAGGGGTGTGTGTATGTATGTATATATATATATATAGAGGGGAGCCCCGCCCCCGTGTGTGAGTACCCGCCCCTGCACAAGGGGGGTGTGTATGTATATATAGAGGGGAGCCCCGCCCCCGCGTGTGAGTACCCGCCCCTGCAGAAGGGGGTGTGTATATATAGAGGGGAGCCCCGCCCCCGCGTGTGAGTACCTGCCCCTGCACAAGGGGGGTGTGTATGTATGTATATATATATATATATATATAGAGGGGAGCCCCTCCCCCGCGTGTGAGTACCCGCCCCTGCAGAAGGGGGTGTGTATATATAGAGGGGAGCCCCGCCCCCGCGTGTGAGTACCTGCCCCTGCACAAGGGGGGTGTGTATGTATATATAGAGGGGAGCCCCGCCCCCGTGTGTGAGTACCCGCCCCTGCAGAAGGGGGTATGTATATATATATATATATATATATATAGAGGGGAGCCTCGCCCCCGCATAGTGACTACCAGAGGAGGGGTGTATACATGGAGGCTCTGCCCCTCCCCTGCATGTGAGTACCCGCCCCTGCACAAGGGGGGTGTGTTTGTATATATATAGAGGGGAGCCCCACCCCCGTGTGTGAGTACCCGCCCCTGCAGAAGGGGGTGTGTATGTATATATAGAGGGGAGCCCCGCCCCCGCATAGTGATTACCAGAGGGGGGTGTGTATACATGGAGGGCCCTGCCCCTCCCCCACGTGTGAGTAACCGCCCCTGCAGAAGGGGGTGTGTATGTATATATAGAGGGGAGCCCTGCCCCCGCATAGTGACTACCAGAGAGGGGTGTGTATACATGGAGGGCTCCGCCCCTGCCCCTCCCCCGCATGTGAGTACCCGCCCCCGCATAAGTGGGTGTGTATGTATAGAGGGGAGCTCCGCTCCCGCGTGTGAGTACCCCACCCCCACATAGTGACTACTAGAGAGGGGTGTGTATACATGGAGGGCTCTGCCCCTCCCCCGCATGTGAGTCCCCCCACCAAAGGGAGGTGTGTATACATAGAGTAAGGGGACTCTGCTCCCCTCCCCCTCATGTGAGTACCCCACCCGCCCCTGCTAAAGGGTAGTGCATAAATATAGAGGGGGGCCTCTCCTCATGTGAGTACCCCGCGTATCACCGCCAGAGGGGGTGTGTGTATACATAGAGGAGCTCTGCCCCTCCCCGCGTGTTAGTACCCCGCCCCCGCACAGTGTGTATACATAGAAGAGATCCACCTTATGCCCCTCCCCTGCATGTGAATTCCTTGCCCCCACATAGTGGCAACCAGGGGGGTGTGTATACATAGAGGGGAGCTCCGCCTCTTCCCCACCACCTGTCATTACCCCGCCCCTGCGTATCACTGCTAGGGGGTGTGTGTATATACATGGAGGGGAGCTCCGCCCCTGCCCCTCCCTTACATGTCAGTTCTCTGTCCCTGCATGTGTGAGTACCCTGCTAGGGGGTGTGTATATATATATATATATATAGACATGATGGGGGTGGAGCATCCTGTCACATGGCTCTGTATGTAAACATGATGGGGGTGGAGCATCCTGTCACATGGCTTTGTATGTAAACATGATGGGGGTGGAGCATCCTGTCACATGGCTTTGTATGTAAACATGATGGGGGTGGAGCATCCTGTCACATGGCTCTGTTTGTAAACATGATGGGGGTGGAGCATCCTGTCACATGGCTCTGTTTGTAAACATGATGGGGGTGGAGCATCCTGTCACATGGCTCTGTATGTAAACATAATGGGGGGTGGAGCATCCTGTCACATGGCTCTGTATGTAAACATGATGGGGGTGGAGCATCCTGTCACATGGCTCTGTATGTAAACATGATGGGGGGTGGAGGGGGTGGAGCATCCTGTCACATGGCTCTGTATGTAAACATGATGGGGGTGGAGCATCCTGTCACATGGCTCTGTATGTAAACATGATGGGGGGGGTGGAGCATCCTGTCACATGGCTCTGTTTGTAAACATGATGGGGGTGGAGCATCCTGTCACATGGCTCTGTATGTAAACATGATGGGGGTGGAGCATCCTGTCACATGGCTCTGTATGTAAACATGATGGGGGTGGAGCATCCTGTCACATGGCTCTGTTTGTAAACATGATGGGGGTGGAGCATCCTGTCACATGGCTCTGTATGTAAACATGATGGGGGTGGAGCATCCTGTCACATGGCTCTGTTTGTAAACATGATGGGGGTGGAGCATCCTGTCACATGGCTCTGTATGTAAACATGATGGGGGGTGGAGCATCCTGTCACATGGCTCTGTATGTAAACATGATGGGGGTGGAGCATCCTGTCACATGGCTTTGTATGTAAACATGATGGGGGTGGAGCATCCTGTCACATGGCTTTGTATGTAAACATGATGGGGGTGGAGCATCCTGTCACATGGCTCTGTATGTAAACATGATGGGGGTGGAGCATCCTGTCACATGGCTTTGTATGTAAACATGATGGGTGGAGCATCCTGTCACATGGCTTTGTATGTAAACATGATGGGGGTGGAGCATCCTGTCACATGGCTTTGTATGTAAACATGATGGGTGGAGCATCCTGTCACATGGCTTTGTATGTAAACATGATGGGGGTGGAGCATCCTGTCACATGGCTCTGTTTGTAAACATGATGGGGGTGGTGCATCCTGTCACATGGCTTTGTATGTAAACATGATGGGTGGAGCATCCTGTCACATGGCTCTGTATGTAAACATGATGGGGGTGGAGCATCCTGTCACATGGCTCTGTATGTAAACATGATGGGGGTGAGGCATCCTGTCACATGGCTCTGTATGTAAACATGATGGGTGGAGCATCCTGTCACATGGCTCTGTATGTAAACATGATGGGGGGTGGAGCATCCTGTCACATGGCTCTGTATGTAGACATAATGGGGGTGGAGCATCCTGTCACATGGCTCTGTATGTAAACATGATGGGGTGGAGCATCCTGTCACATGGCTCTGTATGTAAACATGATGGGGGGTGGAGCATCCTGTCACATGGCTCTGTATGTAGACATAATGGGGGTGGAGCATCCTGTCACATGGCTCTGTATGTAAACATGATGGGGGTGGAGCATCCTGTCACATGGCTCTGTATGTAAACATGATGGGGGGTGGAGGGGGTGGAGCATCCTGTCACATGGCTCTGTATGTAAACATGATGATGGGTGGAGCATCCTGTCACATGGCTCTGTATGTAAACATGATGGGGGGTGGAGCATCCTGTCACATGGCTCTGTATGTAAACATGATGGGGGGTGGAGCATCCTGTCACATGGCTTTGTATGTAAACATGATGGGTGGAGCATCCTGTCACATGGCTCTGTATGTAAACATGATGGGGGTGGAGCATCCTGTCACATGGCTCTGTATGTAAACATGATGGGGGTGAGGCATCCTGTCACATGGCTCTGTATGTAAACATGATGGGTGGAGCATCCTGTCACATGGCTCTGTATGTAAACATGATGGGGGGTGGAGCATCCTGTCACATGGCTCTGTATGTAGACATAATGGGGGTGGAGCATCCTGTCACATGGCTCTGTATGTAAACATGATGGGGTTGAGCATCCTGTCACATGGCTCTGTATGTAAACATGATGGGGGGTGGAGCATCCTGTCACATGGCTCTGTATGTAGACATAATGGGGGTGGAGCATCCTGTCACATGGCTCTGTATGTAAACATGATGGGGGTGGAGCATCCTGTCACATGGCTCTGTATGTAAACATGATGGGGGGTGGAGGGGGTGGAGCATCCTGTCACATGGCTCTGTATGTAAACATGATGATGGGTGGAGCATCCTGTCACATGGCTCTGTATGTAAACATGATGGGGGGTGGAGCATCCTGTCACATGGCTCTGTATGTAAACATGATGGGGGGTGGAGCATCCTGTCACATGGCTTTGTATGTAAACATGATGGGGGTGGAGCATCCTGTCACATGGCTCTTTATGTAAACATGATGGGGGGTGGAGCATCCTGTCACATGGCTCTGTATGTAGACATAATGGGGGTGGAGCATCCTGTCACATGGCTCTGTATGTAAACATGATGGGGTGGAGCATCCTGTCACATGGCTCTGTATGTAAACATGATGGGGTGGAGCATCCTGTCACATGGCTCTGTATGTAAACATGATGGGGGGTGGAGCATCCTGTCACATGGCTCTGTATGTAAACATGATGGGGGGTGGAGCATCCTGTCACATGGCTCTGTATGTAAACATGATGGGGGGTGGAGCATCCTGTCACATGGCTTTGTATGTAAACATGATGGGGGTGGAGCATCCTGTCACATGGCTCTTTATGTAAACATGATGGGTGGAGCATCCTGTCACATGGCTCTGTATGTAAACATGATGGGGGGTGGAGCATCCTGTCACATGGCTCTGTATGTAAACATGATGGGGGTGGAGCATCCTGTCACATGGCTCTGTATGTAAACATGATGGGGGGTGGAGCATCCTGTCACATGGCTCTGTATGTAAACATGATGGGGGGGGGTGGAGCATCCTGTCACATGGCTCTGTATAGAAGGCAGTTGTCCTAACTGCCCTGAGATCATTCACAAGCTCCTCCCATGTAATTCTGGGCGGATCCCTCACTTTTCTCATGACCATCCTCACCCCATGAGGAGAAATCTTCCATGGAGCTCCAGACTGAGGACCATTGATGGATATTTTGTATTTCCTCCATTCACCAATAATCGCTCCAACGTTTGTCTCCTCTCACCAAGCTTCTCTCTGATTGCACTGTAGCCATTCCAGCCTTGTGCCGGTCTCCAATCTTCTCCCTGACCTCCTCTGACAGCTCATTGGTCTTCCCATGATGGTGAGCTGTGATTGGAGGAAAGAGATTCTGTGGGCGGGTGTCTTCTTGTAGTGACAGGACTAATCTGTGTCCCACATGAGCACCTCCTGTATCCGGTCTGTGGGGGCGGAGTTATTGTTGATTGGTCGGGGATCATATAATTATTTTACTCCATTTATAACATTTGTATCATGTGATTTCTGATATTCTGTCTGTCATATAAAATGAGACACTCGCCATTTCTCTGTAATCTGCAGGGATCAAATCATTATTCCCCGCACTGTATATACTGTATACACACTGTGCGGGTGTCATGTGACATGAGGGGCGTATACCTCACAGTCCTCACTGCAGGGGGTCACATGACTCTGTATATAAACATAGCATGCTAATAGAGAATGAGGAGACCGCACCTGACTCAGTGCTGCCACCTCCTGTCACATGTCACTGTATATAAACATAATGAGGTGACAGCTGAGACTTCCGGGGGGGGGGGGGTTCTGTCCTTGCTGCTGCTGCATCCTCTCACATGGAACCATCCTCCTCCTACTGCGCCTCTGCACAGAAACAGAATAGGGGGAATTCATCTTACCTGGGGCATCTGTGCATGGCCACCAATCAGCTTCTTCTGTCTAATCTGGATGTAATCCTCAGACATGAAATCTGAACAAAGCACATCCCTCTATAACAGGGGTGGGGAACCTTTTTTCTGCCAAGGGCCATTAGGGTATTTATAAAATCATTCGAGGATCGTACAAAATGATTACCTTTAAAAATGTGCCTGTTATATTTGGTCAAACATTTAATTAACTCTCCCTAATGTGATGGCTGCAACTGCTTCTCTTTGGTGAGGTGTGTGATGTTAGCTGGTATTGATGATGTTGCTACTCGCAACTGGTTTTCCAGGTTTGCGTCGGTCAGTCTGGAGCGCAGTCGAATTTTTTGTGGTGGTGTTTTTTTTTTTTTATTTTTTTATTTTTTTTAAAGAACTGCTGGTGGGTACAGCTGGCTCAGGCTGGTACTGCTGGCGTGTACTGTGGGTACTGCTGGCTCAGGCTGGTACTGCTGTGGGTACTGCTGGCTCAGGCTGGTACTGCTGTAGGTACTGCTGTAGGTAATGCTGGCTCAGGCTGGTACTGTGCTGTAGGTACTGCTGTGGGAACTGCTGGCTGGTTCTGTGCAGTGGGTACTGCTGGCTTAGGCTGGTACTGCTGGCTGGTACTGTGCTGTAGGTACTGCTGGCTGATACTGTTGTGGGTACTGCTGTGGGTACTGCTGGCTCTAGGTGGTACTGCTGTGGGTACTGCTGGCTCTGGCTTTTACTGCTGGCTCTGGCTTTTACTGCTGGCTCTGGCTTTTACTGCTGGCTCTGGCTTTTACTGCTGGCTCTGGCTGGTACTGCTGTGGGTACTGCTGGCTCTGGCTGGTACTGCTGTGGGTACTGCTGGCTCAGGCTGGTACTGCTGTGGGTACTGCTGACTCAGGCTGGTACTGTGCTGTAGGTACTGCTGTGGGAACTGCTGGCTGGTTCTGTGCAGTGGGTACTGCTGGCTTAGGCTGGTACTGCTGGCTGGTACTGTGCTGTAGGTACTGCTGGCTGATACTGTTGTGGGTACTGCTGGCTCTAGGTGGTACTGCTGGCTCTGGCTTTTACTGCTGGCTCTGGCTGGTACTGCTGACGGTACTGCTGGCTCAGGCTGGTACTGCTGTGGGTACTGCTGGCTGGTTCTGTGCAGTGGGTACTGCTGGCTGATACTGTTGTGGGTACTGCTGTGGGTACTGCTGGCTCTAGGTGGTACTGCTGTGGGTACTGCTGGCTCTGGCTTTTACTGCTGGCTCTGGCTTTTACTGCTGGCTCTGGCTTTTACTGCTGGCTCTGGCTTTTACTGCTGGCTCTGACTGGTACTGCTGTGGGTACTGCTGGCTCAGGCTGGTACTGCTGTGGGTACTGCTGTAGGTACTGCTGGCTCAGGCTGGTACTGCTGTGGGTACTGCTGACTCAGGCTGGTACTGTGCTGTAGGTACTGCTGTGGGAACTGCTGGCTGGTTCTGTGCAGTGGGTACTGCTGGCTTAGGCTGGTACTGCTGGCTGGTACTGTGCTGTAGGTACTGCTGGCTGATACTGTTGTGGGTACTGCTGGCTCTAGGTGGTACTGCTGTGGGTACTGCTGGCTCTGGCTTTTACTGCTGGCTCTGGCTTTTACTGCTGGCTCTGGCTGGTACTGCTGACGGTACTGCTGGCTAAGGCTGGTACTGCTGTGGGTACAGCTGGCTCAGGCTGGTACTGCTGTGGGTACTGCTGGCTGGTTCTGTGCAGTGGGTACTGCTGGCTTAGGCTGGTACTGCTGGCTGGTACTGTGCTGTAGGTACTGCTGGCTGATACTGTTGTGGGTACTGCTGGCTCTAGGTGGTACTGCTGTGGGTACTGCTGGCTCAGGCTGGTACTGCTGGCTCAGGCTGGTACTGCTGGCTCAGGCTGGTACTGTGCTGTGGGTACTGCTGGCTGGTTCTGTGCAGTGGGTACTGCTGGCTTAGGCTGGTACTGCTGGCTGGTACTGTGCTGTAGGTACTGCTGGCTGATACTGTTGTGGGTACTGCTGGCTCTAGGTGGTACTGCTGTGGGTACTGCTGGCTCTGGCTTTTACTGCTGGCTCTGGCTTTTACTGCTGGCTCTGGCTTTTACTGCTGGCTCTGGCTTTTACTGCTGGCTCTGGCTTTTACTGCTGGCTCTGGCTGGTACTGCTGACGGTACTGCTGGCTCAGGCTGGTACTGCTGTGGGTACTGCTGTAGGTACTGCTGGCTCAGGCTGGTACTGCTGTGGGTACTGCTGGCTGGTTCTGTGCAGTGGGTACTGCTGGCTTAGGCTGGTACTGCTGGCTGGTACTGTGCTGTAGGTACTGCTGGCTGATACTGTTGTGGGTACTGCTGTGGGTACTGCTGGCTCTAGGTGGTACTGCTGTGGGTACTGCTGGCTCTGGCTTTTATTGCTGGCTCAGGCTGGTACTGCTGTGGGTACTGCTGGCTCAGGCTGGTACTGCTGGCTCAGGCTGGTACTCCTGTGGGTACTGCTGACTCAGGCTGGTACTGTGCTGTGGGTACTGCTGGCTTAGGCTGGTACTTCTGGCTGGTACTGTGCTGTAGGTACTGCTGGCTGATACTGTTGTGGGTACTGCTGGCTCTAGGTGGTACTGCTGGCTCTAGGTGGTACTGCTGTGTGTGCTGCTGGCGGGAAATGCTGGCTAGGAGAAGTGTAGCAGCGCCACGCTGGAGGAAGAGGCAATGTTTTCCTGTATTGGTCACAGGCGGAGTGCATTTGATATCACTCCTCCTGTGACTCACTCAGACTGTCATAACGGAGCCGAAACTATACAGGAAGCATCGGCTCCATTCTGACAGATCAGCTGAGAGACACAGACTCAGCTGCACGGGGGGCCGGACCAGAGGACTTCGCGGGCCGCATACGGCCCCCGAACTGTAGGTTCCCCACCACTGCTCTATAGTGTGTACTTGTCTCAGTGCAGAGCACTGAGTGTCATTTCTGTCTGCTGCCTCCTTCCTTTATCTGCATGAGACTCCTCCCCCTTCCCTCCATCCTCTGCTATCTGCATGAGACTCCTCCCCCTTCCCTCCATCCTCTGCTATCTGCATGAGACTCCTCCTTCGGGTAAGTATTGGGGGGGGGGGGGGGTTGCACACAGGTCTTTTATCTTAATGCATAGAATTAACCTACGGGGGTTGGGTTATTTCACGGGAAGACGACATCATTTGCTAACCCAACGCTTTAGGCACTGGGAACGGGGGTTGGGTTATTTCATGGGAAGCCATTGTAAAGTTAAACCCTACCCTGTGAAAATTCCCTCCCCCCCCCCCCCGTCACTTCCTGTGTGAGCCGATCGTTTTACTCCCTGAGCATGCGCAGTGGGAATCGGCTCAGCTGATGATGATCACCGGAAGTGATGAGGGTGGGGAGTTTTCACGGGGGAGGGTTTTTTAACGTTACACTGCCAGTCACGGCACTGGGCTCTGAGTGAACGGCACGGGCGGCCATTGCTACAGAACGCATTCACCGATGACGTCATCGGCTGCATCCAATGTAAATATGTCTCCTAAACAGTGGAAGTTTTATTCACAGCCCCTATAGGTAAAGTCATTAAACTTGGTTTACACCCACAAAGAGGTTAAACTCTCCCTCGCTCACAGACAAAATTCATTCCTTTCATCTGTAAATGAACTGAAAGATACAATGTTTCTCTTTATCTCTTTCAGCGCTTTGCCTGCTGTGATCAGAGAACGGCTCTGCACTTCTTACATGAATTGTGAAAATGCCGGATTAAAGTAAAAATAAAGGCAAAACTTTTTTTTTTTTTCTAGTGTTGGATGGAGGGGGGAGGGATTAGACCCCCTGTCAGTTTGTATGGCTGTCTGTGCTGCGGTAACACCTCTCTATTTATACTAATTATTATTATTATTATTATTATTGAAGGTGAAAGTAAACCCCACATTTTGGGTTGACCCCAGAAAAGCAATAGATGGGAAATCTTGCAATGGGGACACTAGTTCTGGTGACCTGGGGGGTCCCCAATGGATTTGCAGGGATTTCCTCCCACTTCCTGTTTGGTTATGGGACAGGAAGTGAAGGGAAATCTTCACAATGGGGACACAACTGGGGAAAAAATCTGACAGCGGAGCGGGTATAACTCTTCCTTACTCCATCCAAAATGGGGGGGGGAGGAAAAAAGGTTTTGCCCCAGAGTTCTACTTTAAGATTTTGAGAGTGGGTTGAATTGAGATTGCAATTTTTGAACGAAAAATTAGAGCTGCGCAATCGTTAAAAAAAAAATTGCGATCTCATCTCAACCCCCCCCCCCCCCACACCCACAATCTTAATTCGACTTTTCCACGATCCATGTAACATTGCAGAGCCGTTCTCTGCTCACAGCTGGAACCAAAGAAAGCCTCTAGCAAATGTTAACTTTGCTGAGCGCTGAGATAAGGAGAGACATTGTATCTTTTGGGTCTTTTAGATGAGTCTTCAGTCTAGGGCTGCCACGACGCGTCGACTACAAAAAATCGTCGACGTGCGTGAAAAGCGTCAACGCGTGACGTCACACGCCCCCTGGCCGGCCGTCGCACCGCTTGAAGCATTGCCGGCCGGGTGAAATTCCCCCGCCGGGCTCCATCGGAGACAAGAGGTGAGCGCTGACCGTCTCCAGCACCCCTGTACTGCCTGTACTGCCACAGCTTCTGCCACAACACATTCGCCATCCTCCCCGATCACCCAGCTACTTAGACATGTCACATGTGCGGCGCTACACCGGCTTGTAATGGCCTGTACTAGGTGGGAGGGCTTACTGGGTGGTCTGTACTGGGAGGGGGGGCTTACTAAGTGGTCTGTACAGACCCCCCAGTAAGCCCTCCCACCCAGTACAGACCCCTTAGTAAGCCCCCCTCCCAGTGCAGACCCCTCAGTAAGCCCTCCCACCTAGTACAGTCTGTACAGGTGGACTTACTGAGAGGTCTGTACTGGGTGGGGGGGCTTACTAAGTGGTCTGCACTGGGAGGGGGGCTTACTAAGTGGTCTGTACTAGGTGGACTTACTGAGAGGTCTGTACTGGGTGGGGGGGGCTTACTAAGGGGTCTGCACTGGGAGGGGGGCTTACTAAGTGGTCTGTACTGGGTGGGAGGGCTTACTGAGGGGTCTGTACTGAGAGGGGGGCTTACTGAGGGGTCTGTACTAGGTGGGAGGGCTTACTGAGGGGTCTGTACTAGGTGGGAGGGCTTACTGAGGGGTCTGTACTTGGTGGGAGGGCTTACTAAGGGGTCTGTACTAGGTGGGAGGGCTTACTGAGGGGTCTGTACTGGGTGGGGGGGCTTACTAAGGGGTCTGCACTGGGAGGGGGGCTTACTAAGTGGTCTGTACTAGGTGGGAGGGGGGCTTACTGAGGGGTCTGTATTAATTACAGGATTAATTAGCTAATCAAAAAAACACTCAATTAAGCAAAAAAAAATAAAATAAAAATAATCGTTAGATTAGTCGACAGACAAATTAGTCGTTAGTTGCAGCCCTACTTCAGTCTGTAAGTGAGGGCAGTTTAACATTTTTCTGACATTTGTTGTTTACAAGTTAAAATCTGTATTTCTCATTCGTTCATTGATGGACACAGCAACTGATCTTCTTAACCATTGGGTTCCACTGCCCCCTACAGGAGGAGGACACTAGGCAGAAAAAAAGACTGGCTATGCCAATGGGCGGTCCCAAGGGGGTATACCCCCGACTATAGGCGGTCCCAGGGGGGGGGTATACTCCCGCCTATGGGCAGTCCCAGGGGGGGGGGCTATACCCCCGCCTATGGGCGGTCCCAAGGGGGGGTATACTCCTCCCCCCTGCTATAGGGACTCAGTTTTTCCTGCCTAGTCAGGAGTAAGGATCTCGTTCCTTGCTGGGATTTCTGGTCCTGGCAGTTTTTCTCTTTTTTTAAATAGAATTTTTTTTCTTCTGGGTTTTTCCTGTGAGATCTGCAATCACCTGCCGGACTGGGGGATGGGCTGGACAATCTAGATCCAGAGGGTCCCCCCAGTCTGGCCACCGAGCCCGCGCAGACCTCAGCTCAGCGCTAGGTTGGCTGCAACAAAACCCCACCGGACAGGGGCTGGCCTGTGAGTTAAAAGCCTCGTGAGGTGGCATATGACCGGATCTCGGCCCGAGTCGCAGCGTTCCTATTGGCTGACAGCCCCCCCATTTCAATGGAGAGGAGGTTCTGTCTGGAGCGGTGCCCGCCTGGTTCCTGGTATAGTAAGTGATTGTCTCCCCCCCCCTCCCCCTGGAGGGTTTTGGGGTGGACACGGGCTCCTCCTTGGGGCGGTCGGACCCCCGGATTCCCCTTCGGCACCCCCCCTTCATCTGCCCCCCCCCATCCTACCCCCTCCTCCACTTATGCTGGCGCTGTGTGGGTGGTCTGGTCCACCTCCTGCGGTGGGGGCAGGGTACTACGCTGCCATTTAGGGGGGGGGGGTGCACCGCTGGTGATCAGACGATTGGTAGGCTACTAAGGGCAAGAACCAGAGATGTATAGTAACTAAGAGTAGAACTACTGTACTAAGTACGGAAAGGCGCTATCTGTACTTTCCTGGAGGAGAATTTTTTTCTCCGACTTCCACTTTTACTTCACTACATTTTTTCGATGATTTCAATACTTCTACTCCGATATTTATTTTGTGCTGCATAGTTACTCGTTACAATTATAAGAATTCCCACTGCCAGAACAGTAGATGGCAGATTTCATGAAGCTCAGAACATTGTGGGAGGAGTCGGCACCTAGTATTTGGAATAGGTTCTGTTTGATTCCTGCACCATATATATATATATATATATATATATATTCATCTTGTTTTGTCACATATATATATATATATTTGAAGATTCACAATATTTTGGACTTTTTATTGACTTAGATTTCATACACTCTTCCTTTATTTCATTATTGGAATATATTGTTGTATATCACATTGGTTTATAGATGATTTTGTGCACCAATAAGCTGTGGAGAAGAAAAACATGCAGGGAAGAGAAGGAGGGGCGCTTTAAGTGCCGGTTCACACTTCTGCGTGTGCGGCGATCGCATGTAATATCGGAGCGCACTGCACCTTCATTACATGCGATCGAATGTGCAGTGCGAATTCAGCCATACACTTTGTATGCAACAAACACGCACAGGAGGCATTTTTTCAGCCGCATCAGGATCGGATCGCACAGCGGTTCACACTAGTGGGATCCAATTCTGTGCGAACTGTCAGATCGCACTGCGATATGCAATCAAACTGGGGGTGTCGTTAACATTTCATTGACACCCCCTGCGTATCACTTATGGCAGTGTGAACTGCCAGGGGTGCGTTTGTGATGTAGGAACAGGCTGCGAATTCACAGCGTTCCCGCATCGCACAAGTGTGACCCGGCACTAAAGGGGAAGGGAGGGACTTTATCTGTTTTTGTTTACAAAAAGTTACAGCCAAAGGAATTGTGATCGTCCTTTAGGTTAATCATTTGAAATAATAAAAAACAATATGATGTTCAAACATTTGACTTCTTTCTTTAATAACTACATAACACAGTACTTCTACTTCTACTTTCAGTACTTGAGTAGCAAAATTAAAAAAAAAAACTACTTGCAATACTTAAGTACAAAAAATGTTGAATACTTTACTACTTCTACTCAAGTCACTTTTTGATAGAGCACTTCCACTTCTACTCAAGTATGGGTTTCCAGTACTTTATACAACTCTAGCAAGGACCCTCCTCATAGAAGTGGGCTTTCCTTCTCGGCTCATAAGAAGTTTTTTCATCCCTCAGGGCCTCCTCTGGAGGATCAAAATGATTCACTGTGTGATCACAGATGGGCCTCAGAAAGGATTGTCCGCTTCCTCTGCGACCATTTCCAGATGGATCAGACAGACGGGGATTCAGGCCGAGTCCATCAGGGGTCAGGTTCCTCCTTTCCCTGTCAGGTGCACTCTACTCCAGGCACTCAGTGCCTCCTGGGCCTTCCCTCATCAGGGGTCAGGTTCCTCCTTTCCCTGTCAGGTGCACTCTACTAGGGCACTCAGTGCCTCCTGGGCCTTCCCTCATCAGGGGTCAGGTTCCTCCTTTCCCTGTCAGGCGCACTCTACTAGGGCACTCAGTGCCTCCTGGGCCTTCCGTCATCAGGGGTCAGGTTCCTCCTTCCCTGTCAGGTGCACTCTACTAGGGCACTCAGTGCCTCCTGGGCCTTCCGTCATCAGGGGTCAGGTTCCTCCTTTCCCTGTCAGGCGCACTCTACTAGGGCACTCAGTGCCTCCTGGGCCTTCCCTCATCAGGGGTCAGGTTCCTCCTTTCCCTGTCAGGCGCACTCTACTAGGGCACTCAGTGCCTCCTGGGCCTTCCCTCATCAGGGGTCAGGTTCCTCCTTCCCCTGTCAGGCGCACTCTACTCGGGCACTCAGTGCCTCCTGGGCCTTCCCTCATCAGGGGTCAGTGACGCAGGTTTGCAGGGCGGCCACCTGGTCATCGGTGCTCACTTTCACACAGTTCTATAAAGTGGATGGGTTGGCTCTGCGGATGCTTCTTTTGGCTGAAAGGTTTTGCAGGTTGCTGTTTAGAGGACCTGATCCTCTTTGGGGGTGTATGGTTTTTTCAGGGGGGCTCCAGTTATTTTGGTTGAGCTCCTGTGTCCTGATTGGCTACTGTTTAGCCTTGGTAATTTTTTGCTGTTCCCACCCCTCATGTATAACACGGCTTTGGGACGTCCCAATGGTTATGAAGATCAGGAGTTGTCCATCACTGAAAGAGAAAATGGGATTTATGACTTCCCGTAAAATCCATTCCTCTGATGATCATTGGTGGACACAGCACCTCCCCCACCCCCCACCCCTCTGTGAAGTTGTAATTCCTCTGACACTGCTTGTAACAAAATTGACATCCTATAGCAGAGAGAGGGAGTACACCTCCTGGGACCGCCCATAGGTGGGAGTACACCCCCTGGGACCGCCCATAGGTGGGAGTACACCCCCTGGGACCGCCCATAGGTGGGAGTACACCCCCCTGGGACCGCCCATAGGCGTACCCAGACGTTTTTACTGCCTAGTGTCCTCCTCCTGTAGGGGGCAGTATAACCCAATGGTTATGAAGATCAGGAGCTGTGTCTGACAATGAACATCAGAGAAATGGATTTTATGGCAAGTCAAAAATCAAATTTTTTGCTAGAAAGTTACTTGGAACCCCCAAATATTTTGTGTGTATATATATATTTTAGCAGAGACCCTAGAGAATAAAATGGCGGTCATTGCAATATTTTATGTCACATGGTATTTATGCAGCGGTCTTTCAAACACCGTTTTTTGGAAATAAATACACTTCAATTAATTTAAAAAATAACTGTTTTATTCGCCCAATTTTTTGTTTTATAATATGAAAGATGATTTTACTCCGAGAATTGTGATCTTTATTCTAAGCAAAAAAATTTGTGCCGCTCTCTATGATTATTTGTGCCGCTCTCTATGATTATTTGTGCCGCTCTCTATGATTATTTGGGCCGCTCTCTATGATTATTTGTACCGCTCTCTATGATTATTTGTGCCGCTCTCTATGATTATTTGTGCCGCTCTCTATGATTATTTATACCTCTCTATGATTATTTGTGCCGCTCTTTATGATTATTTGTACCTCTCTATGATTTGTGCCACTCTCTATGATTTGTGCCACTCTCTATGATTATTTGTACCTCTCTATGATTTGTGCCGCTCTCTATGATTATTTGTGCCGCTCTCTATGATTATTTGTGCCACTCTCTATGATTATTTGTACCTCTCTATGATTTGTGCCACTCTCTATGATTATTTGTGCCACTCTCTCTGATTATTTGTGCCACTCTCTATGATTTGTGCCACTCTCTATGATTATTTGTGCCACTCTCTCTGATTATTTGTGCCACTCTCTATGATTTGTGCCACTCTCTATGATTATTTGTACCTCTCTATGATTTGTGCCGCTCTCTATGATTATTTGGGCCGCTCTCTATGATTATTTGGGCCGCTCTCTATGATTATTTGGGCCGCTCTCTATGAATATTTGTACCGCTCTCTATGATTATTTGTACCGCTCTCTATGATTATTTGTGCCGCTCTCTATGATTATTTGTACCGCTCTCTATGATTATTTGTACCTCTCTATGATTATTTGTGCCGCTCTCTATGATTATTTGTACCTCTCTATGATTATTTGTGCCGCTCTCTATGATTATTTGTGCCGCTCTCTATGATTATTTGTACGGCTCCAGCTGGTTGGTTGACTTGGGTACACTCCTCCTCCCCCATACATGGTTTGAATCTCAGCCGGTTGTTGCTGCACTGGTGGAGATTTGAACCGTCTATGGGCAGCCTTGCAGCATGTGCGCAGTGTGACCGGCTTCCAGTCAGGCTGTAGTTGTGTTGCCCTGGAGGGGGCGATCTGTGGAAGTCGTGTTTCTGGTAATTGATTGCTCAGGCCTGGCACAGCTGTGTTTATGGAAATGAGGGGAATTTGTCTTTAGTGCAGTGAGATACGAAGGCTTCATCCTAAGATTCGCTGTGATTGGCGGTTGCGGGGAATGTGCAGGAAATTGCGTGTTGCTGATGGCAGATTTTCCCCATCTCCTCCATGCCGTCTGAGGTGATGTCAGGCTCCTTGGCATTGCCCCCGCACAGCGCCGTCCTTGCCGTGTTTTGGCGTTGCTGCAGGCTTCGGCTTGTCGGTTATGTAAGGCGTTGACACTTAGCTGAGCTCTCTGGAAATGGTCACACCTGTCCTCCTCCTCCTCCTGGGGGGCGGTAATGTTTTGGGTTTGCATGATTTTGCAGGCAGATTTTCCTATGAGAAGCGATGTGATGGGGGAAGGACACCAAAACACAAAACATTTCCTCTTCTCATTCATAGACGGATCACATGGCCAGACAGGAGAATAGTAGGCAATGTTTACACTTCCCTCTCCCAGCATGCATTGCGTCTGCATAGCTATAAACACACATTGTGCAACTCCGCCATGCGTCTGCCTGTCCTCTCCTGTCCTGTGTACGGCTCTGTCTGCCTGTCCTGTCCTGTCCTGTGTACGGCTCTGTCTGCCTGTCCTGTCCTGTGTACGGCTCTGTCTGCCTGTCCTCTCCTTTGTACGGCTCTGTCTGCCTGTCCTCTCCTGTCCTGTGTACGGCTCTGTCAGCCTGTCCTCTCCTGTGTACGGCTCTGTCTGCCTGTCCTCTCCTGTCCTGTGTACGGCTCTGTCTGCCTGTCCTCTCCTGTCCTGTGTACGGCTCTGTCAGCCTGTCCTGTCCTGTGTACGGCTCTGTCAGCCTGTCCTGTCCTGTGTACGGCTCTGTCTGCCTGTCCTCTCCTCTCCTGTGTACGGCTCTGTCAGCCTGTCCTCTCCTGTGTACGGCTCTGTCTGCCTGTCCTGTCCTGTGTACGGCTCTGTCTGCCTGTCCTCTCCTGTCCTGTGTACGGCTCTGTCTGCCTGTCCTCTCCTCTCCTGTGTACGGCTCTGTCAGCCTGTCCTCTCCTGTGTACGGCTCTGTCTGCCTGTCCTCTCCTGTGTACGGCTCTGTCTGCCTGTCCTCTCCTGTGTACGGCTCTGTCAGCCTGTCCTGTCCTGTGTACGGCTCTGTCTGCCTGTCCTCTCCTGTGTACGGCTCTGTCAGCCTGTCCTGTCCTGTGTACGGCTCTGTCAGCCTCTCCTGTCCTCTCCTGTGTACGGCTCTGTCTGCCTGTCCTCTCCTGTGTACGGCTCTGTCTGCCTGTCCTCTCCTGTGTACGGCTCTGTCAGCCTGTCCTGTCCTGTGTACGGCTCTGTCAGCCTCTCCTGTCCTCTCCTGTGTACGGCTCTGTCAGCCTGTCCTCTCCTGTGTACGGCTCTGTCAGCCTGTCCTGTCCTGTCCTGTGTACGGCTCTGTCTGCCTGTCCTCTCCTGTGTACGGCTCTGTCTGCCTGTCCTCTCCTGTGTACGGCTCTGTCTGCCTGTCCTCTCCTGTCCTGTGTACGGCTCTGTCTGCCTGTCCTCTCCTGTCCTGTGTACGGCTCTGTCTGCCTGTCCTCTCCTGTCCTGTGTACGGCTCTGTCAGCCTGTCCTGTCCTGTGTACGGCTCTGTCAGCCTGTCCTGTCCTGTGTACGGCTCTGTCAGCCTCTCCTGTCCTCTCCTGTGTACGGCTCTGTCAGCCTGTCCTCTCCTGTGTACGGCTCTGTCAGCCTGTCCTGTCCTGTCCTGTGTACGGCTCTGTCTGCCTGTCCTCTCCTGTGTACGGCTCTGTCTGCCTGTCCTCTCCTGTGTACGGCTCTGTCTGCCTGTCCTCTCCTGTGTACGGCTCTGTCTGCCTGTCCTCTCCTGTCCTGTGTACGGCTCTGTCAGCCTGTCCTCTCCTGTGTACGGCTCTGTCTGCCTGTCCTCTCCTGTCCTGTGTACGGCTCTGTCTGCCTGTCCTGTCCTGTCCTGTGTACGGCTCTGTCAGCCTGTCCTGTCCTGTGTACGGCTCTGTCTGCCT
>NC_138778.1:996268-1179691 GCF_965119305.1 Pelophylax lessonae
GGAGAGCCTTTCCATTGAAGGACATTGTAATGTGGGAGATGGAAGGCAGCCATTGGGAGAGCCTTTCCATTGAAGGACATTGTAATGTGGGAGATGGAAGGCTGCCTTTGGGAGAACCTTTCCATTGAAGGACATTGTAATGTGGGAGATAGAAGGCCGCCATTGGGAGAACCTTTCCATTGAAGGACATTGTAATGTGGGAGATAGAAGGCCACCATTGGGGAGAACCTTTCCATTGAAGGACATTGTAATGTGGGAGATGGAAGGCCGCCATTGGGAGAGCCTTTCCATTGAAGGACATTGTAATGTGGGAGATGGAAGGCCACCATTGGGAGAGCCTTTCCATTGAAGGACATTGTAATGTGGGAGGTGGAAGGCCACCATTGGGTAGAGCCTTTCCATTGAAGGACATTGTAATGTGGGAGATGGAAGGCTGCCATTGGAAGAACCTTTCCATTGAAGGACATTGTAATGTAGGAGATGGAAGGCCGCCATTGGGAGAGTCTTTCCATTAAAGGACATTGTAATGTGGGAGGTGGAAGGCCGCCATTGGGAGAATCTTCCATTGGAGGACATTGTAATGTAGCAGATGGAAGGCCGCCATTTGGAAAGCCTTTCCATTGAAGGACATTGTAATGTGGGAGAAGGAAGGCAGCCATTGGGAGAGCCTTTCCATTGAAGGACATTGTAATGTGGGAGATGGAAGGCCGCCATTGGAAGAACCTTTCCATTGAAGGACATTGTAATGTGGGAGATGGAAGGCTGCCATTGGGAGGACATTGTAATGTGGGAGATGGAAGGCAGCCATTGGGAGGACATTGTAATGTGGGAGATGGAAGGCCGCTATTGGGAGGACGTTGTAATGTGGGAGATGGAAGGCCGCCATTGGAAGAGCCTTTCCATTGAAGGACATTGTAATGTGGGAGGTGGAAGGCCGCCATTGGAAGAGCCTTTCCATTGAAGGACATTGTAATGTGGGAGATGGAAGGCAGCCATTGGGAGAGCCTTTCCATTGAAGGACATTGTAATGTGGGAGATGGAAGGCTGCCTTTGGGAGAACCTTTCCATTGAAGGACATTGTAATGTGGGAGATAGAAGGCCGCCATTGGGAGAACCTTTCCATTGAAGGACATTGTAATGTGGGAGATAGAAGGCCACCATTGGGGAGAACCTTTCCATTGAAGGACATTGTAATGTGGGAGATGGAAGGCCGCCATTGGGAGAGCCTTTCCATTGAAGGACATTGTAATGTGGGAGATGGAAGGCCGCCATTGGGAGAACCTTTCCATTGAAGGACATTGTAATGTGGGAGATGGAAGGCAGCCATTGGGAGAGCCTTTCCATTGAAGGACATTGTAATGTGGGAGATGGAAGGCAGCCATTGGGAGAGCCTTTCCATTGAAGGACATTGTAATGTGGGAGATGGAAGGCTGCCTTTGGGAGAACCTTTCCATTGAAGGACATTGTAATGTGGGAGATAGAAGGCCGCCATTGGGAGAACCTTTCCATTGAAGGACATTGTAATGTGGGAGATAGAAGGCCACCATTGGGGAGAACCTTTCCATTGAAGGACATTGTAATGTGGGAGATGGAAGGCCGCCATTGGGAGAGCCTTTCCATTGAAGGACATTGTAATGTGGGAGATGGAAGGCCACCATTGGGAGAGCCTTTCCATTGAAGGACATTGTAATGTGGGAGGTGGAAGGCCACCATTGGGTAGAGCCTTTCCATTGAAGGACATTGTAATGTGGGAGATGGAAGGCTGCCATTGGAAGAACCTTTCCATTGAAGGACATTGTAATGTAGGAGATGGAAGGCCGCCATTGGGAGAGTCTTTCCATTAAAGGACATTGTAATGTGGGAGGTGGAAGGCCGCCATTGGGAGAATCTTCCATTGGAGGACATTGTAATGTAGCAGATGGAAGGCCGCCATTTGGAAAGCCTTTCCATTGAAGGACATTGTAATGTGGGAGAAGGAAGGCAGCCATTGGGAGAGCCTTTCCATTGAAGGACATTGTAATGTGGGAGATGGAAGGCCGCCATTGGAAGAACCTTTCCATTGAAGGACATTGTAATGTGGGAGATGGAAGGCTGCCATTGGGAGGACATTGTAATGTGGGAGATGGAAGGCAGCCATTGGGAGGACATTGTAATGTGGGAGATGGAAGGCCGCTATTGGGAGGACGTTGTAATGTGGGAGATGGAAGGCCGCCATTGGAAGAGCCTTTCCATTGAAGGACATTGTAATGTGGGAGGTGGAAGGCCGCCATTGGAAGAGCCTTTCCATTGAAGGACATTGTAATGTGGGAGATGGAAGGCAGCCATTGGGAGAGCCTTTCCATTGAAGGACATTGTAATGTGGGAGATGGAAGGCCGCTATTGGGAGGACATTGTAATGTGGGGGATGGAAGGCAGCCATTGGAAGAACCTTTCCATTGAAGGACATTGTAATATGGGAGATGGAAGGCCGCTATTGGGAGGACATTGTAATGTGGGAGATGGAAGGCCGCTATTGGGAGGACATTGTAATGTGGGAGATGGAAGGCCGCCATTGGAAGAACCTTTCCATTGAAGGACATTGTAATGTGGGAGATGGAAGGCCGCTATTGGGAGGACATTGTAATGTGGGAGATGGAAGGCCGCTATTGGGAGGACATTGTAATGTGGGAGATGGAAGGCCGCCATTGGAAGAGCCTTTCCATTGAAGGACATTGTAATGTGGGAGATGGAAGGCCGCTATTGGGAGGACATTGTAATGTGGGAGATGGAAGGCCGCTATTGGGAGGACATTGTAATGTGGGAGATGGAAGGCCGCTATTGGGAGGACATTGTAATGTGGGAGATGGAAGGCCGCTATTGGGAGGACATTGTAATGTGGGAGATGGAAGGCCGCCATTGGAAGAACCTTTCCATTGAAGGACATTGTAATGTGGGAGATGGAAGGCCGCTATTGGGAGGACATTGTAATGTGGGAGATGGAAGGCCGCTATTGGGAGGACATTGTAATGTGGGAGATGGAAGGCCGCTATTGGGAGGACATTGTAATGTGGGAGATGGAAGGCCGCTATTGGGAGGACATTGTAATGTGGGAGATTGTTGCTGGGCACCGGCGGTCGCTCCCCGCTGAGAGAGAACAATGGTCAGCTACAAACCACAAAAACATAAGCGCTCTATAGACGGTCCCTCACATAAGCGCTCTATAGCCGCTGACTTCACTTCCAGGTAGAAGGGGGAGTGGGAGGTGCCTGAGGAAGAAGCTCGCATCCGCGCACCTCCCACTCCCCCTTCTACATGGAAGTGAGGTCAGCGGCTCTTCTCTCAGGAACACCGCGTACCCGGAACTGCTGGGAACACCAGTACAGCCGGGACCAGCGAAGATTCCCCAGATCCCCGCTGCTCGTCTTCACACTGGAGTGGATGAACCCTTTACATGCCGGTTTATTATCTCCATCCTGTGAGTTTGTATTTGTCTGTTATTAATCTCATCTTTTATACTGCACTTAGATGGCGCTGCTCTCCTCTCTCTCTTGTAGACGCAGCAGACCATTGTTCTCTCAGGAATCAGCGCGGAGCTCCTCTTATATAGGATCACAGGTCTCTGTATGATTCCACAAGCCCACCCCCCACAGTTAGAAAACACCCCCTAGGCTCACACTTAACCCTTTGCCTGTGGGTTAACCCCTTCCCTGCCAGTGTCATTTAGTATAGTGACAGTGCATAATTTTAGTACTGATTAATGTCACTGGTCCCCCCAAAAGTGTCAAAAATGTCAGGCGTCCATTCTGTCCGCCACAATGTCGCAGTCCCACTAAAAATCGCTGATCGCCGCCATTAAAAAAAAAATAAAAAAAAAATGCTGAGCTAGTGATACCTCTCTATCCCCGTGTGTTAGTCTGTGATACAATGGACAACTTACATATTTAGGCCAAAGAAATGTGATGAAGTATGGAAGAGTTGGGTGAAAGGTGGGGATGTCCCTCTCTGAACGGCCAGCGCCCTCTCCTGATGTATTGTGAGATGACGATGGTCTGGGAATGATTGGTGGCTCAGCACACCCTCTGGTGGGGGGGAGGAGGGGGTCCCAGGTGTGTCATTGGCTGAGGACCTGGTAGGCTAGTCTGTGTCTCCGCCAATGGATGCCTAGAATTATCTGCTGTGACCTGACTGTGCCGCCCGCACTGACTGTGACTCCATGAATCTGGTTCTCTTCTGTTCCCTCCCTGATCTGTCCCTATGATTGGCTGTCTCTTAGATCTGTCCCTATGATTGGCTGTCTCTTAGATCTGTCCCTATGATTGGCTGTCTCTTAGATCTGTCCCTATGATTGGCTGTCTCTTAGATCTGTCCCTATGATTGGCTGTCTCTCTTAGATCTGTCCCTATGATTGGCTGTCTCTCTTAGATCTGTCCCTATGATTGGCTGTCTCTTAGATCTGTCCCTATGATTGGCTGTCTCTTAGATCTGTCCCTATGATTGGCTGTCTCTTAGATCTGTCCCTATGATTGGCTGTCTCTTAGATCTGTCCCTATGATTGGCTGTCTCTTAGATCTGTCCCTATGATTGGCTGTCTCTTAGATCTGTCCCTATGATTGGCTGTCTCTTAGATCTGTCCCTATGATTGGCTGTCTCTTATGCTTCTATCAGTGTCCAGTTAAATCTTGTAGAAGGAGTTTTCATTCTCCTCTGACTGTCCTATGAGGCTGCATGACCCCTGACCTCTCTGCCTGGACAGTGCTGATCACATGTCCCCTTACAAAAGAAAAACCCTCTTGCATTACACATTAAACTTGAGCATGTGCAGAGTGACTCCAATGGTCTACTATCAGGAGATTGGGGACAGTGGAAGAAGGGAAGGATCAGAGAAGACAGGATCAAACAGCCTTTTTACACCAAGTGAAGGATTAACCCCTTGGATTCTACAGTGAGTATAACGAGCGTGCTTTGCTGCATATACAGACTGATTGTACCGTTGTGGGTTCAGTAACACTTTATCTTCAGTTTGCTCCAGCAGTGCTGCCTGCCATTCGCTCAGAGTCATAGCTGGAGATTCGTTCGTTGTCATATTCTGATATTCTTTGTGGTTTTATTTAAGGTTGGTTATGAGGAAAACGTTTGACTGCGGCCATAAGATCCATGCCAGCGTTTCCATTCCACTGCTTTCATACTTTCTATGTTCCTGATTGGCTGTTCAGGAACCTCCTCCCCTTCCTCATTGAAGTCACAAATGTCAGATTTCTCCTTTTCGGTTCAGGATGGGATAAAGATGAATGCCGGGTATTGGCACAGGGGTACGATGGTCTGTGTGTAAATATGTATTCCCTACACTATGGGATCCCTCTGGGTGCCATTCAGGGATTGTTTTCCATTTTTTCAATGAATGCAAAGTGAGGAGGAGGGGGGAGGCGGTGACATCACGCTCTGCACCTCATCCAATCGGATCATTTTCATGCATTAATAAAATGCAGGGCATTCTCTGATTGGTGGCTGTGTTCACCGGGCTCAGCACAGGACATGGGGGCAGATGGTGCCCAGTGATTTCCAGCCTCCAGGGGCAGCCCACAGCTATGGTGTATACCTGGGTACATTGATCCATGCTGGACCTGAGTACAAATATCTATAAAGCTTATTTGGGGTCAGAATGTGAAATCCCCTTCATCTCAGACCCGTTCTGACTCTTCTCCCATAAATGTAAAATCTGCCAACCACCCCTATAGCAGTTTTACTACTTCAGGGCGGCCGCTGTACGCAGGGAGGTGTGTGTGTATATACGTGATCCTGCACTTCCCAGCAGGGGGCGCAAGCAGCTCGTCCCCACTGTGATTATACTCAGCGGGAGCCGATCAGCGCATGGATTCGATGTCCGCTGGCTCCCACCGATTGTTCGCAGATCACTGTTCTGACAGGAGGGAAGGCATGGATCCTGTGTGTCTGCAGGGCAGGAACATGGAATCCGTGTCTTCCTATAGTAAAAGAACCTCCCCCCCTCCCCCACAGTAATAAAACACAGGCTAGGCACACAGTTAACCCTTTGATCACCTCTGATGGTAACCCCTTCCCTGCCAGTGTCATTAATACAGTGACTAGGGATGAACAACCTCACTTGTGATAGCTGGGACAGTGACCGGTACTCTTTACTGAGAGATGGGAGTTCTATTGGACCCGGGCTTCTTCTCTACCCTCAGGCATCTGATCAAATGAAGATCGGTTTGTGTGCAAATGGGGGAGGGGGAAGTGTTTGTATTTCTGTGTTGGTGTGTGTCGGGGGATGTTGTGTTTTATGTTGTGTATTGTTGGGGGGGGGGGGGTGTTGGGGAGGAGGGTTGTTGGTGTGTTTTTGTTGGTGTGGTTTTTGTTGGAGGGGGGGGTGTCTGTGTGGTGTGTGTTTGTTGGGGGGTGTTGGTGTGTTTGTGGCAAGCTTTGTTTCCCCATGAAATACAATGATCAGCCACACGTGAGAGGCAGACTGGTTGGGTTCTGTATTGCAGAGGGCAGCTCGGGATTGGGTTCTGTATTGCAGACAAGTCATACATTGGTGTTTTCTACCTGTGATCCGCCATTCCTCTACCTGTGATCTGCCATTCCTCCTACCTGTGATCCGCCATTCCTCTACCTGTGATCCGCCATTCCTCTACCTGTGATCCGCCATTCCTCTACCTGTGATCTGCCATTCCTCTACCTGCGATCTGCCATTCCTCCTACCTGCGATCTGCCATTCCTCCTACCTGCGATCTGCCATTCCTCCTACCTGTGATCCGCCATTCCTCTACCTGTGATCCGCCATTCCTCTACCTGTGATCTGCCATTCCTCTACCTGTGATCTGCCATTCCTCTACCTGCGATCTGCCATTCCTCCTACCTGCGATCTGCCATTCCTCCTACCTGTGATCCGCCATTCCTCTACCTGTGATCCGCCATTCCTCTACCTGTGATCTGCCATTCCTCTACCTGTGATCTGCCATTCCTCCTACCTGTGATCCGCCATTCCTCTACCTGTGATCCGCCATTCCTCTACCTGTGATCCGCCATTCCTCTACCTGTGATCTACCATTCCTCCTACCTGCGATCTGCCATTCCTCCTACCTGCGATCTGCCATTCCTCCTACCTGTGATCCGCCATTCCTCTACCTGTGATCCGCCATTCCTCTACCTGCGATCTGCCATTCCTCCTACCTGCGATCTGCCATTCCTCCTACCTGTGATCCGCCATTCCTCCTACCTGTGATCTGCCATTCCTCCACCTGTGATCCGCCATTCCTCCTCTACCTGTGATCCGCCATTCCTCCTCTACCTGTGATCCGCCATTCCTCCTCTACCTGTGATCCGCCATTCCTCCTCTACCTGTGATCCGCCATTCCTCCTCTACCTGTGATCCGCCATTCCTCCTCTACCTGTGATCCGCCATTCCTCCTCTACCTGTGATCCGCCATTCCTCCTCTACCTGTGATCCGCCATTCCTCCTCTACCTGTGATCCGCCATTCCTCCTCTACCTGTGATCCGCCATTCCTCCTCTACCTGTGATCCGCCATTCCTCCTCTACCTGTGATCCGCCATTCCTCCTCTACCTGTGATCCGCCATTCCTCCTCTACCTGTGATCAGCCATTCCTCCTCCTACCTGTGATCCGCCATTCCTCCTCTACCTGTGATCAGCCATTCCTCCTCCTACCTGTGATCAGCCATTCCTCCTCCTACCTGTGATCCGCCATTCCTCCTCCTACCTGTGATCCGCCATTCCTCCTCTACCTGTGATCCTCCATTCCTCCTCTACCTGTGATCCTCCATTCCTCCTCTACCTGTGATCTGCCATTCCTCCTCTACCTGTGATCTGCCATTCCTCCTCTACCTGTGATCTGCCATTCCTCCTCTACCTGTGATCAGCCATTCCTCCTCTACCTGTGATCCTCCCTTCCTCCTCTACCTGTGATCTGCCATTCCTCCTCCTACCTGTGATCTGCCATTCCTCCTCCTACCTGTGATCCGCCATTCCTCCTCTACCTGTGATCTGCCATTCTTCCTCTGCCTGTGATCCTCCATTCCTCCTCTACCTGTGACCCGCCATTCCTCCTCTACCTGTGATCCTCCATTCCTCCTCTACCTGTGATCCTCCATTCCTCCTCTACCTGTGATCCTCCATTCCTCCTCTACCTGTGATCCTCCATTCCTCCTCTACCTGTGATCCTCCATTCCTCCTCTACCTGTGATCCTCCATTCCTCCTCTACCTGTGATGCCCCATTCCTCCTCTACCTGTGATCCTCCATTCCTCCTCTACCTGTGATCAGCCATTCCTCCTCTACCTGTGATCCCCCATTCCTCCTCTACCTGTGATCCTCCATTCCTCCTCTACCTGTGATCAGCCATTCCTCCTCTACCTGTGATCCCCCATTCCTCCTCTACCTGTGATCAGCCATTCCTCCTCTACCTGTGATCTGCCATTCCTCCTCTACCTGTGATCAGCCATTCCTCCTCTACCTGTGATCAGCCATTCCTCCTCTACCTGTGATCCTCCATTCCTCCTCTACCTGTGATCCCCCCATTCCTCCTCTACCTGTGATCCGCCATTCCTCCTCTACCTGTGATCCGCCATTCCTCCTCTACCTGTGATCCGCCATTCCTCCTCTACCTGTGATCAGCCATTCCTCCTCTACCTGTGATCCCCCCATTCCTCCTCTACCTGTGATCCGCCATTCCTCCTCTACCTGTGATCCGCCATTCCTCCTCTACCTGTGATCCTCCATTCCTCCTCTACCTGTGATCCGCCATTGATGGTGACAAGTCACTGTTTTCTATCCCTCAGATATTGCTGAGATTTTCCTTTATTTTATGCTTTAGGGGTGCAATCACCCCTAGACTGTCCGGATCAGAGCGTCATACCGCGCCAAGCTGTCCAGCACATGGAGTGACATTTGTGACAATGGAATTGATGAATTTTGGATACAATTTACACAACTTTCCTTTCATAGATAATTATGAATGAAATGTGAGAAAGTGACTCTAAACTTCTTCCTCTGTGAAATCCAAGGCCCAGCAGACGTGAGCGCCCCCCCCCCCCCCCTCCATGCACATTGACCTTCTGTACAGCAGACATATTGTAAACATCACCATAAGGAGATGAATCTATTAATCCACGATCGCAGGTCACAGCGATTATCCCGCCATTCCTCCTCTACCTGTGATCCTCCATTCCTCCTCTACCTGTGATCCTCCATTCCTCCTCTACCTGTGATCAGCCATTCCTCCTCTACCTGTGATCCTCCATTCCTCCTCTACCTGTGATCCCCCATTCCTCCTCTACCTGTGATCAGCCATTCCTCCTCTACCTGTGATCAGCCATTCCTCCTCTACCTGTGATCCCCCATTCCTCCTCTACCTGTGATCAGCCATTCCTCCTCTACCTGTGATCAGCCATTCCTCCTCTACCTGTGATCCCCCATTCCTCCTCTACCTGTGATCCGCCATTCCTCCTCTACCTGTGATCCGCCATTCCTCCTCTACCTGTGATCCGCCATTCCTCCTCTACCTGTGATCAGCCATTCCTCCTCTACCTGTGATCAGCCATTCCTCCTCTACCTGTGATCAGCCATTCCTCCTCTACCTGTGATCCCCCATTCCTCCTCTACCTGTGATCCCCCCATTCCTCCTCTACCTGTGATCCGCCATTCCTCCTCTACCTGTGATCCTCCATTCCTCCTCTACCTGTGATCCTCCATTCCTCCTCTACCTGTGATCAGCCATTCCTCCTCTACCTGTGATCCCCCATTCCTCCTCTACCTGTGATCCCCCATTCCTCCTCTACCTGTGATCCGCCATTCCTCCTCTACCTGTGATCCTCCATTCCTCCTCTACCTGTGATCCTCCATTCCTCCTCTACCTGTGATCTGCCATTCCTCCTCTACCTGTGATCTGCTATTCCTCCTCTATCTGTGATCCTCCATTCCTCCTCTACCTGTGATCAGCCATTCCTCCTCTACCTGTGATCCTCCATTCCTCCTCTACCTGTGATCCTCCATTCCTCCTCTACCTGTGATCCTCCATTCCTCCTCTACCTGTGATCCCCCATTCCTCCTCTACCTGTGATCCTCCATTCCTCCTCTACCTGTGATCTGCCATTCCTCCTCTACCTGTGATCCTCCATTCCTCCTCTACCTGTGATCCCCCATTCCTCCTCTACCTGTAATCCTCCATTCCTCCTCTACCTGTGATCCTCCATTCCTCCTCTACCTGTGATCCCCCATTCCTCCTCTACCTGTGATCAGCCATTCCTCCTCTACCTGTGATCAGCCATTCCTCCTCTACCTGTGATCCCCCATTCCTCCTCTACCTGTGATCAGCCATTCCTCCTCTACCTGTGATCAGCCATTCCTCCTCTACCTGTGATCCCCCATTCCTCCTCTACCTGTGATCCGCCATTCCTCCTCTACCTGTGATCCGCCATTCCTCCTCTACCTGTGATCCGCCATTCCTCCTCTACCTGTGATCAGCCATTCCTCCTCTACCTGTGATCAGCCATTCCTCCTCTACCTGTGATCAGCCATTCCTCCTCTACCTGTGATCCCCCATTCCTCCTCTACCTGTGATCCCCCCATTCCTCCTCTACCTGTGATCCGCCATTCCTCCTCTACCTGTGATCCTCCATTCCTCCTCTACCTGTGATCCTCCATTCCTCCTCTACCTGTGATCAGCCATTCCTCCTCTACCTGTGATCCCCCATTCCTCCTCTACCTGTGATCCGCCATTCCTCCTCTACCTGTGATCAGCCATTCCTCCTCTACCTGTGATCCTCCATTCCTCCTCTACCTGTGATCCTCCATTCCTCCTCTACCTGTGATCTGCCATTCCTCCTCTACCTGTGATCTGCTATTCCTCCTCTATCTGTGATCCTCCATTCCTCCTCTACCTGTGATCAGCCATTCCTCCTCTACCTGTGATCCTCCATTCCTCCTCTACCTGTGATCCTCCATTCCTCCTCTACCTGTGATCCTCCATTCCTCCTCTACCTGTGATCCCCCATTCCTCCTCTACCTGTGATCCTCCATTCCTCCTCTACCTGTGATCTGCCATTCCTCCTCTACCTGTGATCCTCCATTCCTCCTCTACCTGTGATCCCCCATTCCTCCTCTACCTGTAATCCTCCATTCCTCCTCTACCTGTGATCCTCCATTCCTCCTCTACCTGTGATCTGCCATTCCTCCTCCTACCTGTGATCTGCCATTCCTCCTCTACCTGTGATCCTCCATTCCTCCTCTACCTGTGATCCGCCATTCCTCCTCTACCTGTGATCCTCCATTCCTCCTCTACCTGTGATCCTCCATTCCTCCTCTACCTGTGATCAGCCATTCCTCCTCTACCTGTGATCCTCCATTCCTCCTCTACCTGTGATCCTCCATTCCTCCTCTACCTGTGATCCTCCATTCCTCCTCTACCTGTGATCCTCCATTCCTCCTCTACCTGTGATCCTCCATTCCTCCTCTACCTGTGATCCGCCATTCCTCCTCTACCTGTGATCCGCCATTCCTCCTCTACCTGTGATCCGCCATTCCTCCTCTACCTGTGATCCTCCATTCCTCCTCTACCTGTGATCCGCCATTCCTCCTCTACCTGTGATCCTCCATTCCTCCTCTACCTGTGATCCGCCATTCCTCCTCTACCTGTGATCCGCCATTCCTCCTCTACCTGTGATCCTCCATTCCTCCTCTACCTGTGATCCGCCATTCCTCCTCCTACCTGTGATCTGCCATTCCTCCTCTACCTGTGATCCTCCATTCCTCCTCTACCTGTGATCCGCCATTCCTCCTCTACCTGTGATCCTCCATTCCTCCTCTACCTGTGATCCTCCATTCCTCCTCTACCTGTGATCCTCCATTCCTCCTCTACCTGTGATCAGCCATTCCTCCTCTACCTGTGATCCTCCATTCCTCCTCTACCTGTGATCCTCCATTCCTCCTCTACCTGTGATCCTCCATTCCTCCTCTACCTGTGATCCTCCATTCCTCCTCTACCTGTGATCCTCCATTCCTCCTCTACCTGTGATCCGCCATTCCTCCTCTACCTGTGATCCGCCATTCCTCCTCTACCTGTGATCCGCCATTCCTCCTCTACCTGTGATCCTCCATTCCTCCTCTACCTGTGATCTGCCATTCCTCCTCTACCTGTGATCCGCCATTCCTCCTCTACCTGTGATCTGCCATTCCTCCTCTACCTGTGATCCTCCATTCCTCCTCTACCTGTGATCTGCCATTCCTCCTCTACCTGTGATCCCCCATTCCTCCTCTACCTGTGATCCTCCATTCCTCTACCTGTGATCTGCCATTCCTCCTCTACCTGTAATCCTCCATTCCTCCTCTACCTGTGATCCCCCATTCCTCCTCTACCTGTGATCTGCCATTCCTCCTCTACCTGTGATCCTCCATTCCTCCTCTACCTGTGATCCGCCATTCCTCCTCTACCTGTGATCCTCCATTCCTCCTCTACCTGTGATCCCCCATTCCTCCTCTACCTGTGATCCTCCATTCCTCTACCTGTGATCTGCCATTCCTCCTCTACCTGTAATCCTCCATTCCTCCTCTACCTGTGATCCCCCATTCCTCCTCTACCTGTGATCTGCCATTCCTCCTCTACCTGTGATCCTCCATTCCTCCTCTACCTGTGATCCTCCATTCCTCCTCTACCTGTGATCCGCCATTCCTCCTCTACCTGTGATCCTCCATTCCTCCTCTACCTGTAATCCTCCATTCCTCCTCTACCTGTGATCCTCCATTCCTCCTCTACCTGTGATCCTCCATTCCTCTACCTGTGATCTGCCATTCCTCCTCTACCTGTAATCCTCCATTCCTCCTCTACCTGTGATCCCCCATTCCTCCTCTACCTGTGATCTGCCATTCCTCCTCTACCTGTGATCCTCCATTCCTCCTCTACCTGTGATCCGCCATTCCTCCTCTACCTGTGATCCTCCATTCCTCCTCTACCTGTGATCCCCCATTCCTCCTCTACCTGTGATCCTCCATTCCTCCTCTACCTGTGATCCTCCATTCCTCCTCTACCTGTGATCCCCCATTCCTCCTCTACCTGTGATCCTCCATTCCTCCTCTACCTGTGATCCTCCATTCCTCCTCCTACCTGTGATCCTCCATTCCTCCTCTACCTGTGATCCTCCATTCCTCCTCTACCTGTGATCCTCCATTCCTCCTCTACCTGTGATCCGCCATTGATGGTGACAAGTCACTGTTTTCTATCCCTCAGATATTGCTGAGATTTTCCTTTATTTTATGCTTTAGGGGTGCAATCACCCCTAGACTGTCCGGATCAGAGCGTCATACCGCGCCAAGCTGTCCAGCACATGGAGTGACATTTGTGACAATGGAATTGATGAATTTTGGATACAATTTACACAACTTTCCTTTCATAGATAATTATGAATGAAATGTGAGAAAGTGACTCTAAACTTCTTCCTCTGTGAAATCCAAGGCCCAGCAGACGTGAGCGCCCCCCCCCCCCCCCCCTCCATGCACATTGACCTTCTGTACAGCAGACATATTGTAAACATCACCATAAGGAGATGAATCTATTAATCCACGATCGCAGGTCACAGCGATTATCCCGTCCTCTCTGCTTCCTGACCTTCCTGTAATCACCGAGCAGCGCTAAGGGAACGTTCGACATAAAATATAACCAGTCAGCATTGTGAGCCTCATTAACCACTTCAGCTCCAGAAAGATTTACCCCTCCCCCCCTTCATAAGCAGGCCATTTGTTGCGATTCGGCACTGCGTTACTTTAACTGACAATTGCGCGGTCGTGCGACGCTGTACCCAAATAAAATTGATGTCCTTTTTATTTCCCACAAATAGCGCTTTCTTTTGGGGGTGTTTTCTGTTTTTGATCACCTCTGCGATTTTTATTTTTTGCGCTATAAACAAAGACCAACAATTTTGAAAAAAATAATATATTTTCTACTTTCTGCTATAAAACATCCAATAAAAAAATTGTAAAAAAATCAAATTTCTCCAGTTTATTCCAATCTGTATTTTTGGTTTTCGATCTCGAGGTTGAGTAGGTTTTGCCTCCGTCCCTTGCTTGTATAAATAAGAGGGGGGGGGGGGGTTTGGTGTCTTAGGCCAATGTGATGGGACTTTGTGGGCAAGTAATAATAAATCAAAAAATAGTAAAAAGAATTTATTCCATAAATCCTATATTATTTATAACACATATATACATCTTGTATAAGAAGTGGTATTGGTGCTTGGGTTAGAGGCCTAAGTGTGAAGAAGAAGAAGGAAAAGATTCAAGCGAATCTGTGACATAAGTGATTTAAGTGACAAATGTGGATGTTGTCTCTGTGTTTTCCTGAGAGAATTCCAGGAAAAGATGGTTCACAGAGTTCATCCAGAATCCGACGCGTTTCGGCTGTTTATAGCCTTTTTCAAAGGTTTGTCACCCAGTCTGTAATGTAGAAGTAATAACTATTTAGTTATTGAAAATAAATGCAGTGTTTTAGTTACACGAAGTAATAATTGGTGTTTGTACATACATGGGTTACTGAAAACTTTCCTCTCTGTGTCCTTGTAGACTGCAGCATTTAAGTGAGGAGAGGCGCTGGCTCCCCGGCCTTTTGAAGCCGTTCGCGCATGCGCATAGAGCGCCGCACGTAACCTTGCTTCTATGTCGATGACGTGGTATCTCCGTACTGCCCCCCCATTTCATTTGTGTTTCCTTCTATCTGCCCTTTAGTTTTATGACTGAGATTTGTCCTCCTGGGTGCGTCCTCCATATAAGGCCACAGGCATCCCGTATCTTTAGAGAAAGCTGAATATTAGATTTGTGTCCCCCGATGATGGTGGGCCAGGCTTTGTCTGTAGGAGGTGCTTGTCTTGGATAATATCAGGGGGCGGCTGTCTTAGTGCCCCTCCCCCGATGATGGTGGGCCAGGCTCTGTCTGTAGGAGGTGCTTGTCTTGGATAATATCAGGGGGCGGCTGTCTTTGTGCCCCTCCCCCGATGATGGTGGGCCAAGCTCTGTCTGTAGGAGGTGCTTGTCTTGGATAATATCAGGGGGCGGCTGTCTTTGTGCCCCTCCCCCGATGATGGTGGGCCAAGCTTTGTCTGTAGGAGGTGCTTGTCTTGGATAATATCAGGGGGCGGCTGTCTTTGTGCCCCTCCCCCGATGATGGTGGGCCAGGCTCTGTCTGTAGGAGGTGCTTGTCTTGGATGATATCAGGGGGCGGCTGTCTTTGTTCCCCTCCCCCGATGCCGGCCTTGTCTGCACAGATGATGTTTGTAGGGAACAATGGGATTGTTTACATACAATGCTGATCACAGAGCCCGGTGTACCGCAGGGATTAGAGTGCCGTATTTAGCTCTGTGTGTGATAATGACTCCTCCAATCAGCAGAGACGTCTCCTTATTTATATCTGCCGTGTTTTCATGTCTCCTGGAAGAGTGGAAATTTCCAGATGTGTCAGGTCTGTAATATTCACTCCACAGGGGATACGTCCACAGCGCAGCACTGCGCCCAACACAAACCATTATTATAGTCAGCAGCTACAAAATCTGTGACACTCCCCCCTCCCCCAGATCCAGCAGTGTACTCACCCCAGACGGTCCCCGCCCCCGGATCCAGCTGTGTACTCACCCCAGACGGTCCCCGCCCCCGGATCCAGCTGTGTACTCACCCCACACAGTCCTCGCCCCCGGATCCAGCTGTGTACTCACCCCAGGCGGTCCCCGCCCCCGGATCCAGCAGTGTACTCACCCCAGACGGTCCCCGCCCCCGGATCCAGCAGTGTACTCACCCCAGGCAGTCCCCGCCCCCGGATCCAGCAGTGTACTCACCCCAGGCAGTCCCCGCCCCCGGATCCAGCAGTGTACTCACCCCAGGCTGTCCCCGCCCCCGGATCCAGCAGTGTACTCACCCCAGACGGTCCCCGCCCCCGGATCCAGCAGTGTACTCACCCCAGGCTGTCCCCGCCCCCGGATCCAGCAGTGTACTCACCCCAGGCTGTCCCCGCCCTCGGATCCAGCAGTGTACTCACCCCAGGCTGTCCCCGTCCCCGGATCCAGCAGTGTACTCACCCCAGAGGGTCCCTGTCCCCGGATCCAGCAGTGTACTCACCCCAGAGGGTCCCTGTCCCCGGATCCAGCCGTGTACTCACCCCAGGCGGTCCCCGTCCCCGGATCCAGCAGTTTACTCACCCCAGGCTGTCCCCGCCCCCGGATCCAGCAGTGTACTCACCCCAGGCTGTCCCCGTCCCCGGATCCAGCAGTGTACTCACCCCAGAGGGTCCCTGTCCCCGGATCCAGCAGTTTACTCACCCCACAACAGTACAATCAGTCTCTATATGCAGCAAAGCATGCTGGTTATACTCACTGTAGAGCCTGAGGGGTTAATCCTCTGCATTATGTAAAAAGGTGGTTTGATCCAGTCTTCTGATCCTCCCCTTCTTCTACTGTCCCCAATCCATCTCCTGATAGAATACAGCCCTGGGTGAACTCTGCATATGCTCAGTTTGGTGTGTTTTAGAGAGTTGTTTTTTTTTTTTTTTTTTTTTTGGAGAGTGCATATTAGAGCTGCCCCCCCCCCCTCACAATCCTAATCTGGCATTTCCACGATTTATACAGTGCAGAGCCGTTCTCTGCTCCCAACTGTGCAAAAAAAAAAAAAAAAAAAGAGCCTCCGGCAAATGTTTATCAACATTGCTTAGGGCTGGGAGAGAACTATAAACATTGTATCATTCCGTTCTATTGGATCAAAGGGATGAACTTCGGTCTGTAAATGAGGGCAGTTTAAAGAGGAACTTCAGTCTGCTCACATCTTTGCCATTCTGAAGCTTTACATTATTTTATGTATACGGTCATTCTGTACTGCCATATATGCTGCAGAAATCTCCCTCCACCATGTTTGGCTGCGGCCATTTTAACTGTGGGCAGCTGAGGCTGCTGCTTGTTCACTTCCTGGATTTACACAGAGGCACGCATACACACATACACACACCGACCCACTCACTCCACTGCTTGCCTGCACATTTCTCCTCTCTTAAATAATCCTCCTGGATCTCTGCAGTCTCCTGTTATCTCCACCCTCATCCAGCTCCCTCCAGCTCTGCAATTCTCCTTGGCTCTCCTATGACTCACCCTTCTTCCCTTGTTGGCAAGCTCTCAAAAAAGCGAGAGCTGTGCCTCCCTAGGCTAATGACCAGACAAAGAGGAAGTGGGCTGTATGAGGTATTTACTGGCAGAAAAAAATGTTTTACTATCCAAAGGTAAAACAAGACGAAGGGCCGAGAATTTAACAGATGAAAAAATGGCTGAAGAGCCGCTTTAACCACTTAAGACTCCGCCTATTTCTGACACCTGTGTCTTAGAAGGTAAAATCAGTATTTTTTGTTCTTAAATGACTTGGAACCCCCAAACATTATATACATACACGTTTTAAAAGAGACCATAGAGAATAAAATGGCAGTTGTTGCAATATTTTGTCACACCGTATTTACGCAGCGGTCTTCCAAGCGCAATTTTTTGGATTTACACTTTACTGTTTCGTTTTATTTGTTTTTTTAAATGTATTAAAGTTATCCCAATTTTTTTGTATGATGTGAAAGATGTTACTCCGAGAATCGTAATCATTATTCAAAGCAAAAAAAAAAAATGTGATTTGTCATTTTATCCAGAATCAGCTCTGTCCAGACAGAGGGTTTACCTTCTACAAGATTTAACCAGACACTGAGAGAAGTCACAAGACTGCCGTATACTGCCGAGGAGAAAAGGGATTTAGAAGTTTATATTTACTAAAATAATTGCATTTCCATATTATGTGTATTGTAGGAGGTCCGATACTGTGACTGCCGGCTCCGGGGTTTAGTAACTTTAACAGGATTCTGCCCTTTAGAATGGATGCAGAGGGGAGAAGACTGCAGATAAACAGATACAACTCATGTAGGAGGATTTGTTTCATCTCTGTGTATCCCCTGAGGCCGGTCACTGCACTGGGGATATGGAAGGTTTACACCCACTTTTATTCCCATCTCCTGGATTATTGTAGGAAAAAGGTTCAGTGTCTTTTGTCCCCTCCCTACTCCTAGGCTCCTGATTGGACAGTGAATGAGCAGCAGCATACTGAAATGGTCCTTTCCTGATCCTCCGCTCCCAAGTAGAGCACATGATCCCTTGTAGTGAGGCTACACCTGTGCTCCCTGCGATCAACTTGCCTACTCCTCAGCGTTGCTAGACCTTTCCCGCAGCGTCCTTCTTCTCCCCGCAGCGTCCTTCTTCTCCCCGCAGCGTCCTTCTTCTCCCCGCAGCGTCCTTCTTCTCCCCGCAGCGTCCTTCTTCTCCCAGCAGCATCCTTCTTCTCCCCCCTTCTCTCCCCGCAGCGTCCTTCTTCTCCCCGCAGCGTCCTTCTTCTCCCCGCAGCGTCCTTCTTCTCCCCGCAGCGTCCTTCTTCTCCCCGCAGCGTCCTTCTTCTCCCCGCAGCGTCCTTCTTCTCCCCGCAGCGTCCTTCTTCTCCCCGCAGCGTCCTTCTTCTCTCCCCTTCTCTCCCCGCAGCGTCCTTCTCTCCCCGCAGCGTCCTTCTCTCCCCGCAGCGTCCTTCTCTCCCCGCAGCGTCCTTCTCTCCCCGCAGCGTCCTTCTCTCCCCGCAGCGTCCTTCTCTCCCCGCAGCGTCCTTCTCTCCCCGCAGCGTCCTTCTCTCCCCGCAGCGTCCTTCTCTCCCCGCAGCGTCCTTCTCTCCCCGCAGCGTCCTTCTCTCCCCGCAGTGTCCTTCTCTCCCCTTCTCTCCCCGCAGCGTCCTTCTCTCCCCTCTTCTCTCCCCTCTTCTCTCCCCGCAGCGTCCTTCTCTCCCCCCTTCTCTCCCCGCAGTGTCCTTCTCCCCCCTTCTCTCCCCGCAGCGTCCTTCTCTCCCCCCTTCTCTCCCCGCAGTGTCCTTCTCCCCCCTTCTCTCCCCGCAGCGTCCTTCTCTCCCCTTCTCTCCCCGCAGCGTCCTTCTCTCCCCTTCTCTCCCCGCAGCGTCCTTCTCTCCCCTTCTCTCCCCGCAGCGTCCTTCTCTCCCCTTCTCTCCCCGCAGCGTCCTTCTCTCCCCTTCTCTCCCCGCAGCGTCCTTCTCTCCCCTTCTCTCCCCGCAGCGTCCTTCTCTCCCCTTCTCTTCCCGCAGCGTCCTTCTCTTCCCGCAGCGTCCTTCTCTTCCCGCAGCGTCCTTCTCTTCCCGCAGCGTCCTTCTTCTCCCCGCAGCGTCCTTCTTCTCCCCGCAGCGTCCTTCTTCTCCCCGCAGCGTCCTTCTTCTCCCCGCAGCGTCCTTCTTCTCCCCGCAGCGTCCTTCTTCTCCCCGCAGCGTCCTTCTTCTCCCCGCAGCGTCCTTCTTCTCCCCGCAGCGTCCTTCTTCTCCCCGCAGCGTCCTTCTTCTCCCCGCAGCGTCCTTCTTCTCCCCGCAGCGTCCTTCTTCTCCCCGCAGCGTCCTTCTTCTCCCCGCAGCGTCCTTCTTCTCCCCGCAGCGTCCTTCTTCTCCCCGCAGCGTCCTTCTTCTCCCCCCTTCTCTCCCCGCAGCGTCCTTCTTCTCCCCGCAGCGTCCTTCTTCTCCCCGCAGCGTCCTTCTTCTCCCCGCAGCGTCCTTCTTCTCCCCGCAGCGTCCTTCTTCTCCCCGCAGCGTCCTTCTTCTCCCCGCAGCGTCCTTCTTCTCCCCGCAGCGTCCTTCTTCTCCCCGCAGCGTCCTTCTTCTCCCCGCAGCGTCCTTCTTCTCTCCCCTTCTCTCCCCGCAGCGTCCTTCTCTCCCCGCAGCGTCCTTCTCTCCCCGCAGCGTCCTTCTCTCCCCGCAGCGTCCTTCTCTCCCCGCAGCGTCCTTCTCTCCCCGCAGCGTCCTTCTCTCCCCGCAGCGTCCTTCTCTCCCCGCAGCGTCCTTCTCTCCCCGCAGCGTCCTTCTCTCCCCGCAGCGTCCTTCTCTCCCCGCAGCGTCCTTCTCTCCCCGCAGTGTCCTTCTCCCCCCTTCTCTCCCCGCAGAGTCCTTCTCTCCCCTTCTCTCCCCGCAGAGTCCTTCTCTCCCCTTCTCTCCCCGCAGAGTCCTTCTCTCCCCTTCTCTCCCCGCAGCGTCCTTCTCTCCCCTTCTCTCCCCGCAGCGTCCTTCTCTCCCCTTCTCTCCCCGCAGCGTCCTTCTCTCCCCTTCTCTCCCCGCAGCGTCCTTCTCTCCCCTTCTCTCCCCGCAGCGTCCTTCTCTCCCCTTCTCTCCCCGCAGCGTCCTTCTCTCCCCTTCTCTCCCCGCAGCGTCCTTCTCTCCCCTTCTCTCCCCGCAGCGTCCTTCTCTCCCCTTCTCTCCCCGCAGCGTCCTTCTCTTCCCGCAGCGTCCTTCTCTTCCCGCAGCGTCCTTCTCTTCCCGCAGCGTCCTTCTCTCCCCGCAGCGTCCTTCTCTCCCCGCAGCGTCCTTCTCTCCCCGCAGCGTCCTTCTCTCCCCGCAGCGTCCTTCTCTCCCCGCAGCGTCCTTCTCTCCCCGCAGCGTCCTTCTCTTCCCGCAGCGTCCTTCTCTTCCCGCAGCGTCCTTCTCTTCCCGCAGCGTCCTTCTCTTCCCGCAGCGTCCTTCTCTTCCCGCAGCGTCCTTCTCTTCCCGCAGCGTCCTTCTCTTCCCGCAGCGTCCTTCTCTCCCCGCAGCGTCCTTCTCTCCCCGCAGCGTCCTTCTCTCCCCTCTTCTCTCTCCGCAGCGTCCTTCTCTCCCCCCTTCTCTCCCCGCAGTGTCCTTCTCTCCCCGCAGCGTCCTTCTCTCCCCTTCTCTCCCCGCAGCGTCCTTCTCTCCCCGCAGCGTCCTTCTCTCCCCTTCTCTCCCCTTCTCTCCCTGCAGCGTCCTTCTCTCCCCTTCTCTCCCCGCAGCGTCCTTCTCTCCCCTTCTCTCCCCGCAGCGTCCTTCTCTCCCCTTCTCTCCCCGCAGCGTCCTTCTCTCCCCTTCTCTTCCCGCAGCGTCCTTCTCTTCCCGCAGCGTCCTTCTCTGCCCGCAGCGTCCTTCTCTTCCCGCAGCGTCCTTCTCTTCCCGCAGCGTCCTTCTCTCCCCGCAGCGTCCTTCTCTCCCCGCAGCGTCCTTCTCTCCCCGCAGCGTCCTTCTCTCCCCGCAGCGTCCTTCTCTCCCCGCAGCGTCCTTCTCTCCCCGCAGCGTCCTTCTCTCCCCGCAGCGTCCTTCTCCCCCCTTCTCTCCCCCCTTCTCTCCCCGCAGCGTCCTTCTCCCCCCTTCTCTCCCCCCTTCTCTCCCCGCAGCGTCCTTCTCCCCCCTTCTCTCCCCCCTTCTCTCCCCGCAGCGTCCTTCTCCCCCCTTCTCTCCCCCCTTCTCTCCCCGCAGCGTCCTTCTCCCCCCTTCTCTCCCCCCTTCTCTCCCCGCAGCGTCCTTCTCTCCCCGCAGCGTCCTTCTCTCCCCGCAGCGTCCTTCTCTCCCCGCAGCGTCCTTCTCTCCCCGCAGCGTCCTTCTCTCCCCGCAGCGTCCTTCTCTCCCCGCAGCGTCCCTCTCCCCCCTTCTCTCCCCGCAGCGTCCTTCTCTCCCCGCAGCGTCCCTCTCCCCCCTTCTCTCCCCGCAGCGTCCTTCTCTCCCCCCCTTCTCTCCCCCCTTCTCTCCCCGCAGCGTCCTTCTCTCCCCCCCTTCTCTCCCCCCTTCTCTCCCCGCAGCGTCCTTCTCCCCCCTTCTGTCCCCCCCTTCTCTCCCCGCAGCGTCCTTCTCTCCCCTTCTCTCCCCGCAGCGTCCTTCTCTCCCCTTCTCTCCCCGCAGCGTCCTTCTCTCCCCTTCTCTCCCCGCAGCGTCCTTCTCTCCCCTTCTCTCCCCTTCTCTCCCCGCAGCGTCCTTCTCTCCCCTTCTCTCCCCGCAGCGTCCTTCTCTCCCCTTCTCTCCCCGCAGCGTCCTTCTCTCCCCTTCTCTCCCCGCAGCGTCCTTCTCTCCCCTTCTCTCCCCGCAGCGTCCTTCTCTCCCCTTCTCTCCCCGCAGCGTCCTTCTCTTCCCGCAGCGTCCTTCTCTCCCCGCAGCGTCCTTCTCTCTCCTTCTCTTCCCGCAGCGTCCTTCTCTTCCCGCAGCGTCCTTCTCTCCCCGCAGCGTCCTTCTCTCCCCGCAGCGTCCTTCTCTCCCCGCAGCGTCCTTCTCTCCCCGCAGCGTCCTTCTCTCCCCTCTTCTCTCTCCGCAGCGTCCTTCTCTCCCCCCTTCTCTCCCCGCAGTGTCCTTCTCTCCCCGCAGCGTCCTTCTCTCCCCTTCTCTCCCCGCAGTGTCCTTCTCTCCCCTTCTCTCCCCGCAGCGTCCTTCTCTCCCCTTCTCTCCCCGCAGCGTCCTTCTCTTCCCGCAGCGTCCTTCTCTTCCCGCAGCGTCCTTCTCTTCCCGCAGCGTCCTTCTCTTCCCGCAGCGTCCTTCTCTTCCCGCAGCGTCCTTCTCTCCCCGCAGCGTCCTTCTCTCCCCTTCTCTCCCCGCAGCGTCCTTCTCTCCCCTTCTCTCCCCGCAGCGTCCTTCTCTCCCCGCAGCGTCCTTCTCTCCCCGCAGCGTCCTTCTCTCCCCGCAGCGTCCTTCTCTCCCCGCAGCGTCCTTCTCTCCCCGCAGCGTCCTTCTCTCCCCGCAGCGTCCTTCTCTTCCCGCAGCGTCCTTCTCTCCCCCCTTCTCTCCCCACAGCGTCCTTCTCCCCCCTTCTCTCCCCCCTTCTCTCCCCGCAGCGTCCTTCTCCCCCCTTCTCTCCCCCCTTCTCTCCCCCCCTTCTCTCCCCGCAGCGTCCTTCTCTCCCCCCCTTCTCTCCCCGCAGCGTCCTTCTCTCCCCGCAGCGTCCTTCTCTCCCCGCAGCGTCCTTCTCTCCCCGCAGCGTCCTTCTCTCCCCGCAGCGTCCTTCTCTCCCCGCAGCGTCCTTCTCTCCCCGCAGCGTCCTTCTCTCCCCGCAGCGTCCTTCTCTCCCCGCAGCGTCCTTCTCTCCCCGCAGCGTCCTTCTCTCCCCGCAGCGTCCTTCTCTCCCCGCAGCGTCCTTCTCTCCCCGCAGCGTCCTTCTCTTCCCGCAGCGTCCTTCTCTCCCCCCTTCTCTCCCCACAGCGTCCTTCTCCCCCCTTCTCTCCCCCCTTCTCTCCCCGCAGCGTCCTTCTCCCCCCTTCTCTCCCCCCTTCTCTCCCCCCCTTCTCTCCCCGCAGCGTCCTTCTCTCCCCCCCTTCTCTCCCCGCAGCGTCCTTCTCTCCCCGCAGCGTCCTTCTCTCCCCGCAGCGTCCTTCTCTCCCCGCAGCGTCCTTCTCTCCCCGCAGCGTCCTTCTCTCCCCGCAGCGTCCTTCTCTCCCCGCAGCGTCCTTCTCTCCCCGCAGCGTCCTTCTCTCCCCGCAGCGTCCTTCTCTCCCCGCAGCGTCCTTCTCTCCCCGCAGCGTCCTTCTCTCCCCGCAGCGTCCTTCTCTCCCTTCTCTCCCCCCCTTCTCTCCCCGCAGCGTCCTTCTCCCCCCTTCTCTCCCCCCCTTCTCTCCCCGCAGCGTCCTTCTCCCCCCTTCTCTCCCCCCCTTCTCTCCCCGCAGCGTCCTTCTCCCCCCTTCTCTCCCCCCCTTCTCTCCCCGCAGCGTCCTTCTCCCCCCTTCTCTCCCCCCCTTCTCTCCCCGCAGCGTCCTTCTCCCCCCTTCTCTCCCCCCCTTCTCTCCCCGCAGCGTCCTTCTCCCCCCTTCTCTCCCCCCCTTCTCTCCCCGCAGCGTCCTTCTCCCCCCCTTCTCTCCCCGCAGCGTCCTTCTCCCCCCCTTCTGTCTCCTTCTCTCCCCGCAGCGTCCTTCTCTCCCACGCAGCATCTTCTCCCCTCTTCTCCGGTGGTCGAAGGTCCTGATGTCATCAAGACCAATGCGAGTCTATAGCCCTGCACTGGATGTGGTGATACCCAGGGACTTCTTTCCCTTATACAGACAGAGGTGGGGAGTTGATTGTTGAGTTGAGGACAGAAATTTCCTGATTTGGAAATGAACGTCTCAGCTGCTGCCCAGGTGTGGAACTTTGTTTTTGCTGTGGCCCACAATGTACCATTTTCTGATGGGGTTTCAGTTTATTTGCGATTTCTGTGGCCCTTCTGAGGTTCTCATTGGCTCGTGTGTAAAGAAGAAGAGACGTTGTGGTATTCCTGCTGGGAAATGTGGGCGGGGTCAGAGTCTGGCCGGGGGGTTGTTTGGAAGAAGCATGCTTTGTATGACAGATTTGCAGAGCGTGTCTGTACAGCAGACTGAGAATCTAATCCAAGCAGCGTTCAGTCTCCGATGGAAAGATTGGAGGAGACCGGAGTCTGTATACAAAATGCCGGTATTAAGGGGCCGTTCACACCGCAGGGTGCGTGTTGTGTGAACCGCACGTACATTTGTTGATGTGCATTTCCATGCTACTTGCATTTTAAAATAGTATTTTTTTTATTTCACTAATTTTTTATTTGTAAAGAAAACTTCAACTGGCCGACTTACATTTACATCCATTGTATGTTACACTGAAAAATAGTGGGGGGCGTGTTCTACTTTATTTTATCTTTTTTTTTTTTTTTCAACTCAGCACAGCGCACCTCAGTGCAACCATCTACTATGAAATGTATTGCTTTTACAATGTGTATGCACTAAGCAGGCATTGATCAACACATACCAGACCGCTTACTGAGAATGCGTCCAAAAACCTATTTCTGCACTGAAGTTCATTTTCTGAAGTCCGGTGTTGGGAATATTTCCTGTCTGTTCATTAGAGACCAGTGACATCACCGAGACCCTTCATATTCATGAGAACACAGCCTATCCAATCACTAGAGACCAGTGACATCACCGAGACCCTTCATATTCATGAGAACACAGCCTATCCAATCACTAGAGACCAGTGACATCACCGAGACCTTTCATATTCATGAGAACACAGCCTATCCAATCACTAGAGACCAGTGACATCACAAAGACCCTTCATATTCATGAGAACACAGCCTATCCAATCACTAGAGACCAGTGACATCACCGAGACCCTTCATATTCATGAGAACACAGCCTATCCAATCACTAGAGACCAGTGACATCACCGAGACCTTTCATATTCATGAGAACACAGCCTATCCAATCACTAGAGACCAGTGACATCACAAAGACCCTTCATATTCATGAGAACACAGCCTATCCAATCACTAGAGACCAGTGACATCACCGAGACTCTTCATATTCATGAGAACACAGCCTATCTAATCACTAGAGACCAGTGACATCACCGAGACCCTTCATATTCATGAGAACACAGCCTATCTAATCACTAGAGACCAGTGACATCACCGAGACCCTTCATATTCATGAGAACACAGCCTATCCAATCACTAGAGACCAGTGACATCACCGAGACCTTTCATATTCATGAGAACACAGCCTATCCAATCACTAGAGACCAGTGACATCACTGAGACCCTTCATATTCATGAGAACACAGCCTATCCAATCACTAGAGTCCAGTGACATCACCGAGACCTTTCATATTCATGAGAACACAGCCTATCCAATCACTAGAGACCAGTGACATCACCGAGACCCTTCATATTCATGAGAACACAGCCTATCCAATCACTAGAGTCCAGTGACATCACCGAGACCTTTCATATTCATGAGAACACAGCCTATCCAATCACTAGAGACCAGTGACATCACAGAGACTCTTCATATTCATGAGAACACAGCCTATCCAATCACTAGAGACCAGTGACATCACCGAGACTTCATATTCATGAGAACACAGCCTATCCAATCACTAGAGACCAGTGACATCACTGAGACCCTTCATATTCATGAGAACACAGCCTATCCAATCACTAGAGACCAGTGACATCACCGAGACTTCATATTCATGAGAACACAGCCTATCCAATCACTAGAGACCAGTGACATCACCGAGACCCTTCATATTCATGAGAACACAGCCTATCCAATCACTAGAGACCAGTGACATCACCTAGAGTTGGCCCCTTAGTTCTAGTGAAGGGAACTCTTAGGCCCCGTTCACACTGGGGCGATCCGACTTGGAGGGGCGACCTCCGAGGTTGCGGTGCGAGCAGCGCGCCGCGACCTCTGTGCGGCCGGCACGGACTTCATAACATTGAAGTCTATGACGGTCGCTCCGGGTCGCCCCAAAGAAGCTCCGGACCCTTTTTCTAAGTCCGAGCGACTTGTGTCGCTCCTATTAGAACGGGTCCGCAGCTTCTCTATGGAAGGCGACCTGTGAGGCGACCAGGTCGCCTTAGTGTGAACGGGGACTTAAGGCGTCAGCATACCAAGACATTTTGGACAATTTCATGCTCCGAAATTTGTGGGAAGAGAAATACCTGGTTCTCTGTCTCCAGTGTCTCCTGATCCCCTGTCCCTCAGCTTGAAGAAGTGGTTGTAGCGGGATGATATGCAGCTGCAGGTGTCAGCCCGGCACCAATTTCTAGAGCTGGCGATCGGCTTTCTGTTGATAACCGATGTTGCTCAGCAGCCACTTGGCCGCACAATTTAAAAAAAAAATGTCAGTATTCAAAAATGCAGATTTTTGTCATTTTAAATACATTAAAGAGGAAGTAAACCCTCCTCTACAACTTGTAGCTATAGGTGATCCTATGATGAGGCTTACCTATAGGTACTGTAAATATCTCCTAAACATGTACCGTTTAGGAGATCTTTGCCTTACATGCAGCCAGTGACTTCACTGGTGCCGTTCCTTCAGAGTCCCGTGCCGTGACTGTCGGCTCTCGCGTGCGTGTGCGGGAGTGACGTCACTGCGGCTCCGGCCAATCATATGGCCGGATGCCGCGATCCCGGAAGACGGGCGACTGGACATGCCGCCCGTCATAGAGGTGAGTGAGCGGTACAGCGGGGGCTCGTTCTAAGGTAAGTATTGCATAATGAGCTAGTATGTGATGCATACTAGCTCATTATGTCTTTCTCTTGCAGGGTGAAAAAAAAAAATGCGAGTTTACAACCACTTTAACCACTTGCCGCCCGCCGTCAAATGACAGCGGGGCGGTGCGGCCATTGTTCTGGGAGGACGTCATATGACGTGATCCCATTCAAGCAGGGCAGGCGCGCGCCGCCCTGCACTGCCGGTGTCGGCGTGTCCCGGGACACAGCCGGTCACCGGCAGGGGGGAAACAGCCAATGGGCGTGGCTGTTTCCCATGTGATCGGCTGTGTTCCAATGACACAGCCGATCACAATAGCAAAGCCCGGAATCAGACCATACATGCGCGATCAGGAGCGCGCATGCGCGATCGGGAGCACGCAACGCGGTCATGTCGGTGGCTCTGTGTTCCCTAGGAACACTAGCTAGTCACCGGCAGTAGTAAACAGTCACTGGCGTAACATTATCTTTCACATTATGGAAAAAAAATTGGGCTAAATTTACTGTTTTCTTATTTTTTAGTTCAAACAAGTGAATTTTTAAAAAAAAAAATTGCATTTGGAAGACTGCTGCGCAAATATGGTGTGATAAAAAATATTGCAACGATCTCCATTTTATTCTTTAGGGTCTCTGCTAAAAAAAAATATATGATGTTTGGGGGTTCTAAGTAGTTTTCTAGCAAAAAAAATGATTTTAGCTTGTAAACACCAAGTGTCAAAAATAGGCCCAGTCTTAAAGTGGATAAATGGACAACTTTGTGTAAAGTGCTACTTGGATGTTAGGCCTCTGTATGTCGTTAGGCTGTGAAAAAGTATTACACATGTGGTATCACCATACTCAGGAGGAATAGCAGAATGTATTTTGGGGTGCAATTTTTGCTATGTACATGCTATGTGTTGGAAATATTTCATAAATGGACAGCTTTGTGTAAAAAAAAAAAAATGTTTTCATTTTCTTTCCACAGTTTCCAAAAACTTGTGGAAAAAAATGACATATTCAAAAGACTCATTATGCCTCAAAAATTATACGTTGGGGCGTTTGCTTTCCAAAATGGGTTCATTTTATGGGGGTTTCCATTGTCCTGGTGCTCCAGGGCCTTCAAAAGTGCGATAGGTTGTCAGGAAATTATGTGTAATTTATGCTCCTAGAATGCCGGACGGTGCTACTTGGATGTTAGGCCTCTGTATGTGGCCAGGCTGTGAAAAAGTCTCACACATGTGGTATCGCCATACTCAGGAGGAGTAGTAGAATGTGTTTTGGGGTGTAGTTGCAAGTATACATATGCTGTGTGAGAGAAATAACCTGTAAATACGTCAATTTGTAAAAAAAAAAAAAAAAAAAAAAGAAATCTTCATTTTGCAAAGAGTTGTGGGAAAAAATTACAACTTCAAAAAACTCACCATGCCCCTTATTAAATACCTTGGAATGTCTACTTTCCAAAAAGGGGTCATTTGGGGGGTATTTGTACTTTCCTGACTTTTTAGTGTCTCAAGAAATGAGATCGGCCTTCAGTACATCAGGTGTGGTCAATTTTCAATGATTAGCGCCATAACTTGTGGACTCTATAACTTTCACAAAGACCATATAATATACACTTATTTGGGTTATTTTTACCAAAGATAAGTAGCAGTATAAATTTTGACCAAAATTTGTGAAGAAAAATTACTCATTTGCTAAATTTTATGACGGAAACAAAGACAAATGCGTTTTTTCACAATATTTTCAGTCTTTATTTATAGCACAAAAAATAAAAAACCCAGTAGTGATTAAATACCATCAAACGAAAGCTCTATTTGTGTGAAAAAAAGGACACAAATTTTTTATGGGTACAGTGTTGCATGACTGAGTAATTGTCATTCAAAGTGTGAGAGCACTGAAAGCTGAAAATCAGTCTGGGCAGGAAGGGGGTGAAAGTGCACTGTAGGCAAGTGGTTAAGGTGCAGTGGAGGGGTTTGGTGTCTTTTAGACCCCCGATCCCTCCATAAAGAGTACCTGTCACTGCTGATTACTGTCACAAGGGAGGTTTACATTCCTTCTCACAGCAATAAAAGTGATCAGATTTTTATTTTATTTTATTTTATTTTAAAAAAAGTAAAGTGCCCCTGTCAGCTCGCGCACCAAAGAAAACGCATACGTGAGCTGCATCCGCAAATGGAAACCGAGTTCAAATCACATGTGAGGTATCGCCGCAATCGCCAGAGCGAGAGAAATAATTCGATCATCTGACCTCCTCTGTAACTCTAAACTGGTAACAATTCAAAAATTTTGAAGTGTCGTCTATGGAGATTTTTATTGACCGTAGTTTGTCGCCGTCCACCAGTGTGCGCAATTTTTAACCGTAACATGTCAGGTATCTATTTACTCAGCGTGACATCATCTTTCACAATATACAAAAAAATTGGGCAAACGTTACTGTTTAATGTTTTTTATATTCATTGAAGTGTATTTTTCTAAAAAAAAGTTGCATTTAAGACTGTTGCGCAAATACTCCATGACAAAAAATATTGCAACGACCGCCATTTTATTCTCTAGAGTCTTTAATTAAAAAAATATAAATAATGTTTGTGGGTTCTAAGTAATGTTCGAGCAAAAAAAGACCGTTTTTTCTTCTTCTTGTAAACAAATGTCAGAAATAGGCCGGGTCCTTTAGTGGTTAATGACGCTTTCTTTCCGCATTTTTATTTTCGTTTTCTAAGAACATTGCTGGAAAGCGTGTGTGTGTGTGTGTGTGTGTGTGTGTGTGTGTGTGTGTGTGTGTGTGTGTGTGTTGGGCGTCTCTTCTTTCCTGCTGCGGCTTCCCATCTTGTAATGTGGTCAGCCGGCCGCGTCATGCGATGCTCCGCCCCCTCTGCCTGCACATGGCCTACTTCTGAGTATGGGTGATGAATAGCGGCACACAGAAGGACGCACCGCAGGAACATGTTGTGTGGGGAACCAAAAATAGGCCTTGTGTACGAGAAGTGGGAGGAGAGCTTTGTTGTAGCGTGAAGCCGAGGAGAGCGCCTGGCACACCATCGCATTATCCCACATGATAATCTTCTATCCGACATGGAGAGTTTCCATAGGAAGATTCTCATTCATATATAGGAAGATTCTCATAGGACACAATAAAAATTCATTCTCCTAGGACAGAATAGAAATTCATTCTCATAGGACAGAATAGAAATTCAGAAGTGATGTCCTGTGTTGTTTGTATTTTTGGACAATATTGATACAATCATACGAGAAACGTTTTCATTTTCTCCCATCGGATGATTTCACAAGAATTGCTGTGATTGGCTGTCGGAAGCGGTCTGATATCGTACGATCGCTTCGCCTAGGATATTCTGATTGGGTGTTCCAGGCATTAGAGGTCTATGCATTCCACCTTACAGGTTGTAAACCTCCCAAGAAAACCTTAGAAAATAAAAACCTGAAAGGCAAAGACCTGATGTGTGAGGTGCATCGCATACTTGCGCAATATTAAATACCACAAAACCAAGCCCCCGCATCGCCCCCCGCACACACAACACTTACACAGCCGACATGTTACCCGTCTTCCTTCCGGGTTCGCGTCCTCTGGCCATCTGATTGGCCAAAGCCACAATGATGTCACTCCGGCACAGGGCTATGAAGGGACGACACGAGTGGCCATTCCCTCAGAGTGCATGCGTCAGTGTTGTCATCGGCTGCATGCAATGTAAATATCTCCTATATGGTGCAAGTTGAGGATATATATATATACACCACCTACAGGTAAGTCTTATCATAGGATCACCTATAGATACACATTACAGAGGAAGCTTCACTTCCCCCGTGTATACCTCACATGTCATCTATTGTGATATCGGGGCGATGGGTGCAGCTGGAGGAGACATTCAGATTTCTTTTTTTTTTTTTTCAGCCGGCAATTCCCTCTTTACCCACTTGGTTGCATTTACAGGCAGCAGGAGGGGGCATAACCTCCCCCCTCCCACCCCCCCCCCCATTACAACCCCCCTCCCATTACAACCCCCCTCCATAAAGAGGACCTGTCATCCCTATTCCTATTACAGGGGATCCCTCCATAAAGAGGACCTGTCATCCCTATTCCTATTACAGGGGATCCCTCCATAAAGAGGATCTGTCATCCCTATTCCTATTACAGGGGATCCCTCCATAAAGAGGACCTGTCATCCCTATTCCTATTACAGGGGATCTCTCCATAAAGAGGACCTGTCATCCCTATTCCTATTACAGGGGATCCCTCCATAAAGAGGACCTGTCATCCCTATTCCTATTACAGGGGATCTCTCCATAAAGAGGACCTGTCATCCCTATTCCTATTACAGGGGATCTCTCCATAAAGAGGATCTGTCATCCCTATTCCTATTACAGGAGATCCCTCCATAAAGAGGATCTGTCATCCCTATTCCTATTACAGGGGATCCCTCCATAAAGAGGACCTGTCATCCCTATTCCTATTACAGGAGATCCCTCCATAAAGAGGATCTGTCATCCCTATTCCTATTACAGGGGATCCCTCCATAAAGAGGATCTGTCATCCCTATTCCTATTACAGGGGATCCCTCCATAAAGAGGATCTGTCATCCCTATTCCTATTACAGGGGATCCCTCCTTAAAGAGGATCTGTCATCTCTATTCCTATTACAGGGGATCCCTCCTTAAAGAGGATCTGTCATCTCTATTCCTATTACAGGGGATCCCTCCTTAAAGAGGATCTGTCATCTCTATTCCTATTACAGGGGATCCCTCCATAAAGAGGACCTGTCATCCCTATTCCTATTACAGGGGATCCCTCCATAAAGAGGACCTGTCACCCCTATTCCTATTACAGGGGATCCCTCCATAAAGAGGACCTGTCATCCCTATTCCTATTACAGGGGATCCCTCCATAAAGAGGACCTGTCATCCCTATTCCTATTACAGGGGATCTCTCCATAAAGAGGACCTGTCATCCCTATTCCTATTACAGGGGATCCCTCCATAAAGAGGACCTGTCATCCCTATTCCTATTACAGGGGATCCCTCCATAAAGAGGACCTGTCATCCCTATTCCTATTACAGGGGATCCCTCCATAAAGAGGACCTGTCATCCCTATTCCTATTACAGGGGATCCCTCCATAAAGAGGATCTGTCATCCCTATTCCTATTACAGGGGATCCCTCCATAAAGAGGACCTGTCATCCCTATTCCTATTACAGGGGATCCCTCCATAAAGAGGACCTGTCACCCCTATTCCTATTACAGGGGATCCCTCCATAAAGAGGACCTGTCATCCCTATTCCTATTACAGGGGATCCCTCCATAAAGAGGACCTGTCATCCCTATTCCTATTACAGGGGAACTCTCCATAAAGAGGACCTGTCATCCCTATTCCTATTACAGGGGATCCCTCCATAAAGAGGACCTGTCATCCCTATTCCTATTACAGGGGATCCCTCCATAAAGAGGATCTGTCATCCCTATTCCTATTACAGGGGATCTCTCCATAAAGAGGACCCGTCATCCCTATTCCTATTACAGGGGATCCCTCCATAAAGAGGATCTGTCATCCCTATTCCTATTACAGGGGATCTCTCCATAAAGAGGACCTGTCATCCCTATTCCTATTACAGGGGATCCCTCCATAAAGAGGATCTGTCATCCCTATTCCTATTACAGGGGATCTCTCCATAAAGAGGACCTGTCATCCCTATTCCTATTACAGGGGATCTCTCCATAAAGAGGACCTGTCATCCCTATTCCTATTACAGGGGATCTCTCCATATAGAGGACCTGTCATCCCTATTCCTATTACAGGGGATCCCTCCATAAAGAGGATCTGTCATCTCTATTCCTATTACAGGGGATTCCTCCTTAAAGAGGATCTGTCATCTCTATTCCTATTACAGGGGATCCCTCCATAAAGAGGACCTGTCATCCCTATTCCTATTACAGGGGATCCCTCCATAAAGAGGATCTGTCATCCCTATTCCTATTACAGGGGATCTCTCCATAAAGAGGACCTGTCATCCCTATTCCTATTACAGGGGATCCCTCCATAAAGAGGATCTGTCATCCCTATTCCTATTACAGGGGATCTCTCCATAAAGAGGACCTGTCATCCCTATTCCTATTACAGGGGATCTCTCCATATAGAGGACCTGTCATCCCTATTCCTATTACAGGGGATCCCTCCATAAAGAGGATCTGTCATCTCTATTCCTATTACAGGGGATTCCTCCTTAAAGAGGATCTGTCCTCTCTATTCCTATTACAGGGGATCCCTCCATAAAGAGGACCTGTCATCCCTATTCCTATTACAGGAGATCCCTCCATAAAGAGGATCCGTCATCCCTATTCATATTACAGGGGATCCCTCCATAAAGAGGACCCTTGTGCTCACACACGAGATGAAATGATCTCCATTTTATTCTCTAGGGTCTCTGCTTAAATAAATACATTATATAATGTTTGTGGGTTGTGAGTAATTTTTACATGTAGGAGAGGAATGCGGGAATTGGCCCGGGTGGTCGGTGGGATCCGCCCAGAGTGAAGCCCTTTCTGTAGGCCCGGTTGTGGTCTTCATGCAGTCCTTCGGCTCGCTTAACCCCTCTGACCTTCATCGCCTGGTGATTCCTTTCTTCACCTCCTGCGTTTTCTCCAAAAAGCGAAATTCAGAGCATTGCTTGTGACCGGCTGATTGACACCGATGGTTCCTGTTTCCATCAGGGAGGATTTGTAGATTGCTTGAAAATGTCAGATATTTTCCCTCACATTTGTGAAAGTCAAGTGACGGGTCCCAGCGCTTGGGTGAGGTGTGGCGATACTTCCCTGTAGTTCCCTCTGTTGGGTGTCATTCACACATGCATCGTTACTGTGTGTGGCATTTATTCAGCATTTACCGCCCGCCATGAATATTGTGCTGTACACACAGGAGCGCTGTCCCGCAGCGGCTGCTCCTCCTCCTCTGCCCCTCAGCGGCTGCTCCTCCTCCTCTGCCCCTCAGCGGCTGCTCCTCCTCCTCTGCCCCTCAGCGGCTGCTCCTCCTCCTCTGCCCCTCAGCGGCTGCTCCTCCTCCTCTGCCCCTCAGCGGCTGCTCCTCCTCCTCTGCCCCTCAGCGGCTGCTCCTCCTCCTCTGCCCCTCAGCGGCTGCTCCTCCTCCTCTGCCCCTCAGCGGCTGCTCCTCCTCCTCTGCCCCTCAGCGGCTGCTCCTCCTCCTCTGCCCCTCAGCGGCTGCTCCTCCTCCTCTGCCCCTCAGCGGCTGCTCCTCCTCCTCTGTCCCTCAGCGGCTGCTCCTCCTCCTCTGTCCCTCAGCGTCTCCTCCTCCTCCTCTGTCCCTCAGCGGCTGCTCCTCCTCCTCTGCCCCTCAGCGGCTGCTCCTCCTCCTCTGCCCCTCAGCGGCTGCTCCTCCTCCTCTGCCCCTCAGCGGCTGCTCCTCCTCCTCTGCCCCTCAGCGGCTGCTCCTCCTCCTCTGCCCCTCAGCGGCTGCTCCTCCTCCTCTGCCCTTCAGCGGCTGCTCCTCCTCCTCTGCCCTTCAGCGGCTGCTCCTCCTCCTCTGCCCCTCAGCGGCTGCTCCTCCTCCTCTGCCCCTCAGCGGCTGCTCCTCCTCCTCTGCCCCTCAGCGGCTGCGCCTCCTCCTCTGCCCCTCAGCGGCTGCTCCTCCTCCTCTGCCCCTCAGCGGCTGCTCCTCCTCCTCTGCCCCTCAGCGGCTGCTCCTCCTCCTCTGCCCCTCAGCGGCTGCTCCTCCTCCTCTGCCCCTCAGCGGCTGCTCCTCCTCCTCTGCCCCTCAGCGGCTGCTCCTCCTCCTCTGCCCCTCAGCGTCTCCTCCTCCTCCTCTGTCCCTCAGCGTCTCCTCCTCCTCCTCTGTCCCTCAGCGTCTCCTCCTCCTCCTCCTGTCCCGCAGTGGCTCCTCCTACTCCCCAATCCTCACATCCCTATACAGACTTCAATTACTTCCCTCCCACCAATTCCATACTATTATACAGAGATCACTGAGCCATTCATATCCCTGCACCGGAGGAGCTTACACTCTGTCCCCCCCCCCCCCACAGTCACACACTATTATTATACATTTATATATCTGTGACATAGAGAGTGCGGCGCTGTACAGAGATCACTGAGCCAGTCACATCAGTCTCTGCACCAGAGGAGCTTACACTCTTTCTCCCCCCCCCCCCCCACAAACCTGTTGATTCCGGGACTGCGGCTCTGCCTCTCCTCACTGCTGCGTTTCTCTTTATTCTCCCATTTCCTGTGCAGCTGGATGGAGTCGTACGACCAATGTTGCCGAATCTCCCTGATATTTTGGGACCTCGTTTTTTAAAAGTTTTCAGTATTTATCAACTTCCCATCTGAATTCTGAATTTCCCCCTGGAACTGCTGGTAGTGCCTGTGGTTGTGCGGTGCGTATTGCAGGGTATCCTGGGAGTTGTAGTTTCTCTCAAAGACTGCCTGATACCTGTGTCTTCTCTATGGTGCTTTGTTGCCAGAAGCACTGTATATTATATTATGCAGGGTTTATCTACCAGGGTTCTATGAGACCCCCCAGGAGTCCCCAGAGGCTCTGAGGAAGAGGCACAGCCTCGAAACGCGTCAGCCCTCTGCTTCCAATGAGATTTTGAACCTCTGGTATGAGGCGGTTTTTATGGAATTGATGTGCCCGTATTTCACGGATGTTTGTGAGTAGTTGACTTTTATCTACTTTGATTTAATAAACTCGCTGAGGATAATGCGCTAGGCTGGCGCGCCCTTTCTTTGTTTTGTATTTACAGCTGATTGGTAGATCCTATCCCCACTGCCAACACATGCAGAGCTAGGCAGGGAAGCGGCTGTGATGGTGCTGGATGTGGTGCACTTTTGCACATTGGCCCCTCCTCCCCTCCTGTCCATCTAAGGTGCTTGTATGTGACATCACCTGGAATGGACAGAAGGGGTGGAGGGGCCAGCGGAGAACTGCGCGCCACAAAAGGACTGATCACAGCCGCTTCCCTGCCTAGCTTTACATATAAGGGTAACCTCTGGTACACTGTGCCCTGTGTAATGTGCCCTGTTGTCCCCCATGTAATGTGCCCCATGTAATGTGCCCTGTTGTCCCCCATGTAATGTGCCCCGTGTAATGTGCCCTGTTGTCCCCCATGTAATGTGCCCTGTTGTCCCCCGTGTAATGGGCCCTGTTGTCCCCCATGTAATGTGCCCCGTGTAATGTGCCCTGTTGTCCCCCATGTAATGTGCCCTGTTGTCCCCCGTGTAATGGGCCCTGTTGTCCCCCATGTAATGTGTCCTATAATGTGCCCCGTGCAATGTGCCCTGTTGTCCCCCATGTAATGTGCCCCGTGCAATGTGCCCCCTTGTCCCCCATGTAATGTGCCCTGTTGTCCCCCATGTAATGTGCCCTGTTGTCCCCCATGTAATGTACCCCATGTAATGTGCCCTGTTGTCCCCCGTGTAATGTACCCCATGTAATGTGCCCTGTTGTCCCCCGTGTAATGGGCCCTGTTTTCCCCCGTGTAATGGGCCCTGTTGTCCCCCATGTAATGTGCCCTGTTGTCCCCCATGTAATGTACCCCATGTAATGGGCCCTGTTGTCCCCCGTGTAATGGGCCCTGTTGTCCCCCATGTAATGGGCCCTGTTGTCCCCCGTGTAATGGGCCCTGTTGTCCCCCGTGTAATGGGCCCTGTTGTCCCCCGTGTAATGGGCCCTGTTGTCCCCCGTGTAATGTGCCCTGTTGTCCCCCGTGTAATGGGCCCTGTTGTCCCCCATGTAATGTACCCCATGTAATGTGCCCTGTTGTCCCCCGTGTAATGTGCCCTGTTGTCCCCCGTGTAATGTGCCCTGTTGTCCCCCGTGTAATGGGCCCTGTTGTCCCCCGTGTAATGTGCCCTGTTGTCCCCCATGTAATGGGCCCTGTTGTCCCCCGTGTAATGGGCCCTGTTGTCCCCCGTGTAATGGGCCCTGTTGTCCCCCGTGTAATGGGCCCTGTTGTCCCCCATGTAATGGGCCCTGTTGTCCCCCGTGTAATGGGCCCTGTTGTCCCCCGTGTAATGGGCCCTGTTGTCCCCCGTGTAATGGGCCCTGTTGTCCCCCATGTAATGGGCCCTGTTGTCCCCCGTGTAATGGGCCCTGTTGTCCCCCGTGTAATGGGCCCTGTTGTCCCCCGTGTAATGGGCCCTGTTGTCCCCCGTGTAATGGGCCCTGTTGTCCCCCATGTAATGGGCCCTGTTGTCCCCCGTGTAATGGGCCCTGTTGTCCCCCGTGTAATGGGCCCTGTTGTCCCCCGTGTAATGGGCCCTGTTGTCCCCCATGTAATGTACCCCATGTAATGGGCCCTGTTGTCCCCCATGTAATGGGCCCTGTTGTCCCCCATGTAATGTGCCCTCCTGTTTTCCTGTAACCTGTTTTGATCTGTATATAAGGAAACGGAGAGATACAAAAAGAAACATTGTTTCTTTTTATCTTTCGGCTGAGCGATGTTGTTGATAAACATTGCCCGGCTGCTTTTTCTTTGTTTTTTTTTTTTCTGACCGCTCCAATTGCCGGACTAATTTAAAGGGATTGTAAAGTCTTTGTTATTTAAAAAAATAAAATGTATACTTCCCTTCTCTGGGCAGTTGGCTTTGCACAGTAAGCAGCTATGGGGGCACCCTAGCCAAGCTGCAGCTCCGTGTCCATGCAGACACACATAGCTGTGGTTCGGCCCCGCCCCCTCTCTCCCCTGATTGGTTAACTGATTTTGACATCCGTGGGAGTAAATGGCGCCACGGCTGTGTCCCAGCAAATCAGGAGGGAGGTTCCTGGTTTGCAGAGGGACTCTTGGACATCGCTGGTCAGAGAAGGACCTCAGGTAAGTATTGGGGGGGGGGGGGCTGCTACACCCAGAATGATTTGTATCTTAATGCAAAGCACTTTACGGCCACTTTAACCCTTCAACTGTCAACAGGGGAACCTCACTAACAGCTGAATGAGTCGTCGGTTGTTAAGGAGACGGCGGCACTGCTCCTTAACAACCGATAATTGTGGGGTTTTTATACATTCAGCTGTCGGCTGAAAGAACGGAGCCTGAAAATATCGGTTTCCGGTATTGGAGCATTTTCACCCGTACTGATCCTCATGTAGATGCTTGGTATCGGCACTTCCTTGTCATCGCCCCGACAATGGGAGTACAGTTGTCCCACACTGAAGAGCGACTCCGACCCGTCTGTATCTCTTCTCTCAGCACTGTGTACATTCATCATAGAGTCACTCCGGTGTTACTCAGAAAATGATCATATCTGGCATCACATTTCACAAATCTTGTGTGTAGATCGGAGTTGGCCCGGGGGGGGGGGGGAGGCTTTTAGGAGGAGTGGAGGGAAAGCAGAGATGAAGCCCCCCCCCCCCCCCCCCGGGCTCCTCTCCTCGGCTGTTTGCACTTTCGGTTTCCGGGAATGCTGGGCTGTAGGCCGTTGTATTTCAGCTCCAATGTTTGCCTTGTGTCACACACAGCTCTGTACACAGAATGAGCTTTGTGTCCTCGAAAAGTTCAGCAAAGTTCAGGTGACGAGCCTGGAAATGTGATTGTATGGATGTGGATGGGAAGGCTCAGTGTCTCCAAATCATTCATCACTCTTCTAAAACCTTCTAAGGAGCTCCAACCTCATATAGAGGAACCTGCAGAGCGGTGTGATTGTTCCCTGTGATCAGACATTGAGAAGAGGATAGTGCCAGGAAGTCAGGTGTGCGCTGGGAAATGTCTTCCTTCAGAGTGGCAGGAAGTCAGGTGTGCGCTGGGGAATGTCTTCCTTCAGAGTGCCAGGAAGTCAGGTGTGCGCTGGGAAATGTCTTCCTTCAGAGTGGCAGGAAGTCAGGTGTGCGTTGGGAAATGTCTTCCTTCAGAGTGGCAGGAAGTCAGGTGTGCGCTGGGGAATGTCTTCAGAGTGCCAGGAAGTCAGGTGTGCGCTGGGGAATGTCTTCCTTCAGAGTGGCAGGAAGTCAGGTGTGCGCTGGGGAATGTCTTCCTTCAGAGTGGCAGGAAGTCAGGTGTGCGCTGGGGAATGTCTTCCTTCAGAGTGCCAGGAAGTCAGGTGTGCGCTGGGGAATGTCTTCCTTCAGAGTGGCAGGAAGTCAGGTGTGCGCTGGGGAATGTCTTCCTTCAGAGTGGCAGGAAGTCAGATGTGCACTGGGAAATGTCTTCCTTCAGAGTGGCAGGAAGTCAGGTGTGCGCTGGGGAATGTCTTCCTTCAGAGTGGCAGGAAGTCAGGTGTGCGCTGGGGAATGTCTTCCTTCAGAGTGGCAGGAAGTCAGGTGTGCGCTGGGAAATGTCTTCCTTCAGGGTCAGAGCTTTCACAGAGATGTGACACCTAGCATGAACATTTCCAGCTTGGATTGGGTCATTGAATGTCAGGATATTATTTGTATATTTGGGGAAAGCTTCTCTTTGGCTGCCTTTCCTTCCCATCTCTGGATCTTCACTCTCTCCATCAATAATGACTAAATTTAATCCTTAAAGTGCTTGGAAAGCCTCAATGTGTATTCTATGGTGAAAACCTTCTGTGCGGCAGCTCCCTCCCCCCCCCCCCCCCCGACCACCCCCTTTTCCTTACCCGAGCCCGATCTGACCCAGCGATGTGCTCCAGCCGCTGCCTCCCTCCTCATTGCTTAGATTGTTAGAAGCAGGAGCCGTTGGCTCTCGCTGCTGTCAATCAAATACAGTTATGCGGGGGGGGGGGGGGGTTCGGGTCCCGCTGTCTGTGTCAATGGATGCAGCAGGGGGACTTGGGAGCTCGTCCGGAGGGGTGTCCCCTTAGAAAGCGGCTTTTCATGGGGGCACCCGATAAAGAGGAGGAGCCTGGAGCGCCGGCAGAAGAGGATGATTGGGGCTCTGATGTGCAAAACCTTTACACAGAGCAGGTAAGTATAAGAGTGTAAGTGTGGATTAGGCTTCAGAGGCATTCAGTAACGCCTTCCATTTATTCTACTGGCCATGTGCTTCCAGAAAATAGATGGTTTGGGGGGGGGGGGGGGGTCTTTTGCAAACTCTGAATGCTGTAAGTGAAAAATGAAAACCTCCTCGCAAAAAGATGCAATTTAAAATTGAAAAATATTTGGTATTTATTACTCAATACAAGTTAAGCTTTTACAGTGCCTTGTGAAAGTATTTGGCCCCCTTGTGAAAGTATTCGGCCCCCTTGAACTTTTCGACCTTTTGCCACATTTCAGGCTTCAAACATAAAGATATAAAACTGTAATTTTTTGTGAAGAATCAACAAGTGGGACACAATCATGAAGTGGAACGAAATTTATTGGATATTTCAAACTTTTTTAACAAATAAAAAACTGAAAAATTGGGCGTGCAAAATTATTCAGCCCCCTTAAGTTAATACTTTGTTGCGCCACCTTTTGCTGCGATATATATGTAAAATGTTTGGGTATGAATTAAATAGTTTTTGTTTTGTGGTGCTCAGATAAAGTGTAGTTCTACTTTAAAAGGGCCTGTGCTGTTCCCAAAAAAAAAGTGGAATAAAAGCCCCCCCCGTCCTCCTCCTCACAGCTGTCAGTCTGCAATTGTGACCGGGAAGAATACCCTGCAGGAGAGCGATCTGAAAGCAAGGCTTGGATCGCAGTGTGAAAGGGATGACATTGATGGCGTTGAGGAGGACGGTCTATGTGGACGGCTTTACCCCGGATGCCGGCATACTTAGATGGGCCTCTTTATCATCAACCATGGAAGTTACTAAATATTGAACTTTCATTAAATGTAACCATATTTCTACACTTAGAGGCGCCCTCTTCTCCTTTATATTCAGTTGTGTTGTGACGCAATGCTACTTGTATATAAACACAGTGCTTGTTTATCACGTCTAAATTTAAAAAAAAAAATGTCCTTGTCTTGCAAAATGCTCTCAAACCAAGGTTTTACTGTATATATTTTTTTAGCCAAGACCCTAGAGAATAAAATGGCGGATGTTTCTCCCTCCCTCCCTCCCTCTGCTCCCTCCCTCTGCTCCCTCCCTCCCTCCCTCTGCTCCCTCCCTCCCTCCCTCTGCTCCCTCCCTCCCTCTGCTCCCTCCCTCCCTCTGCTCCCTCCCTCCCTCCCTCCCTCTGCTCCCTCCCTCCCTCTGCTCCCTCCCTCCCTCTGCTCCCTCCCTCCCTCCCTCTGCTCCCTCCCTCCGCTCCCTCCCTCTGCTCCCTCCCTCCCTCTGCTCCCTCCCTCCCTCCCTCCCTCTGCTCCCTCCCTCCCTCTGCTCCCTCCCTCCCTCTGCTCCCTCCCTCCCTCTGCTCCCTCCCTCCCTCTGCTCCCTCCCTCCCTCCCTCTGCTCCCTCCCTCCGCTCCCTCCCTCCCTCCCTCTGCTCCCTCCCTCAATCCTACCAAAATGTGATGCGCCAGAAATATAATAAAAAAGTGATGACTTTAAATACAATAAATCATATCCAGTTCATAAGGCACATAGCAATGTGTGTGCTACCAATAAAGTGATATGAAGAGTGTCCCCGTATCCAATTGAAGAAAATCCAGTGATGAAAACAAGTTGTAAACACCAATTAGTGAATCCCTCCACCAGGTGAATCAGCCTCTCACCTTCCTAAAGGACCCAAACGGGCCAGCAATCACATGTATCATGGATCAGACTTCCAGGAAAGAGCCACACTGTATTGCACCTCGAGGGATCCCGGGACATATAAAAAACAGATGAAGAAATGTAGTGCTCTCTGCTTACTAATAAGGGTGTGCTTTATTAGAGAAAGGCAGATCAACTCACATTTGTTGGGCACTCAGCCGTGCCTGCTGTATAATCGATGTCAGCGATCTGTTACCAGAGAGAGACTCTGCGTCGGCCACGCACGCTCCGTCCCCCTATACGCGTTACGTCGAGCGTAATGCTCCTTTGACTTCCTCGGTAGGGGTGGCTAGTGCGTGCCAAGCCTCACTTTAAATACATCAACACTCAGGTGGATTGGCCAGCAGATCTCAGTCCCTCCCCCCGCTCATAGCTCACAACAGGACATCGGAACCTCCGAACCAGGCATGTTTACGGCGGTGTCACTGGCTCATATCGCTAATGGGGCAATTTTAATGTATGGGCATTGATCAAATTACTATTGCACATTGCGGAGATCACGTGGTGGCGCAGATACCTCTCTGGTTTACATTAAAACAACTAAAACACGTATTCACAAAATCTCATACCATAATTAACAATATTAAAAATATTAAAAGTACATCCCTCCCTCCCTCTGCTCTGCAAAATTCCCTCCCTCCCTCTGCTCTGCTCTGCTCCGCTCCCTCCCTCCCTCTGCTCTGCTCCCTCCCTCCCTCCCTCTGCTCTGCTCCCTCCCTCCCTCCCTCTGCTCTGCTCCCTCCCTCCCTCCCTCTGCTCTGCTCCCTCCCTCCCTCCCTCCCTCTGCTCTGCTCCCTCCCTCCCTCTGCTCTGCTCCCTCCCTCCCTCTGCTCTGCTCCCTCCCTCTGCTCCCTCCCTCCCTCTGCTCTGCTCTGCTCCCTCCCTCCCTCTGCTCTGCTCCCTCCCTCTGCTCTGCTCCCTCCCTCCCTCTGCTCTGCTCCCTCCCTCTGCTCTGCTCCCTCCCTCTGCTCTGCTCCCTCCCTCCCTCTGCTCTGCTCCCTCCCTCTGCTCTGCTCCCTCCCTCCCTCTGCTCTGCTCCCTCTCTCCCTCTGCTCCCTCCCTCCCTCCCTCTGCTCTGCTCCCTCCCTCCCTCTGCTCCCTCCCTCCCTCCCTCTGCTCTGCTCCCTCCCTCCCTCTGCTCCCTCCCTCCCTCCCTCTGCTCTGCTCCCTCCCTCCCTCCCTCTGCTCTGCTCCCTCCCTCCCTCCCTCTGCTCTGCTCCCTCTGCTCTGCTCCCTCCCTCCCTCTGCTCCCTCCCTCCCTCCCTCTGCTCTGCTCCCTCCCTCCCTCTGCTCCCTCCCTCCCTCCCTCTGCTCCCTCCCTCCCTCCCTCCCTCTGCTCCCTCCCTCTCTCGCTCTGCTCCCTCCCTCTCTCCCTCCCTCTGCTCCCTCCCTCCCTCCCTCTGCTCTGCTCCCTCCCTCCCTCTGCTCTGCTCCCTCCCTCCCTCTGCTCTGCTCCCTCCCTCCCTCTGCTCTGCTCCCTCTGCTCCCTCCCTCCCTCTGCTCCCTCCCTCCCTCCCTCCCTCTGCTCTGCTCCCTCCCTCCCTCCCTCCCTCTGCTCCCTCCCTCCCTCCCTCTGCTCTGCTCCCTCCCTCTGCTCTGCTCCCTCCCTCCCTCTGCTCTGCTCCCTCCCTCCCTCTGCTCTGCTCCCTCCCTCTGCTCTGCTCCCTCCCTCCCTCTGCTCTGCTCCCTCCCTCCCTCTGCTCTGCTCCCTCCCTCCCTCTGCTCTGCTCCCTCTGCTCTGCTCCCTCTGCTCTGCTCCCTCTGCTCCCTCCCTCCCTCTGCTCTGCTCCCTCCCTCCCTCCCTCTGCTCTGCTCCCTCCCTCCCTCTGCTCTGCTCCCTCCCTCCCTCTGCTCTGCTCCCTCCCTCCCTCTGCTCCCTCCCTCCCTCCCTCTGCTCTGCTCCCTCCCTCCCTCCCTCTGCTCTGCTCCCTCCCTCCCTCTGCTCCCTCCCTCCCTCCCTCTGCTCTGCTCCCTCCCTCCCTCTGCTCTGCTCCCTCCCTCCCTCCCTCCCTCTGCTCCCTCCCTCTCTCGCTCTGCTCCCTCCCTCTCTCCCTCCCTCTGCTCCCTCCCTCCCTCCCTCCCTCCCTCCCTCTGCTCTGCTCCCTCCCTCCCTCTGCTCTGCTCTGCTCCCTCCCTCCCTCTGCTCTGCTCCCTCCCTCCCTCTGCTCTGCTCCCTCCCTCCCTCTGCTCTGCTCCCTCTGCTCCCTCCCTCCCTCTGCTCCCTCCCTCCCTCCCTCTGCTCTGCTCCCTCCCTCCCTCCCTCCCTCCCTCCCTCCCTCTGCTCCCTCCCTCCCTCTGCTCCCTCCCTCCCTCTGCTCTGCTCCCTCCCTCTCTCGCTCTGCTCCCTCCCTCTCTCGCTCTGCTCCCTCCCTCTCTCGCTCTGCTCCCTCCCTCTCTCCCTCCCTCTGCTCCCTCCCTCTGCTCTGCTCCCTCCCTCCCTCCCTCTGCTCTGCTCCCTCCCTCCCTCCCCTCGCTCGCTCTCTCCCTCCCCTCGCTCGCTCTCTCCCTCCCCTCGCTCGCTCTCTCCCTCTCTCTCTCGCTTTTTCCCTCCATCGCTTTTTCCCCTCTCGCTTTCTCGCTCACATTCTTGCTCGCCTTCTCTGGCTCGCTGTTTCTCGCTCGATCCATCTTTTTCACTTTCCCACTCTCGCTCACTCTTTATATATAGCTATCTATATTAACTGTTACCTCCTTGTAATGCGGTGTAAATTTTTCACATCACCTTTTCTATGCATTCATCAGTGTGCTGGATAGGCTGTGTGGTGATCTTACAGTGCTGCAGCTCTCCTGTCCAGGGGGGGGGGGGGGGCGTCTATTCACCTGCCTTGTTTTGTGAACGGACTGCAAGGTGTTTTGGTATTGGACAAGGGGAGAGGAAAGGGGCGGGTAATGGACGGGATTACGTGACTATATGAGAGGTGCAGATTACATACTGACAGAGCTGGCATAGTATCTGCCACACAGGTGAAGGGATCATAGGGACCAAGGTGAAGGGATCATAGGGACCAAGGTGAAGGGATCATAGGGACCAAGGTGAAGGGATCATAGGGACCAAGGTGAAGGGATCATAGGGACCAAGGTGAAGGGATCATAGGGACCAAGGTGAAGGGATCATAGGGACCAAGGTGAAGGGATCATAGGGACCAAGGTGAAGGGATCATAGGGACCAAGGTGAAGGGTTCATAGGGACCAAGGTGAAGGGATCATAGGGACAAGGCACTACTGACAGGACCATGTGACAGCTCAGCCAGTCATTGATGTCACACACGTCCTCCAGTGCCTTCTCCTGATTGGATGATTTTTCTTTTTATCATACAATCCCAGGAAGATTCTGATCGTTTTCCCCAGCTAGGCCCGGATTGTGTGATTTATGTGAGATAAAATTCCCGCTCCGTCCATTACGTTTTTTTCTGGTGTTGTGCGGTGATTTGCTGCCAGTGATTGGAATTACTGAACTCTCCTGAATATGAAGTGTTCTTCAGTCTATAGGTACCTTCCATATGTTAGGACACCCCCCCCCCCCATACTATGCAGGGGGTTGAATGTCCAGTAAGCAAAGCTGTAATGACGGGACGATGGCGGAGCCTCGGCAGTTTCCTCAGATTGGTGATTTCCATAACCCGTCCTGAGAGCGTCACTCTGCTTTGTTCCTATGGCCGTTCCCATCCTTCCTATAGAGTACAGCTGCCTGTGTGAGCAGCACGATGTCCCGGAGGATGGAATTCACCAATCTTCTATACATTACTCACCTATCAGAGGGAAGGTTGCAGACTCAGCAGATAATTCGGGGTCTTAGTGGAAATACACGGCATCTGAGCACAGCAAAAACACGGTTTTCATATCTAGTAATGATCCTTGGACTTTACCATCTTCCAGATGTTCTCGGGGGGAGGGGGTCCCCTATAATCTGCACATTTATGGCTCATTTACCTGATGTCTGCTGCTCTCTATTTTGGCCTTTCTGCTGCCTTTTCTTCCCTCTTGCCATATGCGATAGTCGCCCTATTTACCAAGCCCCAGTTACAGCTTCCTTGACCCAATTTGTTGCATTAATAGAAAGTGAATCAACTCTGCAACCTCCACCAGAATGAAAGCAGAGCGCCTCCCGGAGGACCGCAGAGGAGGCTCGTGTCATGTTAGATGATCAGGAGAACACAGAGAGCCAGCCTGGGAGAAACCGCCTCAATATCTGATCCCTTCATCTGACCCCACACTGTCCGAGGCGGCACCCCCTGCACAGCCTACAGTACCCCTCTACAGGTTCCCTCCTCCTCATGTCTGCCGTACTCCCCTACCCGTTCCCTCCTCCTCGTGTCTGCCGTATTCCCCTACTCGTTCCCTCCTCCTCGTGTCTGCCGTACTCCCCTACAGGTTCCCCCTCCTCGTGTCTGCCGTACTCCTCTACAGGTTCCCTCCTCCTCATGTCTGCTGTACTCCCCTATCCGTTCCCTCCTCCTCATGTCTGCCCTACTCCCCTACAGGTTCCCTCCTCCTCATGTCTGCTGTACTCCCCTACCCGTTCCGTCCTCCTCATGTCTGCCATATTACCCTACAGGATCCCTCCTCCTTGTGTCTGCCGTACTCCCCTATCCGTTCCCTCCTCCTCGTGTCTGCCGTATTACCCTACAGGATCCCTCCTCCTCATGTCTGCTGTACTCCCCTATCCGTTCCCTCCTCCTCGTGTCTGCCCTACTCCCCTACAGGTTCCCTCCTCCTCATGTCTGCCGTACTCCCCTATCCGTTCCCTCCTCCTCGTGTCTGCCCTACTCCCCTACAAGGTTCCCTCCTCCTCATGTCTGCCGTACTCCTCTATCCGTTCCGTCCTCCTCATGTCTGCTGTACTCCCCTACCCGCTCTGTCCTCCTCATGTCTGCCGTATTACCCTACAGGATCCCTCCTCCTCGTGTCTGCTGTACTCCCCTACCCGTTCCGTCCTCCTCATGTCTGCCGTATTACCCTACAGGACCCCTCCTCCTCGTGTCTGCTGTACTCCCCTACCCGTTCCGTCCTCCTCATGTCTGCCCTACTCCCCTACAGGTTCCCTCCTCCTCGTGTCTGCTGTACTCCTCTATCCGATCTTTCCTCCTCGTGTCTGCTGTACTCCCCTACCCGTTCCGTCCTCCTCATGTCTGCCCTACTCCCCTACAGGTTCCCTCCTCCTCATGTCTGCTGTACTCCCCTATCCGTTCCCTCCTCCTCGTGTCTGCTGTACTCCCCTACAGGTTCCCTCCTCCTCATGTCTGCTGTACTCCCCTATCCGTTCCCTCCTCCTCGTGTCTGCTGTACTCCCCTACAGGTTCCCTCCTCCTCATGTCTGCTGTACTCCCCTATCCGTTCCCTCCTCCTCATGTCTGCTGTACTCCCCTACCCGTTCCGTCCTCCTCGTGTCTGCCGTATTACCCTACAGGATCCCTCCTCCTTATGTCTGCTGTACTCCCCTACAGGATCCCTCCTCCTCGTGTCTGCTGTACTCCGCTATAGGCTCCCTCCTCCTTATGTCTGCTGTACTCCCCTACCCGTTCCCCCTGTGTCTGCCAAACTCCCGTGACCATTTACCCCCCCCCCCAATCCTCATGTCTGTTGTACTCTCCTTCGAGTCGCCCCCCCTCCTGTCTGCTGTACTCCCCCACCCTGTCTGAGGTTTGTCTCTTGGTGGGACCGCCCAGTTCTCTCCATCCCCGGCCTATGAGGATAGGTGTATGGAGAGAGACGATCTGATAGGCCGGGAGGTACACCAGAGGAAGCCATACAACTCAGACTTATTATATTTGGTTGTTTTTTTTTATTTCTTCTGTACATCTTCCCGCTGCTGTAGACCAGCAGTTTATAGGGGAATTTTCACAGGTCACGCTGGCACTTGTAGTTCCCCAGAAGATGTTAGGTTTGTGGGTTGCACCTCATTCATGTCACCGGTTGCCCGGCGAGGTCTCTTTATCACAAAGCATTGTGCGGAGCGGAGATGACATCGGCTCCTCTTTGTGTTGTGTGAGCTGGAAGAGTGGAGTCACTATGACAACAGCCGGCCTCGCTCAGAGAGCTTCATAAAGATTCCATTTTCTCGGGGGCGCTCGCTGTAGCCTTGGAGATGGCTGATTGCACACTCATGTGTAGAGTTTATAAAGTGGTGGCATGGTGGCCATTTTGTGTGGGAACCGATATTGGGTGACGCGACCATTGATTGGAGGCTCGGGTGACGTCACTGCGGCCGGAGAACCTCATGGATGTCACTTCGCCATTATAGGCTGGCTGGGATTAATATGGTGCGGAGGTGACCGGTGTGCTTTAGGAGGTTCTGAGGCTGCCATTGGCTTATTCATGTAAGTTCTGCTGGGTTTAGGGTGAGAGGACCAGCGTGGGGCGCTGTAGAGGTCCTTTAATATAAAGTTATGGTGGGTTTACAGCTGGTGGGCAGCATCTACTTACTGGTATGTCACTGAACGCATGCGCTCTGCCACGCCCCCTGAGGTGTGCAGCTGTGCAAACCCCAGACTTCTCTGTCCCCTGAAACATGGTCATAGCAATCACACCGGTGCCGATCACCAATCACAGAAATCACCCCGGTACCGATCACCAATCACAGCAATCACCCCGGTACCGATCACCAATCACAGCGATCACCCCGGTACCGATCACCAATCACAGCAATCACCCCGGTACCGATCACCAATCACAGCAATCACCCCGGTACCGATCACCAATCACAGCGATCACCCCGGTACCGATCACCAATCACAGCGATCACACCGATACCGATCACCAATCACAGCGATCACCATGATTACATAGAATAAAGACAATTGTCCATCCAGTTTCCCCTGTGTAGGTGTGTGTGGCTGTAATCATCTCACATACCCCTGAATGTTCTGATCCTTGAGATGTAAGTCTAAGAGTCTTTTGAAAGTCACCATACTTCCCGCAGAAACCACCTCTTGTGGTAGAGAATTCCACAATCTTGTAGCCCTAACCGTAAAGAACCCCCCACGTTGCCTGAGGTTAAAAACGCTTCTCCTCTAATCGCATTGTATGTCCTCGAGTCCTCATGCAATCCCTTCGACTGAACAGCTTTTTTTCTAAGCTGAGATCACCATTGAGGTATTTATAAATTGCTATCATGTCCCCTCTCAGGCGTCTCTTCTCCAGGGAGAATAAATCGAGCAATTGCAGACGCTCTTCATAATTAAGGTCCTCCAATCCCCTAATCAGTTTAGTTGCCCTTCTCTGGACTCTCTCCAGCTCCAACACATCCCTCCTGAGGACCGGTGACCAGAACTGGACAGAATACTCCAGATGCGGTCGGACCAGAGTTTTATAAAGTGGAAGGATTATAGTCTTATCTCTGGAATACATCCCTTTCTTTATGCATGCTAATATTCTGCTGGCTTTGGCAGCTGCCGCTTGACATTGCATGCTGTTGCCTAATCTATCATCAACCAAGACTCCCAGATCCTTCTCCATTTTTGATTCCCCCAAGGGTTCCCCTCCTAACGTGTATTGTGCTTTTATGTTTCCAGTCCCCAAGTGCAAAACCTTTCACTTCTCCACATTAAACCTCATTTGCCAAGTCGTTGCCCACTCTGTTATTTTGTCCAGGTCATTCTGTAGGATATGTTGAACAAGGTTGGTCCCAGGACTGAGCCTTGGGGGACCCCGCTTACCACCCCAGACCAGTCTGAGTATGCGCTGTTTATTACCACCCCAGACCAGTCTGAGTATGCGCTGTTTATTACCACTCTTACAATGTAAACAAAAATCTCATGAATGACTTCATGACAGCCCGCTTACCAATGTGAACCTGTGATTGGCCCACAGCTATCACATGGTACCTGGCACCCTGTCACATGTGATTAGCTGTAACCAATCACAGCTTCACAATAGTAAGTAAGTGGTCATGAAGGAAAGCCATTCATGACCGATAAAACGATCATCATTGTTATAAGCAATAATAGTGTAAAAAAACAAACAAATCCCAGATCACCCCAATAACTGAGGGAGGGGGGAGCAGTGACCGTACAGATCAGGGCATGGATAATGATTGCGGATGAAGGCGCGGAGTTACAAAGGTTTATATTATGGAGATACAGGAAGTTTACAGGGAATTGAGAGCAATTACAGGAGAGGGGTTCCCACCCGTGTATGTAGGGGGAGGGGATGTCACACTTTAAGCAGGTGTCAGTAAGATGTGATGGAGGTCATTGTGTGACGGGGTCACTTTAAGGAACAGCACATGTTATTATAGGATGTTTTCTCTGCTCCAGTCTCCTCCCATGTACAGTGATAGCGGAGACACTTCCCTGAACCCTGACACCATCCCCCGTCCTCTCCTGTTACACGCTGGTTTCCAGGAATCCCACACACACTGTGCTCTGGGCTCTGCTTTGTGCTCTGCGCTGTGTGCTGTGCTCTGCGCTGTACTCTGTGCTGTGCTCTGTGCTGTGCTCTGCGCTGTACGCTGTGCTCTGCTTTGTGCTCTGCGCTGTACGTTGTGCTCTGCTCTGTACGTTGTGCTCTGGGCTGTATGCTGTGCTGTACGTTGTGCTGTACGCTCAGCTCTGAACGCTGTGCTCTGCTCTGTACGTTGTGCTCTGGGCTGTACGCTGTGCTGTACGTTGTGCTGTGCTGTGCTCTGCGCTGTGTGCTGTGCTCTGCGCTGTGTGCTGTGCTCTGCGCTGTACGCGGTGCTCTGGAGTGTGAGGTCTTCCTGTACAGAACTGCTCTGCACAGCGCCCTCTAATGTCCGATCTCCTCGTATATTCTGTGCTTCAATGACATCACAATGTAACAATACACAGATTGGGGGAGCTGCATTGTACCAAATAGGGAAGAAATTGGATGATTTATACAAAAATAAAACTTTCACCTCCCACCAGGGTGGATATAAAAGGGATTTATTTAAAAAATGTAATTAAATATCAAATTTTTTTTTATTTTTTATTTTAATAAAATGTTTTTGGAATAAAAATCCATCTAAAGATTTTCTATTAATTTTCATGAATGGAGTTTATTCAGCATGAAATGGAGCTTAGTTATGTAGCATTAGTCTGTATGTTCTGTAATATTTACATTCAATGAATCCAATCTCTGCAGGCTGAGATAACATTCTCTGCATTTCACACTCAGCAAGCATGACTCCTTCCATGTAAAGAGCACCTGTCATTTCACATCCATCATGGCGGCGCCTGTTAGCGGCATCCACTCAGCTGCTGCCGCCACGTCCCTCACTTTGTTGTGTCACTGCCACATCACAAACTGTCAACAGCGGGGCAGAGGAAGGAGGAGCCGCTGCGGGGCAGAGGAAGGAGGAGCCGCTGCGGGGCAGAGGAAGGAGGAGCCGCTGCGGGGCAGAGGAAGGAGGAGCCGCTGCGGGGCAGAGGAAGGAGGAGCCGCTGCGGGACAGATGCTCTTACTCTCCGGTCCCCCAGCTCTGCTGATCCTCTGCCTCTCAGTTCTCTCTCTCGGGACCCAGCTCACCTTCCTGCTGCTCCTCGCTGCACTCCCGATGTGACGTCTGCACCTAACACTCCCACAATATATACACCTGAACAGGGAGTGACTGCTGATGACGGTTCCATTGTTGGGTTCCCAGTGCATCCTGGGAGATCTCACACCTGCAATACCTCCAAAACAAAGCGAAGCGAACGCTGAATAAAAGCCCCTCAAATGCTGCAGGTGCGGTTAGCGAGCGTTGTCATAGACTTCTATGGAGGCTTCGGAGACACTTTGGCCCTCCAAGAAAGTGACAACGAGGGATATGAATTGAAGGGGACAACGAGGGACACGTATTGTAGGTGACAACGAGGGACACGTATTGTAGGTGACAACGAGGGATACGTATTGTAGGTGACAAGGAGGGATACGTATTGAAGGTGACAACGAGGGATACGTATTGAAGGTGACAACGAGGGACACGTATTGTAGGTGACAACGAGGGATCCGTATTGTAGATGACAACGAGGGACGCGTATTGTAGATGACAACGAGGGATACGTATTGTAGATGACAGCGAGGGATACGTATTGTAGATGACAGCGAGGGATACGTATTGTAGATGACAACGAGTGATACGTATTGTAGATGAAAACGAGGGATACGTATTGTAGGTGACAACGAGGGATACGTATTGTAGATGACAACGAGGGATACGTATTGTAGGTGACAGCGAGGGATACGTATTGAAGGTGACAACGAGGGATAAGTATTGAAGGTGACAACGAGGGATACGTATTGAAGGGGACAACGAGGGATACGTATTGAAGGTGACAACGAGGGATACGTATTGTAGATGACGAGGGATACGTATTGTAGATGACGAGGGATACGTATTGTAGATGACAATGAGGAATACGTATTGTAGATGACACCGAGGGATACGTATTGTAGATGACAACGAGGGATACGTATTGTAGATGACACCGAGGGATACGTATTGTAGATGACAGCGAGGGATACGTATTGTAGATGACAACGAGTGATACGTATTGTAGATGACAATGAGGGATACGTATTGTAGATGACAACGAGGGATACGTATTGTAGATGACACGAGGGATACGTATTGTAGATGACACGAGGGATACGTATTGTAGATGACAGCGAGGGATACGTATTGTAGATGACAACGAGTGATACGTATTGTAGATGAAAACGAGGGATACGTATTGTAGATGACACCGAGGGATACGTATTGTAGGTGACAACGAGGGATACGTATTGTAGATGACAACGAGGGATACGTATTGTAGATGACAACGAGGGATACGTATTGTAGATGACAGCGAGGGATACGTATTGTAGGTGACAACGAGGGATACGTTTTGTAGATGACACCGAGGGATACGTATTGTAGGTGACAGCGAGGGATACGTATTGTAGATGACACCGAGGGATACGTATTGTAGGTGACAACGAGGGATACGTATTGTAGGTGACAACGAGGGATACGTATTGTAGATGACACCGAGGGATACGTATTGTAGGTGACAACGAGGGACGCGTATTGTAGATGACAACGAGGGATACGTATTGAAGGTGACATTGAGGGATACGTATTGAAGGGGACACAATGTGTGGTCAGGACTGTAAGGAACCATTTTATTTAGTGGGAGGAGCTTTGATTGGCATTCAGTGCTTTATAACCGCGTCCAATGCCACATTCTGAAGCACGTGTGAACTAATGCCTTGGGGGAACATCGAATGTGGAATTATTCGTCCTTCGTAGTCGAAGCAAAGAATAATCAGACCACACAAATCCAGCAATAAGTGGCATCTCCAGCTTAGGGCAATATTTCACTCTCTATCCTTTTCCATGGCAACCAGAAATCTGCTCTCAGGAGTCCTTATCCTGCAGAACGCTCATTTCTGGCTATTGGTGCTCCTGCATGTGGACTATGTGAATGCAGATCGCCTGGCTTTCCTCTGCACATGTGGGGTGTGTGAATGCAGATCGCCTGGCTTTCCTCTGCACATGTGGGCTGTGTGAATGCAGATCGCCTGACTTTCCGCTGCACATGTGGGGTGTGTGAATGCAGATCGCCTGGCTTTCCTCTGCACATGTGGGGTATAGGATGTCAGCTGATCAGTTGGTGGAGCCAGGCATTCTGCAGGCCGTGTATATTGTACTCATGGCAGGGTGACCCGGCTCTGTGCTTTATACACCCCTTTCCCCCTTTCTCCTTCTTTTGTTGCCTTCTCTCCTTGCTTGTGAGAAGGTGGGGGGGGGGGTGCGAGGAATGCGAGGAATCGCTGAGTGCCTGGTTACTGCAGTAACACATTGCCCGCAGTCTGCAGAGCTGACCAGAGCCGCCTTTCAGCCCCCTGCCTTCCCTTTTTCTGGGTGAATTCCTTCATTCTCTGCGCCCATTCATTCCCCTTCCATAGAACTCTGACAGCGCGCAACTCTCCCCCTCCCCCCCTTCACACAGTCCACCGCTCAGCCACAGGACCCCAAACCAATCAAATGAGACTTTCCACCAGAGGAGCTTACACTCTAATGTCCCCTCCCCCACAGTCACATTTATATAGCTCTGACATATACCGCAGCACTGTACAGAGATCACGGAGTCAGTCACATCAGTCTCTGTACCAGTTGAGCTTACACTCTGTCTCCCCCCCCCCCCCGTTCTGGAAGACCCGTTCAGGATTCTGGGTCTCTGTTCTGAAAGACTCTTCGGGTTCCGGTTCTCTGTTCTGGAAGGCTCTTCGGGTTTTGTGTCTCTGTTCTGGAAGACTCTTCGGGTTCCGTCTCTCTGTTCTGGAAGACTCTTCGGGTTTAGGGTCTCTGTTCTGGAGGACTCTTTGGATTCCGAGTCTCTGTTCTGGAGGACTGTTCGGGTTCCGGGTCTCTGTTCTGAAAGACTCTTCGAGTTCCGGTTCTCTGTTCTGGAAGGCTCTTCGGGGTTTTGTGTCTCTGTTCTGGAAGACTCTTCGGGTTCCGTCTCTCTATTCTGGAAGACTCTTCGGGTTTAGGGTCTCTGTTCTGGAGGACTCTTTGGATTCCGAGTCTCTGTTCTGGAAGACTCTTCGGGTTCCGGGTCTCTGTTCTGGAAGACTCTTCGGGTTCCGGGTCTCTGTTCTGGAAGACTCTTCGGGTTCCGGGTCTCTGTTCTGGAAGACTCTTCGGGTTCCGGGTCTCTGTTCTGGAAGACTCTTTGGGTTCCGGGTCTCTGTTCTGGAAGACTCTTTGGGTTCCGGGTCTCTGTTCTGGAAGACTCTTCAGGTTCCGGGTCTCTGTTCTGGAAGACTCTTCGGGTTCCGGGTCTCTGTTCTGGAAGACTCTTCAGATTCTGGGTCTATGTTCTGGAACACTCTTCGGGTTCCGGTTCTGGGTCTCTGTTCTGGAAGACTCTTCGGGTTCCGGGTCTCTGTTCTGGAAGACTCTTCGGATTCTGGGTCTATGTTCTGGAAGACTCTTCGGGCTCCCGGGTCTCTGTTCTGGAAGACTCTTAGATGCCAAAGTTTGGTGCCATTCCACGAGTGCACAACTTTAAAGCATGACATGTTTGGTATCTACTTACTCGGTGTAACCTCATCTTTCACATAACACAAAAAAATTGGGTGAATTTTTTTTTTTTTTTTGTATTGAAGTTTTTTGTTTTTTTTTTTCCCCCAAAAATTGCTTTTGAAAGACCGCTGTGCAAATACCGTGTGACATAAAATATGGCAACAACCGCCATTTTATTCTCTATAGTCTCTGCTAAAAATATATATGTAATGTTTGGGGGTTCTAAGTCATTTTCTAGCAATAAAATACTGATTTTAACTTGTAAGCAACAAATGTCAGAAAAGGTTTACTCTTTAGGTGGTTAAACTTCTCTCACTTAGTTCATCCCTTTCATCTATAAGAACGGAATGATACAAAGTTTCTCCTGATCTCAGTGCTGAGCAATGTTGTGATAAACTTTGCCGGTGTTCTGATGATAAAATTGCAGCTTGCCGAGAACTCCGAGGTGATTTCCGGAGAGTGTAGACCGGAATAATTAGAGATTTCCACCACTTGGGGTTTTCCCAGGACAGCGGCAGCTTTACACTCTGATAGACGCTAAAATGAGTGGACATCGGTAATCCGCACACTGGTTGTCCCCGCCTTGGAGGCGGCCATGTTGTTGGTAGGGGACTGACAAGCAATGCCCACTCACTATAGTGTATCGGAGTGTAAAGGCTGCCGGTGAAAACACCAAGTGGTGGAAATCTCTGATTATTCCCGGTTCACTCACCGGAAGATTGGAGTTCTCAGCAAGTTGTGAGCAGACAACGCTCTGCACTGAATCGTGGAAATGCCGGATTAGGATCTTGGTGGTTAACGCCTTCCCGATTTAGTTTAATAATTAATCATGTAGATCTACTCCAGAGGTTGCTGGGGGTTCCTTGTGCAATTCCTGCCTCTCAGATAAATCCTCGCTGACACAAATCATCTGTTTAGCTCTGTGGAAGGGGGCAATTCTTCCCATCGGAATTATTGGATCTATAGGAATTATTGGATCTATAGGAATTATCGGAATTATTGGATCTATAGGAATTATTGGATCTATAGGAAATATCCGATCTATAGGAAATATCGGATCTATAGGAAATATCCGATCTATAGGAATTATAGGGGTCCCTGGAAAGATATTTATGGGTTCCTGTGCTGGAAAGGTGGGGGGAGGCTGATATATAACAGAAATAGACTACAAAGGGTAATTTTAGCACACATTCTATAGACCCGGTCCCCTGGTGTCCCCCCCCCCCCCCCCCGATATACGGAGTGCTTGTAGTCAGAGTCCTTTGTATACACAGCGCACAGAGGAAACGGAATCTCATTCTGTCAGTTTCCATCTACTTTGTGTTTTCAGTGTAAATATTGGTGTGATCTCCATGCGGTGGCTGCTGGGGGACATTGATAAAGCGGATGGATTTCTGTGCTCAGGTCAGAGTGTGATTTGTGCTTCTCTCTCTGTATTGTGGATTATTACCGGTATTGTGTGACCACTGAACACTTCCCCTCCTCCGAGTGCCGCCGCCGCCTGCTCCGTGTTGTGCGGTCACAGAGGAAGTAAACACATCCGGGTCTGAGAAGTCGCAGCAAAACATTGCTTTGCCCTTCTTCTGCTTCCAGCCGTCTCTGCTGATCACTGCCAGGCACTGCTACAGCTTAAAGAATAACTCTTTCTGTATTACAACTTAAAAAAACTCACCGTGCCTCTTACTAAATACCCTGGAATGTCTCCTTTCCAAAAAGGGGTGATTTGGGGGGTGTTTGTACTTTCCTGACGTTTCAGGGCCTCAAGAAATGAGATCGATCATCGGTACGTCCGGTGTGATCCATTTTCAATGATTGGCACCATAGCTTGTAGACTCTATACCTTCACACAGCCCTAATAATATCCACTAATTTGGGTTATTTTTACCAAAGATATGTAGCAGGATAAATTTTAGCCCAAATTAAAAAAAAAAAAAAAAATTACCCATTTGCAAAATTTTATAATAGAAACTAAAACAAAATGTATGTTTATATATTTATATATAATTTTTTTAATTTTTGCTGTTTTTTCACTTATCGCAAAAAATAAAATAATTCAGCAGTGATTAAATACCCCCAAAAGAAAGCTCTATTTGTGTAAAAACGATGATGAAAAATGTGATTGGGTGCAGTGTAATTATCATTCAAAGTATGACAGCACTGAATGCTAAGAAATTGCACTGGGCAGGAAGGGGGAGGAGCTTGGTATTGAAGGGGTCTTTGCTCCGTAGTATGATAGTTTTGGGGGGAGGCAGCTGTAAACATCAGAGCGCCCCACCTCGGAGCTCCCCACCTCGGAGCGCCCCACCTCGGAGCGCCCCACCTCGGAGCGCCCCACCTCGGACCTATCTGCAAGAGCCTGAAGCCGGCTATAGACAGTTCAAATATCAGCAGGGACTGGGTGAGATCTAACCATGTATGGGCAGGCTGATCGATCGATCAACTTGGATGCAATGAGCATGTCATATTTTATTATGCGATTTTATATTCACTTTGTGTTCTCCTGAGCAGAACGTCTTCCCTGTGCCCCCCCTGATGAGAGAAGAGGAAGAGAGCACAGTGGCTCTGCGGGGGGGGGGGGGGGGATGGGATACCCCCATCACTCACTGTGTTGATGGGGGGAATCTAGTTATTTCTCTTTTCTGAAACTTATGGTGGCAGAAGAGAAAATTGCTCAATGTTTGGCCGGCGCGAGTGTTCTATGAAAACTCCGCCTTGGGGTCCGCTTTACATTCATACTCCTCCCTGCTGGCCACTGGCTGCTGCAGACTTTAGCTGTGCAATCTGCTGATCAGATCTAATAGTGATTTAATTAGATCCGATCAGTTCTTATCAAGCGACTGATGAGCAGATTGCACAGCTAAAGTCTGCAGCAGCCAGTGACCAGCAAAAAGAGGCATGCACGTCTAAAGGGATGCCAGGGATTTGTTTTCATATAAATTTTGAGAACCGTGGGTACAGGGACAGATGCCAGCCCTAAAGATGACGTCCACACATGATGGCCCAAGATGGCTGCTGCAGGGTTAAATGGGGGGGGGGGGGGGAGATGTAAGGCTGGCCCATGATGGCTGCTGCAGGGTTAATTGGGGGGGGAGATGTAAGGCTGGCCCATGATGGCTGCTGCAGGGTTAATTGGGGGGGGAGATGTAAGGCTGGCCCATGATGGCTGCTGCAGGGTTATTGGGGGGGGGGGGGTGTAAGGCTGGCCCATGATGGCTGCTGCAGGGTTATTGGGGGGGGGGGATGTAAGGCTGGCCCATGATGGCTGCTGCAGGGTTATTGGGGGAGGGGGGGGGATGTAAGGCTGGCCCATGATGGCTGCTGCAGGGTTATTGGGGGAGGGGGGGGTGTGTTGGGCTGGAGGTCTGCTTGAATCCAATGTTTGGTTGTGGTTGGATTTGAGTATAATCTGGGCGGGCCTTTCATTGGCCATCGGGGGTTGGGGTGATAGAAGTCAATGGGTTCAGCTTTCCTGGGGGAAAAGAACGGAACTTTTTCCGGAATAAAGATTTCATGAATGTTTGAAGATAGCGGGGAGACGTCGGGAGCCGTCTGCCAGCAGAGGAGGATTAGCCGGAGTTGTGCTTTAATCCAGAATCTTCAGAGGAAACGATTAATGGACAGTTTCCACATGCTAATCCTGACCTCTGATTGGCTGCTTTGCTCGAAGCCTTGGGGGGGGGGGGGGGTGGTATGTTGTGGAGAAACCATTCACTGCAATCTTAAAGAGCCCCTGAACCCAATATTGCTGCTGTGACATTCAGGGTCAGATCTGGGCTTGTTTTTGTTTGTAGACCTCATTCAGTCTTCATTGTACTTCTGGGTATGGAGGTTTAGTATGGAACTCCTTTATCCCATGTCACAGTAATGGTGATTGGTGATTGGCCCTGTGCTGTTACATGGGGGCGGCGACAGTTCTCAGCCCCTGTGTAAGCTCTGATTGGACCATCTATGTCCCATAGGGGGAGAGGTCTCTTCAGCCCTCTATAAGGCCGTGTTCACATGGACATACTATAACGTATGAGGGTCATGTGTGCCCCCAGCCCTGTGTAAGCTCTGATTGGACAATCTATGTCCCATAGGGGGAGAGGTCTCCTCAGTTCTCTATAAGGCTGTGTTCACATGGACATACTATAACGTATGAGGGTCATGTGTGCCCCCCAGTCCTGTGTAAGCTCTGATTGGACCATCTGTGCCCCATTGGGGAGAGGTCTCCTCAGTTCTCTATAAGGCCGTGTTCACATGGACATACTATAACGTATGAGGGTCATGTGTGAGCCCAGTCCTGTGTAAGCTCTGATTGGACCATCTGTGTCCCATTGGGGAGAGGTCTCTTCAGTTCTCTATAAGGCCGTGTTCACATGGACATACTATAACGTATGAGGGTCATGTGTGCCCCCAGTCCTGTGTAAGCTCTGATTGGACCATCTATGTCCCATAGGGGAGAGGTCTCCTCAGTTCTCTATAAGGCCGTGTTCACATGGACATACTATAACGTATGAGGGTCATGTGTGCCTGTAAAAAGATGCATACGTGTTCCGTGCACCCCTATGCAGGCAGTCCCATATATTTCAGTTGGGATGCAGCCGCTGTTCCCAATTTGTCAGCTCTGTGGCCATGAATGGCGCACTGTCTGTGTTGGGGGTGGTGCAGTCACACATGGTGGTAAATTGGAAGCAGCGGCTGTGTGTGTGCCGCCTCTACTTCCCAATGAAATGAATGGGACTGCATAGAACACCTGTCCTTCCCCCGAGGGGGGGCAAACCTGGCCCTTGCGCATGCGTACGCTATAGTAGGCCCATGTGAGCGAGGCCAGGAATGAGTTCTCTGTTATCTAAGCTTGCTGTGATGGGGAAAGAACGTTGATGTTACTTCCACCAGCGTCACTCCATGGTACAAACCAAAGCTGGCCGCACACCGCAGGAACCGGCTGAGATTCCGGCCATGTATGGGTAGACTGAACGTACCCAAATTCATCGATCGCTCAACGTGGGTACAAGCAGCATGCCGGATTTTACATGTCATTATAGCAATAATCAGGTATATCCCCGCTGCCCCCCCCCCCCCCCAGCCTAATCCCTAGTGGTCATCAGGGCCACAAATAGGGGTACACTCGGGGCCCCTGCAGGGCCAATGTAGCTGCAGATTGAGCTTTGTGGGGTTCAGTTTTTGGGTATTAAACGTCTTCGAGTTTCACGGATGATTTTTTTGTTCTTTTCTCTGGGAATTGGCTGCTGAATAACTTCGTTCTCTCTCCTATTCCCGATCAATAATCTCTGCGATTGCTTCCCGCACTCTCTATAATAAGATTCTGATCAGCTGGGAAATTTCACGCTCTATCTCTGCTGTCAGAAGGGAACTGGAGGGAGCCGTTAAGGATTGGGGGGCTGGAAGGCGCACCACCCCCACCCCACCTCAACCAGAAACAAGTCTTCTGTCTGTGAAAAGGAGAGAAGAGATTGTATTCTTCTTTGTGATTGGTGCGCATTCCTTTGAAAGATAAAACGCGGAATTTGATTCGTTATTTATACTGGGTTCACACGAGATGCGGTGTGGATTCCGCAGCAAAATCGCAACCCGTTCATTGGAACCGATCGCAGGGCGTATGGAACCGATCGCAGGGCGTATGGAACCGATCGCAGGGCGTATGGAACCGATCGCAGGGCGTATGGAACCGATCGCTGGGCGTATGGAACCGATCGCTGGGCGTATGGAACCGATCGCTGGGCGTATGGAACCGATCGCAGGGCGCATGGAACCGATTGCAGGGCGCATGGAACCGATTGCAGGGCGCATGGAACCGATTGCAGGGCGCATGGAACCGATTGCAGGGCGCATGGAACCGATTGCAGGGCGCATGGAACCGATTGCAGGGCGTATGGAACCGATTGCAGGGCGTATGGAACCGATTGCAGGGCGTATGGAACCGATTGCAGGGCGTATGTGTAAAGGAGTTGTAAAGGCAGAAGGTTTTTTTTTTTCAACCTGAAAGAGAAACACATTATGAGCTAGTATGCATCGCATACCGTACTAGCTCATTATGAAATACTTACCTTAGAACGAGCCCCCGCCGTGCCGCCCGCTTACCTCTATCCTGCCTTCCATGCCTGCCTTCCATGCCTGTGAGCTCCCTCGCCTGCCTTCCACGCCTGTAAGCTCCCTCGCCTGCCTTCCACGCCTGTGAGCTCCCTCGCCTGCCTTCCACGCCTGTGAGCTCCCTCTCCTGCCTTCCACGCCTGTGAGCTTCCTCACCTGCCTTCCACGTCTGTGAGCTCCCTCGCCTGCCTTCCACGTCTGTGAGCTCCCTCGCCTGCCTTCCACGTCTGTGAGCTCCCTCACCTGCCTTCCACGCCTGTGAGCTCCCTCGCCTGCCTTCCACGTCTGTGAGCTCCCTCGCCTGCCTTCCACGCCTGTGAGCTCCCTCGCCTGCCTTCCACGCCTGTGAGCTCCCTCTCCTGCCTTCCACGCCTGTGAGCTTCCTCGCCTGCCTTCCACGTCTGTGAGCTCCCTCACCTGCCTTCCACGTCTGTGAGCTCCCTCGCCTGCCTTCCACGTCTGTGAGCTCCCTCGCCTGCCTTCCACGTCTGTGAGTTCCCTCGCCTGCCTTCCACGCCTGTGAGCTCCCTCGCCTGCCCTCCACATGCCGGATTTTACATGTCATTATAGCAATAATCAGGTATATCCCCGCTGCCCCCCCCCCCCCCCAGCCTAATCCCTAGTGGTCATCAGGGCCACAAATAGGGGTACACTCGGGGCCCCTGCAGGGCCAATGTAGCTGCAGATTGAGCTTTGTGGGGTTCAGTTTTTGGGTATTAAACGTCTTCGAGTTTCACGGATGATTTTTTTGTTCTTTTCTCTGGGAATTGGCTGCTGAATAACTTCGTTCTCTCTCCTATTCCCGATCAATAATCTCTGCGATTGCTTCCCGCTCTCTCTATAATAAGATTCTGATCAGCTGGGAAATTTCACGCTCTATCTCTGCTGTCAGAAGGGAACTGGAGGGAGCCGTTAAGGATTGGGGGGCTGGAAGGCGCACCACCCCCACCCCACCTCAACCAGAAACAAGTCTTCTGTCTGTGAAAAGGAGAGAAGAGATTGTATTCTTCTTTGTGATTGGTGCGCATTCCTTTGAAAGATAAAACGCGGAATTTGATTCGTTATTTATACTGGGTTCACACGAGATGCGGTGTGGATTCCGCAGCAAAATCGCAACCCGTTCATTGGAACCGATCGCAGGGCGTATGGAACCGATCGCAGGGCGTATGGAACCGATCGCAGGGCGTATGGAACCGATCGCAGGGCGTATGGAACCGATCGCAGGGCGTATGGAACCGATCGCTGGGCGTATGGAACCGATCGCTGGGTGTATGGAACCGATTGCAGGGCGCATGGAACCGATTGCAGGGCGTATGGAACCGATTGCAGGGCGCATGGAACCGATTGCAGGGCGCATGGAACCGATTGCAGGGCGCATGGAACCGATTGCAGGGCGCATGGAACCGATTGCAGGGCGCATGGAACCGATTGCAGGGCGCATGGAACCGATTGCAGGGCGCATGGAACCGATTGCAGGGCGCATGGAACCGATTGCAGGGCGCATGGAACCGATTGCAGGGCGCATGGAACCGATTGCAGGGCGTATGGAACCGATTGCAGGGCGTATGTGTAAAGGAGTTGTAAAGGCAGAAGGTTTTTTTTTTTCAACCTGAAAGAGAAACACATTATGAGCTAGTATGCATCGCATACCGTACTAGCTCATTATGAAATACTTACCTTAGAACGAGCCCCCGCCGTGCCGCCCGCTTACCTCTATCCTGCCTTCCATGCCTGCCTTCCATGCCTGTGAGCTCCCTCGCCTGCCTTCCACGCCTGTGAGCTCCCTCGCCTGCCTTCCACGCCTGTGAGCTCCCTCTCCTGCCTTCCACGCCTGTGAGCTTCCTCGCCTGCCTTCCACGTCTGAGCTCCTTCACCTGCCTTCCACGTCTGTGAGCTCCCTCGCCTGCCTTCCACGTCTGTGAGCTCCCTCGCCTGCCTTCCACGTCTGTGAGTTCCCTCGCCTGCCTTCCACGCCTGTGAGTTCCCTCGCCTGCCTTCCACGTCTGTGAGCTCCCTCCTGCCTTCCACGTCTGTGAGCTCCCTCGCCTGCCTTCCACGCCTGTGAGCTCCCTCGCCTGCCCTCCACGTCTGTGAGCTCCCTCTCCTGCCTTCCACGTCTGTGAGCTCCCTCTCCTGCCTTCCACGCCTGTGAGCTCCCTCTCCTGCCTTCCATGCCTGTGAGCTCCCTCTCCTGCCTTCCACGCCTGTGAGCTCCCTCTCCTGCCTTCCACGCCTGTGAGCTCCCTCTCCTGCCTTCCACGCCTGTGAGCTCCCTCTCCTGCCTTCCACGTCTGTGAGCTCCCTCGCCTGCCTTCCACGTCTGTGAGCTCCCTCCTGCCTTCCACGTCTGTGAGCTCCCTCGCCTGCCTTCCACGCCTGTGAGCTCCCTCGCCTGCCCTCCACGTCTGTGAGCTCCCTCGCCTGCCCTCCACGTCTGTGAGCTCCCTCGCCTGCCTTCCACGTCTGTGAGCTCCCTCTCCTGCCTTCCACGCCTGTGAGCTCCCTCTCCTGCCTTCCACGCCTGTGAGCTCCCTCTCCTGCCTTCCACGCCTGTGAGCTCCCTCTCCTGCCTTCCACGCCTGTGAGCTCCCTCTCCTGCCTTCCACGCCTGTGAGCTCCCTCTCCTGCCTTCCACGCCTGTGAGCTCCCTCTCCTGCCTTCCACGCCTGTGAGCTCCCTCTCCTGCCTTCCATGCCTGTGAGCTCCCTCTCCTGCCTTCCACGTCTGTGAGCTCCCTGCCTTCCACGCCTGTGAGCTCCCTCGCCTGCCTTCCACGCCTGTGAGCTCCCTCGCCTGCCCTCCACGCCTGTGAGCTCCCTCGCCTGCCTTCCACGCCTGTGAGCTCCCTCTCCTGCCTTCCACGTCTGTGAGCTCCCTCGCCTGCCTTCCACGTCTGTGAGCTCCCTCCTGCCTTCCACGCCTGTGAGCTCCCTCGCCTGCCTTCCACGTCTGTGAGCTCCCTCGCCTGCCTTCCATGTTTAGGGTCTTAGAAGTTTTCATTGGCTTGGATGAAGAACCTCCATGCATGCGTAGAAGTTCATCCCGGGACGTAGATGTGCAGAAAATTCACAGTCGAATCTTCTTGCATGTAGAGGAAAGTTGAGCCTGTTTTGCAGGAGACATTGTGCGTTTCTTCTGCAATAAAATCCTTCCTGCTCATAAGTTTTTCACATTGGGGTGCAGTGTCCCCTTTAAGGACTCGCTCACACCAGAACATGCATGGCCAGCCCTCCCCTATCAGTGCAGAATGTAAACAAAGAGTGGACCCATGGGGGTAGTAGGTAGTAAGCATTCATTGGGGGGGGGGGGGGGGGGGGGGCAGAAGGAGAAGAACTTTGTTTGTCCTGTGCAGTGCAGCACAGCCTATAGTTTCACTTTTTATACAGAGAATTTTAGGAAGATTATATAAAGAGAGATTTTAGGGTAGTTATGCTTGCAGTAGATTTTTTCCTGTATGTGATTGGACGGAGGGGCGTTACATTCACCTGCATTCCCACCTTTTGCTCTTGTGGTGTAATGAGCCTCTATATCGGGGAGTGCTGAACAAGTAACCGGCTCATCCTGCATGTGCAGAGAGGGGGGTGTATCATATTCCTGCAGGCCTCTCCGGCATTTTCCATTCCAGGATTAACCCATTAGCCTCCATATTGGGGAGTGCTGAGCAAGTTACCCGCTGTCACTTGTAAACACAGAAGCCTTTTTTATCTACGAGGGACAGCTTTGTTCTCAGCAGCTCGGGAATCTTACAGATCCCTGCATGCACTTATGGTGGGGCATGCCAGGCACAGAACTCCAGAGAGAGCGAGAACAATCCCCCTGCAAGGCAGAGCCGTCTACTCAGGGAGGTACTGGATCCGAGCCAGGTAAGGCAGTAGAGGTGCAAAGAAGCTTTGAGGGTTGCACTGTGCATCGGGCACCCCTAAACCCTGTGCTTTGTGCCTGGTGCGCTCGGGGACCCTGCACTCTGCGTGGTGCGCTCGGGAACCCTGCACTCTGCGTGGTGCGCTCGGGAACCCTGCACTCTGCGTGGTGCGCTCGGGGACCCTGCACTCTGCGTGGTGCGCTCGGGGACCCTGCACTCTGCGTGGTGCGCTCGGGAACCCTGCACTCTGCGTGGTGCGCTCGGGGACCCTGCACTCTGCGTGGTGCGCTCGGGGACCCTGCACTCTGCGTGGTGCGCTCGGGGACCCTGCACTCTGCGTGGTGCGCTCGGGGACCCTGCACTCTGCGTGGTGCGCTCGGGGACCCTGCACTCTGCGTGGTGCGCTCGGGGACCCTGCACTCGGCGACCATACTGCATATGCGGCCTGTGATGAAATGGAGTGTCGTCCCTCGCCCCCCCCCCCCGCCCCTGTGTGTGTTGTGTACACTAGGGATGTAACGATATCAAAATCACACGGTACGATATTTATTGCGATATTGTGGAAAAGCTCATGATAGTGTTTGTGATGATAATAGCGAAAAAATACCGACATTTATTCTGCTTTTGCCAGTCAACAGGCAATTTATTGTTGTATTTATGGATCCATGACAACATAAAACACTGATCACATAGTGCTTTTAAAGTGCAAGTTGTAGTCAGGAACATCAATATTCTGTATAGTAATATTTGGTTGCATAACTGATTCTTCTGTGCAATGTTCAAGTTAAGAAGCAGCTAGAACAATTGGAAACAAACAATAGTGCAAACAAAGATCAAGTTAAGTCAGGTTTAAATGTGCAAGGCAAATAAAGGCAGCCTTTTAAAACTGGTATTTAGGAACATAACTTAAACTTAAAGCGGAGTTCCACCCTGGAATTTTTTTTTTTTTTTTTAAAAATACCCCCGGGACAGTCAGGGTTAGTACATTCCACAATGGCTAGCCCCTGATCTGTCCCGGGTTGCACTTACCTGTTAGGACAAATACTTACCTTGAAAACGTCTTGTCCAGCGCTGCCATCTCAGATGTGGGCAGCTTGAAGCCAGCGAGATCCTCTTCGGGGTCCTCTTCCGCCTTCTTCGGTCCCACGATGCTCTGCGCCGGCCCCGACGTCACTTCCGGGTCGCGCGCGTCATCCCTCCACAGCTTCTGGGCATGCCCAGAAGCTGTTTAGAAGGGGATGACGCACGCCCCGGAACTGACGTCGGGGCCGGTGCAGGCGCAATGATTCCTGGGAGCGATGACGTTCAGCTCCCAGGAATCATTGCAGAGCCAGGAAGTGACGACGGGCCGCGGCCGAGGAAGGAGGAAGAAGGAAGTAAGGTAAGTATATTTTCTTCGCTACGAGGTAAGTAAAAAAAAAAAAAAAAATATGCGATTATCCATTTCTTTTTCAGGTGACCCGGAGCGAGAAGATGGAGGTAAGTATAAAAATAGGGTGGAACTCCACTTTAAATAAAATAGTCAGTCAAAAAGCCTTTAAAAAAAACACTGACCTATCATAGCTTATGTTCACGTTTTTCATCAGAAAGATCAAAATATCTACATTGCAAGAAAAAAAAAACCAGTAAAAAAAATCCTTAAACTCTGGTCTATGTATTTAACAATGATTTGTTCCGCGGGACTGTGTTTATTCCTCTTGCTTTTTGACGGACACCTGTCCTTTTAATATTGTAACCCAACCACGACGATATCGAGACACGACCACGACGATACGATATCGCGATATCTTTGATATCGTTACATCCCTAGTGTACACCCAGTATACATCCCTGCTCTCACCCTGGAAGGCCTTTGGTCTATTTTGGCTGTAGGCTGTCTCTGGGCAGTTTTCCTCACACTGCCAAGTCCTGAGCTAGATTAACACCCCGGGTTATTTTCACCTCATACTGGCCCGCCGCCATATTGTGAGTTCACATTGCAACTACAGTGCTAGAAAGAAAACTTGGCTGTGTTCAGCCTCATATAAAAGAAAAAAATTAACCCCTACATCTAGAATTCCAAGCAATAGCAAATCGGGGGTGAATGGTGATTTTCCCTCCTCTCCCGAGCATGGCAATGGGATAATTTCCTCTGCAATCAGGAGGCTGCCATCGCTAAACTTACCAGCCCTGGCTGTCAGGTTGGCCATGTGGCTGAAGTTTTTAGTCCCTGGACTGCAGCGATTGTAGCCGATCGCTGATCTACATTTTTTTTATTTTTTGGCCGGTGGCTGAGCTCAGGATCAGTGATAAGTTTCAGTGTCTCAGTACAGCTATTTATTGTACTTTGATGTACTCCAATCATATAAATGTGATGTGACTGCGCCAACGCATGGCTGTAACCCGGATCCCGCACAGAACAGATTAGGTGGTACAATGCGAGACACCGGCCCTCTGCTTTGTGAGGACTAGGGATGCACCGATACCATATAGTACCAATCCCAATACCATATAGTACCAATCCCGATACCACATAGTACCAATCCCAATACCATATAGTACCAATCCCATTACCATATAGTACCAATCCCAATACCACATAGTACCAATCCCGATACCACATAGTACCAATCCCAATACCATCTAGTACCAATCCCAATACCATATAGTACCAATCCCGATACCATCTAGTACCAATCCCGATACCGTATAGTACCAATCCCGATACCATCTAGTACCAATCCCAATACCATCCCGATACCATCTAGTACCAATCCCAATACCATCTAGTACCAATCCCGATACCATCTAGTACCAATCCCGATACCATCTAGGACCAATCCCGATACCATATAGGACCAATCCCGATACCATATAGGACCAATCCCGATACCATATAGTACCAATCCCGATACCATATAGCACCAATCCCGATACCATATAGCACCAATCCCGATACCATATAGCACCAATCCCGATACCATCTAGCACCAATCCCGATACCATCTAGCACCAATCCCGATACCATCTAGCACCAATCCCGATACCATCTAGCACCAATCCCGATACCATCTAGCACCAATCCCGATACCATCTAGCACCAATCCCGATACCATCTAGTACCAATCCCGATACTTTTTTTTGTTATTTAGTACTCGCTGATACAAATGATTGATATCTATTGGAACTCTTTACACTTCAGCTCTCTGCAATGGTACAAAGCATTGAAATGTTTTTTACAAATGAAATAACTTTTTTTTTTTGTTAAAGGTGTAGAAATATTAATGAACAAAGCAAACAAAAAGAGGCTTTAATTGTTTTTGGGGGGAATACTGCGATTCAGGGACATTGTGTGTAATCGGTGCAGTCACACTCTCTGATGTTGGTTTACACGCCAAGTTAATTAAATAAATCAAAAAAAACTCTTCATTATAAAAAATACTTTCCTTCTCTGTAAAGAACTCAATACTTATATATATATATAGTGGTCATACACAGTGCAAAGTGACTTGAGTGTAATAAATATAAAGTGCCTATAGTGATTATGAACTGTGGTACTGTGCAATAATGCAAATAGAAGAAAGTGTGGGAGTAAGGTGCATATATAGTGCATGAATTCTATGTAATAGAAATAAAACATATGCGATATATATGAAGAAACTATGGATCAATCTCTAGTTCCAAAAAATTGTGTTGTGCACACATTTCTAGTGCATAAATGAATCAAAGTGCTGGTGCTGTAGAATATTAGTAATCCATAAAAACAGTGCAAATAATCAATAAATAAAGTCCATATATTCTTCTGATTTAAAACCAATCGATTTTTTCAGTGCTTTAGTGTTAAAACACGTGGTGGTGTCCCAATAAATGATCCAAAATCCTCTATTACACCTCTTTGCAGCGTGGGTATTTGTGCACTTCAGTGTTTAATCACCTCTAGGTGTGCAAGCCGCTCACCTTATTACTGTAAATAATACGCTTTTGTATTATTTCCAGGGGGATTGCTTCACTTCCTGCAGGGCTATGGGTACCAGTTTCCACTTCTCTGGGGTACAGTGGGGTGCTGCCAGCGTATCCTGTGTTGTTCTATCCTTGCATCTTTTACTAAGGTCTCAGAAAAGATTGGGCCGTCATGGTGCAGTAAATCCAAACATTTATTTATAAAAACGTAGCAACTTACAGTTTAGAATCTTTTAAGTCCAGCTTGTGCAGTCAGCCGCGGGACTCGTGTGTCCCGTACGTACGTCACTTCCGGTGTGCGCTTTCCTACGCGTTGCGTCACTGAATTACGTGACTTCAAGGGATCCCTTTTTTTATTTTTGGACAGCCCCATTTGCTGGGACTTCTTTTACACGTCAGCTGTAAACAGGGGGACCCCGCTGACAGCTGAATGAGTCAAAGCCCCGCTCCTTAACTGAACATTTGTTTTTTTGGGGTTTTTCTTACATTTCAGCTGTCAGTGGGGGAATTCTGTCAACTGAAAAAACTGAGCCTAAAAAGTATCTGTTTCAGTTATCGAAGCATTTGCTCAAATACTGATACTTAGTATCGGCGCTGGTATCTGTGCACCCCTATAGAGGAACATACTGGATGATTCTACTCAGCCCATGGCACTTCCCTTTTCTCCTTCAGATGTCAGTATGTGAACTCTCAGGCCTGCAGGTACTTCCATACTTTTGTAGAGGTTGGGGTGGGTGACAGGTCATTCTTAAACTCAACCCCCCCCCCCCCCCTGGTCTGAGTTGCTGCAATTGTGTATTTTTTATATCTTCTGAATTCACTCTTAGACCTCCGCCTTGTCCTGAGTGATTCTGCCCAATAATCGCGTTTCCTCCTCCTCGGTATTTAATGCGATGCTTTTGTACTGAACCCCATTTCTCTCTCTTCCACAGATGCACCTTCAGGTTTCCCAGCACAAATATCAAGATCACGTTTACGGCGCTGTCACGTGACAAGAAAGAGAAGCAGGAAGCCCCCGAGTCCCCCATCAAACCAGTGCAGCCGCAGATCTCCCCCCTGACCATAAACATTCCAGAGAACATGGCTCACCTAATCAGTCCCCTCCCTTCCCCGACCGGAACCATAAGGTAAGGATGATTCTACCAGTCTATCAATGCCAGTCCTTGCTGGGCAGCGTTGTGATTTGTGTATTGCTGAGAGTAGACAATCTGAGGTATTTAGTAGGCATTAAAATTTGGGTGTCTTTTTTTGCTTTTTTTTACTGCGTAGGAGCCTCAATGTTCTGAGCGGATGTACCGGTGCGTCCCTCAGAACGGGTGCCCGTGTGTGGCCCCATCCTGTGATGACTGTGATCTTCCAACACAGCCAAACACAAATTGGGATACAGGCGCTGTGATTGGCCCCTCTAGATCACTTGATGGTTGTGTCCAATCTCAGCCTTTTTCAGTGTAAACAGACAAGTGTCTCTCTGTGACAGTTCTTCCCGCTGAGCTTGTTGGGAGGGGGGGGGGGGTGGATGCTGTAGCCTGTGCTACAGCATCCCCCCACACATAGTACACCAAGCACCACTGTCCCTGTCCCATGAACATCTGTCCAATTGTCCCCGGTGCACAAACATCTGTCAGCCCCATCAACATCTGTCACAGTGTAAGCGCCCAACATCTTTACCAGTGCACAGAAACATCTGCAATTGTGTTCCATTGCAACATCAATATCTGTCTGTGTCAGCCTGTGGACGATCAACATCTGTTAGTGTCCCATCAATAAATAACAAAATGTGAAGAGCCCCCCCCCCCTCCACCTGTGCAACTCTAAAATGGTAACCAATGAGGGCTTATAAAATGTCACCTATGGAGATTTTTTAATTACCGAAGTTTGACGCCATTTCACAAGCGTGCACAGTTTTAAAGCGTGTCGTTATCCATTTACCCGGTGCAATGCCAGATTTTATATTTACCAAAAACTTGGGTGTTGTTGTCTCTGTGTGCATTGAAATTCATTAAAATGTATTTATGGGTTAGTGTGTAAAATTGCATTCGAAAAACTGCTGCGCAAATACTGTGTGACATAAAAATAAGCAAAACCCACCATTTTATCCTCTAGGCCAGTGGTCCTCAACTCCGGTCCTCAGGGCCCACTAACAGGCTAGATTTTAAGTATTACCTTGGGGAGATGCAGACTAGAGTACTGCAATCACTGAGCGGCAAATTATATCACCTGTAATTTATTTCAGTTATCTCTGTTAGTGGGCCCTGTAGGCCAGGGTTGAGGACCACTGCTCTAGGGCCTCTGGGGTTCAAAGTAATTTTCTAGCAAAAATACGGATTCATACTTGTAAACAAAAAGCTTTAGAATAAGGTCCGGTCTTAAAGTGGATAATGCCTGAAGGTGCTCCTTGGATGTTGGGCCTCTGGATGTGGCCAGGCTGTGAAAAAGTCTCACACGTGGTATTGCCATAGCCAGTAAGAGTAGCAGAATATGTTTGGGGTGTAGTTGAAAGTATGTCTACGCCATGTGTGAGAATTAGAGATGGACCGATAATCGGCAACACCGATATATCGGTGGCCGATATGCAATTTCCCCGATATATCAGGATCGGCCTTTGGATTTACCGGTATTGCCGATATTTCGGGAAAGTGCATGTACCGGGGTGATGCCTGCAGCTAGAGGCATCACCCCAGTACCGGTGTCCATAGCAGACGGTCGGCTGACTTGTAATGAAAACAAATGCGGCTTAGAAGCCGCTCGGCCGTCATTAAAAGGAGCGGGAGGGGACGATTCCCCCACCCCCCTCCCACCGCTTTCCGCGGCTCGCCCCGGGTCTCCTGTCCCACCGGGAGACCTGGGCATCCTACCTGCGCTGCCGCCGTCTGACCGAGTCTCCATTTTTTTTTTTAATTCGGTGCTGAGTACCCGGAAGTGATGTCATGACACTTCCGGGTACTGGCAGCGCCGAATTAAAAAAACTTACAGCATTCAAAACAGCCAAATTTGGCGTTTTGAATGCTTTTAAGTGCAGAGGAGGGGGTTTGGGGTCTGTACCTTGTAGACATTTTAAAAAAAAAATAATAATTTTTTTATGTCCACAAATATCGGCCAATGCCGATATCCGATGACCAAAATATCGGTAGCAGCGTTAAAAAAAACGATATCAGTCGATCATTAGTGAAAGTTGTGGGGAAAAAAATTACAACTTCAAAATAATCTCCGTGCCTCTTACTGAATACCTCGGACTCTCTACTTTCCAAAAAGGGGTGATTTGGGGGGTATTTGTACTGTCCTGGCATGTTTGGGCCTCAAATGAGATTGGCCGTCGGTACATCAGGTGTGATCAATTTTCAGTGATTGGCACCACAGCACGTAGTCTCTATTACCTTCACACAGACCTAATAATATAGACTGATTTGGGTTATTTTTACAAAAAAAAAAAAATGTAGCCATACACTTATGAAGAAAATTTTACTTCGTTCCGGAAAAGAAAACACTTTTTTTTTTTTTTTTTCAAAATTTTCGTTCTTTTATCATTTGTAGTGCAAAAAAAAAAATCCCAGTGGTAATTAAATACCACCAAAAGAAAGCTCTATTTGTGTGGAAAAAAAAATGATAAAAACATTGTATGTCATACATGACCGCGCAATTGTCATTCAAAGTGTGACAGCGCTGAAAGCTGAAAATTGGCCTGAGCAGGGAAGGGGTGAAAGTGCCCGATATTGAAGTGGTTAAACATTCTCTGACCGGCACAGTACGGTGTCATAGTGATGCCGGACTGCTCTAGGGAGGTGAGCAGGATTTTATTTTTCACTATGATTGCTTATTACAGTGATCTCTTTATGGTTATACGCAATCCTTTTTATGAATGGCATCCATTCTTGACATGCGATTGGTCCAGGGCCAACCTGGTACATCGATCTGTCTTCCGCTGTGTCCAGGGTACTCAGCAAGTGACTGATCGTTCCTAGGACTTGGGCCTGGAGGATGTCATACAAAGTCCACCCAGGATAACACTGTTCCCGATCGGCTGTCATTTTACTATAGGCCAGGCGGGAAGTGGTTAAACTTCATTTAATCCTGGAAATAAGCTTTAATATGGTGCCAGAAAAACTTTATTTAGATATCCATTCACTTCCTGTTACATCTTCAGGAGAGGAAGTGATGTGAAATCTTCTCTATATGACCCAAGAAAAATAAATGAACTGGTTTTATCCCGTTTACTTTTCTGTCCAAGCTAAAAAAATAAAAAGAAAATGGTCTAAACCTAAGAAAGTAATATAAAGGCGGTCAGTGTTCCAGTAAGAACACACAGATGTCCGCTAAGGCTGGGGCTGTGATTGGTGTTTGATTCCTGCTGGGGAAGAACGCCGCTAACACAGCAGAGGAGAAGATTGGCCTTTCATCATCTTCCAGTTATTTCCTCTTTTCTAATCTAAACACAGACTGTTCTACTTTCCTGGGATAAAGATCCCGCCGTACACAGAGCCGCCGCCTGAGTCAGCCATGGGTGGGCGGCCTTTATTTAAAGACAAATTCTCACTAAGAAATCCTCCATTTCTAGGTGTAGTGCCACCAATGTTTGTGGTGAAAGGATCCCAGATCAGTGAGATCTCCCCTAACAACCCTGCGAAACCCGCGGCGAGCACCTCCTCCCAATGGCAGAATAAAATGATTTGGACATATGAGAGAATTACATTTTCACCATGGCCTGGTGGGCGGGAAATACACAGATTTAAAGAGTAACTCCACTTTTCTTGAGAAAAAAACCCCCTCTGTACATTGCAGGGAATGTAACAAACTTTGTTGCAGATTCCTACCCTTTTATTCTGAAGAAAGAAATTGTGTCCATGTGCAGAGTGAGTCTAATAATAATATTAATAATCTTTGTTTCATATAGCGCCTTTTAAAGGTCGCTTTACAAAGAAAACACAAGAAATCACTGAATGAAATAAAGGAAAAAAGGGACAATTATGGGGAAGTTTGTCCGTCTCAAGAGACATTTTCAGATTTGATTTCAATGAGTTTAGAGAAGATCTCTGATGTTCTAATGGAAGTGAATTCCAGAGTTTTGGGGTGTAGCAGGAGAAGGCTCTATCCTCCATGGAGTGTAGGGGGGGGGGGGCACACAGAAGAAGGCTCTGTCCCCCATGGAGTGTAGGTGAGTAGAGGGGGCACACAGAGGAAGCATCTGTCCCCCATGGAGTGTAGGTGAGTAGGGGGGGACACACAGAAGAAGGCTCTGTCCCCCATGGAGTGTAGGTGAGTAGGGGGGGCACACAGAAGAAGGCTCTGTCTCCCATGGAGTGTAGGTTAGTAGGGGGGGACACACAGAAGAAGGCTCTGGCACCCATGGAGTGTACTTGAGTGGGGGGGGGGGACACAGAAGAAGGCTCTGTCCCCCATGGAGTGTAGGTTAGTAGGGGGGGACACACAGAAGAAGGCTCTGGCACCCATGGAGTGTACTTGAGTGGGGGGGGGACACAGAAGAAGGCTCTGTCCCCCATGGAGTGTAGGTGAGTAGGGGGGACACACAGAAGAAGGCTCTGTCTCCCATGGAGTGTAGGTTAGTAGGGGGGAACACACAGAAGAAGGCTCTGGCCCCCATGGAGTGTAGGTGAGTAGGGGGGGACACAGAGAAGAAGGCTCTGCCCCCATGGAGTGTAGGTTAGTAGGGGGGAACACACAGAAGAAGGCTCTGGCCCCCATGGATTGTAGGTGAGTAGGGGGGGGACACAGAAGAAGGCTCTGGCCCCCATGGAGTGTAGGTGAGTAGGGGGGACACAGAGAAGAAGGCTCTGTCCTCCATGGAGTGTAGGTTAGTAGGGGGGACACATAGAAGAAGGCTCTGTTCCCCATGGAGTGTAGGTGAGTAGGGGGGGGGGCACACAGAAGAAGGCTCTGTCTCCCATGGAGTGTAGGTGAGTAGGGGGGGGGGGACACACACAAGAAGGCTTTGTCCCCCATGGAGTTTAGGTGAGTAGGGGGGGACACACAGAAGAAGGCTCTGGCCCCCATGGAGTGTAGGTGAGTAGGGGGGACAAACAGAGGAAGCATCTGTCCCCCATGGAGTGTAGGTGAGTACGGGGGACACACAGAGGAAGCCTCTGTCCCCCATGGAGTGTAGGTGAGTAGGGGGGGGGGGGACACAGAGAAGAAGGCTTTGTCCCCCATGGAGTTTAGGTGAGTAGGGGGGACACACAGAAAAAGGCTCTGTCACCCATCGAGTGTAGGTATACATTCCATAGCTACAGAGTAGCTAATGGGAGTTATTTCGTAATGATCAGCTGCTGCACCTGCAGGGCTCTGGGGAAAGTGGCAGGGTCTGCATACATTTAGACCCCTTTCACACAGATGATCTGTTCAGGTCGGCCTGTCAGTTATTCAGGTGAACCTGATCAGACGGTCCAGGTATGCCTATGGAGTTGTGTCCATATACACCGTACTCCCTCCGATCCGCTAAAAACAAATGGGATAGGATCTGTCCTCTTCTGTGTAATCAGATTGGAGGTAGTCAGGTGTAAACTAGGGATGCACCGATATGGATACTGAATACTCGTGAAAATGCTTCCGATACCCCAAAACTGACACGGTGCGATTTGTGTCCATGCAAACTGAAAGGGCACAAATTACTCTGCAAAGAGTTGTATGCAATCTGAACAGGAATGCAGTGTGATTCCTGTCTGAATCGCATGTGGTTTCCTGCACTGCTCCTGTCTGAGCCCAGGCTTCAATCACTGACAAACCTGGGATCACACAGGAACAGTAGAGTTACAACAAACCTAGAGTTACGCTTTAAGTCCCAATGGTGAGATCTCCTGCAGTAGTTTGTCTGCCCCTCCCACAATGGATTCACCATAATAGTTGGTCTCCCCATAGTGCAGTTTGAGGGCCTATTACACAATCTTTCCCACAATTCAGAATGAATGACCCTGCACCACAAAACGCACCGCAAACCATTCACATGCATTGCAGATTTCTATGTGGGGGGTTCATTTCTTCCAATTATCCGGTAGTGATGTGTAGATGATCATTGAATTTCTCTTTCTCCATGCAGCGCTGCAAACTCTTGCCCTTCTAGCCCCCGTGGGGCTGGCTCATCGGGGTATAAAATGGGCCGTGTAATACCTGCAGACCTGATCTCCGACAATTCCCACTTAGAGAATGACAAAGAAGCTTCAGGTGGAGACAGCCCCAAGGTAAGCTCTTATCTCTGCCTTCCCCGTCTGGTGTCCCCCCATTAACGTCTTATCTCTGCCTTCCCCGTCTGGTGTCCCCCCATTAGCGCCTTATCTCTGCCTTCCCTGTCTGGTGTCCCCCCATTAACGTCTTATCTCTGCCTTCCCTGTCTGGTGTCCCCCCCATTAGCGCCTTATCTCTGCCTTCCCCGTCTGGTGTCCCCCCATTAACGCCTTATCTCTGCCTTCCCCCATTTGGTGTCCCCCATTAACTCCTTATCTCCTCTGCCTTCCCCCATTTGGCGTCCTCCCCCCCACCCCCCATTGACGTCTTATCTCTGCATTCCCCGTCTGGTGTCCCCCCCCCCCCCCCCCCCCCAATAATGTCTTATCTCTGCCTTCCCCATCTGTTGTCGTTTCCCCCCCATTGACGTGTTATCTCTGCCTTCCCTGTCCGGTGTCCCCCCCCCCATTAACACCTTATCTTTTCCTTCCCTGTCTGGTGTCTCCCCATTAATGCCGTATCTCTGCCTTCTCCGTCCGGTGTCCCCCCCCCCCCCCCAATTAACGCCTTATCTCTGCCTTCCCCGTCTGGTGTCCCTCCATTAATGCCTTATCTCTGCCTTCCCCGTCCGGTGTCCCCCCTCCATTGACGTCTTATCTCTGCCTTCCCCGTCCAGTGTATCTCTCCACCCCCCATTAACGCCTTATCTCTGCCTTCTCCGTCCATTGTTGAACTGATTGTTCTTTCTCCTTGCAGGATGACTCCAAACCCCCGTACTCGTATGCCCAGCTAATAGTACAAGCAATTACAATGGCCCCAGACAAGCAGCTCACCCTGAATGGCATCTACACACACATAACGAAAAACTACCCCTACTACAGAACAGCGGACAAAGGCTGGCAGGTAAGTGCCCGGGAGTGTGTGCAGGTGTAGGACTTCTCTCCCTCTCCTCTTCTCCCTCTCCTCTTCTCCCTCTCCTCTTCTCCCTCTCCTCTTCTCCCTCTCCTCTTCTCCCTCTCCTCTTCTCCCTCTCCTCTTCTCCCTCTCCTCTTCTCCCTCTCCTCTTCTCCCTCTCCTCTTCTCCCTCTCCTCTTCTCCCTCTCCTCTTCTCCTCTCCTCTTCTCCCTCTCCTCTTCTCCCTCTCCTCTTCTCCCTCTCCCCTTCTCCCTCTCCTCTTCTCCCTCTCCTCTTCTCCCTCTCCTCTTCTCCCTCTCCTCTTCTCCCTCTCCTCTTCTCCCTCTCCTCTTCTCCCTCTCCTCTTCTCCCTCTCCTCTTCTCCCTCTCCTCTTCTCCCTCTCCTCTTCTCCCTCTCCCTCTTCTCCCTCTCCTCTTCTCCCTCTCCCCTTCTCCCTCTCCCCTTCTCCTCTCCTCTTCTCTTCTCTTCCTCTCTCTCCCTCTTCTCTTCTCTCCTCTCCCTCTTCTCTTCTCTCCTCTCCCTCTTCTCTTCTCTCCTCCCCCTCTACCTCTCCCTCTCCTCCCCTCTCCTCCCCTCTCCCTCTCCTCCCCTCTCCTCCCCTCTACCTCTCCCTCTCCTCCCCTCTCCTCCCTCTCCTCTTCTCCCTCTCCTCTTCTCCCTCTCCTCCCCTCTACCTCTCCCTCTTCTCTCCTCTCCTCCCCTCTCCTCCCTCTCCTCTTCTCCCTCTCCTCTTCTCCCTCTCCTCCCCTCTACCTCTCCCTCTTCTCTCCTCTCCTCTCCTCTCCTCTCCTCTCCCTCTCCTCTCCCTCTCCTCTCCCTCTTCTCTCCTCTCCCTCCTTCTCTTCTCTCCTCTCCCTCTTCTCTTCTCTCCTCTCCCTCTTCTCTTCTCTTCTCTTCTCTTCTCTTCTCTTCTCTCCTCTCCTCTCCTCTCCTCTCCTCTCCTCTCCTCTCCTCTCCTCTCCTCTCCTCTCCTCTCCTCTCCTCTCCTCTCCTCTTCTCTTCTCTTCTCTTCTCTTCTCTTCTCTTCTCTTCTCTTCTCTCCTCTCCTCTCCTCTCCTCTCCTCTCCTCTCCTCTCCTCTCCTCTCCCTCTTCTCTTCTCTTCTCTTCTCTTCTCTTCTCTCCTCTCCCTCTTCTCTTCTCTTCTCTTCTCTCCTCTCCCTCTTCTCTCCACTCCCTCTCTCTCTCTCTCTCTCTCTCTCTCTCTCTCTCTCTCTCCTCTCCTCAAAGATCTCTTTAGTTCGTACCTTCATTCAGGGGGTTTGACATGTGGCTCCACCTGCACGGTCTCTTTTGCCGCCATGGGATTTAAATTTAGTGTTTTCGGTTCTCCAGAAACCTCCATTTTTTGAATATTCGGGAGATTCCCTTGCCTACGTTATCCCAGAAGGTGACATTCTTGGTGGCTATTACCTCGGCCCACAGGGTATCGGAACTGGTGGCATTATCCGGTTGCAGTCCCTATTTGGTGGTCCATAGGGATAAAGTGGTTCTTCGTCTCTGTCCATCATTCCTGCCCAAAGTTTTCTCTGACTTCCATTGGAATGAGGACATTGTGTTGCCTTCCTTGTGAACCAAGCCGGTTCATCCCAAGGAATTTGCTTTGCATATCTTGGATGTGGTTTGTGCGATTCGGGTGAATCTGGCAGCGACAGAGTCCTTTTCTGAGGTCAGACTCACTTTTTGTGGTTATGGACGGACCAAGAAAAGAGCTGGCCGCCTCTTAGGCTACCATCTCCAGATGGATCAGACAGATGGGTCTCAGGCCTATTCTATTAAAGGTCAGGTTCAACCTTTCCCTGTCACGGTGCATTCTAGTCGGGTGCTGGGTGCTTCTTGGGCCTTCTGTCCTCAGGCATCAATATCGCAAGTTTGCAAGGCAACCACTTTGTCATCGGTGCATACCTTCACAAAATTCTATAAAGTGGATACTTTGGCATCTGCGGATGCTGCTTTTGGCCGCAAAGTTTTGCAGGCTGCTGTTTAAGATGGGCTGTTCCCTCTTGAGGGGTGTTTTTCTTTAAACTTTTATTTTTCAGACGGGACTCCTGTGTCCCGGTTAAAGGCTCCTGTGTCCCGGTTAAAGGCTCCTGTGTCCCGGTTAAAGGCTCCTGTGTCCCGGTTAAAGGCTCCTGTGTCCCGGTTAAAGGCTCCTGTGTCCCGGTTAAAGGCTCCTGTGTCCCGGCTAAGGCTCCTGTGTCCCGGTTAAAGTGGTTGTAAACCCAAAAAACAAAAAAAAAAAACCTGCAAGACAAAGGCATAATGGGCTAGTATGCATCGCATACTAGCCCATTATGTGTAACTTACCTTAGAACGAAGCCCCGACACGGACCCCCTGACATCGCTGCGGTCGCTGCCATGATCCCTCGCCGTCTCTTCCGGGTTCGGCGGCTCCGGCGCGGTTATTGGCTGGAAGAGACGGCTCCGGCGCGATGATTGCATGCGCGCGGGAGTGATTTTCCGGCAAGCTCCCGGCAAATAGATTGAAGGTCCCCCCGGACCTTCAGAGTGCATGCGCCGCTCGCGCGAGCGGCTGCATGCACTGTAAATATCTCCTAAACCATGCCGGTTTAGGAGATATTATTTGTACCTACAGGTAAGCCTTATTATAGGCTTACCTGCAGGTAAAAGTGTCAAAAAGCGGGATACTACCGCTTTAAGGCTCTTATGTTTAGCCTTGGGTTATTTTCCTTTTGGCACTGCTTTTGGACGTCCCACTAGTTATAATTTATGGAGCGCTGTGTCCGTTGATGAACGAATGCGAAAATGGCATTTTTGTACTTACCGTAAAATCCACATCTAGATTTTGCAATATTTGCCCGCTCTTCTTTGCAGAAAGGCTTGGGTTCAGTTACATTTGATGGTGAGCGTTTGTGGACTTCAGTTTTCAATCATTCCACAGATTTTCAATGGGGTTTAAGTCTGGGCTCTGACTAGGCCATGCAAGGACCTTCCCTGCCTTCTCCTCCAACCATTGTGTGCTCATTGATGGACATTCCCCGCCTTCTCCTCCAACCATTGTGTGCTCATTGGTGGACATTCCCCGCCTTCTCCTCCAACCACTGTGTGCTCATTGGTGGACATTCCCCGCCTTCTCCTCCAGCCATTGTGTGCTCATTGGTGGACATTCCCTGCCTTCTCCTTCAGCCACTGTGTGTTCATTGGTGGACATTCCCCGCCTTCTCCTCCAACCACTGTGTGCTCATTGGTGGACATTCCCCGCCTTCTCCTCCAACCATTGTGTGCTCATTGGTGGATATTCCCTGCCTTCTCCTCTAACCATTGTGTGCTCATTGGTGGACATTCCCTGCCTTCTCCTCCAACCATTGTGTGCTCATTGGTGGACATTCCCCGCCTTCTCCTCCAACCACTGTGAGCTCATTGGTGGACATTCCCTGCCTTCTCCTCCAACCACTGTGTGCTCATTGGTGGACATTCCCCGCCTTCTCCTCCAACCACTGCGTGCTCATTGGTGGACATTCCCCACCTTCTCCTCCAACCATTGTGTGCTCATTGGTGAGCATTCCCTGCCTTCTCCTCCAACCACTGTGTGCTCATTGGTGGACATTCCCTGCCTTCTCCTCCAACCATTGTGTGCTCATTGGTGGACATTCCCCACCTTCTCCTCCAACCATTGTGTGCTCATTGGGGGGCATTCCCCGCCTTCTCCTCCAACCACTGCGTGCTCATTGGTGGACATTCCCCACCTTCTCCTCCAACCATTGTGTGCTCATTGGTGGACATTCCCCGCCTTCTCCTCCAACCATTGTGTGCTCATTGGTGGACATTCCCTGCCTTCTCCTCCAACCACTGTGTGCTCATTGGTGGACATTCCCCGCCTTCTCCTCCAACCACTGTGTGCTCATTGGTGGACATTCCCTGCCTTCTCCTCCAACCATTGTGTGCTCATTGGTGGACATTCCCCGCCTTCTCCTCCAACCACTGTGTGCTCATTGGTGGACATTCCCAGCCTCCTCCTCCAACCACTGTGTGCTCATTGGTGGACATTCCCTGCCTTCTCCTCCAACCACTGTGTGCTCATTGGTGGACATTCCCTGCCTTCTCCTCCAGCCACTGTGTGCCCATTTGGTGGACACATTGGTGGGATCTTTGGAAGGGAAACCTTCTTCCCTTTCACAACGTTCTGCCAGCAGAGGGCAGCAGAGTTTCCTCAAGAACTTGATGGTATTTTGCCCTATCAATTTTTCCTTCTATCCTGACAAGTGCTCCAGTCCCTGCTGCAGAGAAACAGGATATTACCACCCTCATACCTGGATATTACCCCCTCCCCCCATACCGGGATATCATCACCCTATACCGGGATATTATCACCCCTATACCGGGATATCGCCACCCCCCTCCCCCAATAGCCAGAAATCACCACCCCCCCCATAGCCGGATATTGCCAATCCCATAACAGAATATTACCCCCCTCCATGCGTTTCTGTAGGAATGGTGTTATTTGGATGGGTTTCCGCCAGACAAACGTGGTGCGTTTTGGCAAAGCTCAGTGGTGACTGCATGTGTCCTTTCTTGAGGAGTGTCTTTTTTTTTCTTGCACACCCCCCCCCCCCCCCCTACTAGCCACATTTTGTGGAGGATTTGTGATATTGGTGTCACATACACACAATGACCACTCTTTGTCAGAGTTGCTGGAGGCCTCTTGGTGGCGCCTCTGACCAGTTTTCTCCAGTTTGGAGCGATGTCATGATCCAGGGTACAGTCTGTGTTGTACCAAATACCTCCCACTTCTTATCTATAGATGTCAATGTGCTTCTAGGCATTGATAAAGCCTTTATATCCATCTCCTGAGACCTGTGCCTGTCCACAACTTTATCCCAGAGATTCCGATGACGGCGCCACCCATAGGTCATTGTTTGCTTCAGTTGCACTACCAGGAACTGAAATGCTCCAGAAAAGCTCTTTTCATGCTGAGCTAATCACAATGACTGCAGCTGAGAACCGGTGAAAGTCAAATTGCTTTGTGTGCCATTGAGCAGGTGATTTGCAGCACTTGATTGAGTTTACAAGTCATTTTTTGGAAGTTGGGGGGGAGGGGGGTGATTCTGTTTTTGATTTTTTTTTTTGGTGTTCTCTTTTCCTCTTGGATGTTCTAAGTTGCATGAGAATATACAGCTGGATAAAACACAAACTGTGTCTGTCTTCATTTCAGACGTCAAAGCAACAAAATGTGATTTATTATAAAAATAAATGTGATTACTTTAGAGAAAGTCTACACCCCCGTCTACGCATTTTACCAGGGGTGTGTAGACTTTGTAAAGTAATCACCCCCCCTTTTTTTTTTTTATCATATTTTGTTGCTTTGACATCTGAAATGAAGAGAGTTTCTGGGTGTGTAGACTTTTATCTCCATTGTGTGTGAATTTCAGGCTACTATGCAACAAAACTGAATTATTTTTAAAAGGTGTGTGGGGGAGGGGGAAATTATTTTCTATACCTTACTGTACAGTATATTAGAGGTAACATTAGACCTCCTTTATCTGGAATACATCTTAGAGTGGACCCCCCCCCCATATTTTGCACCTCTGCATGCTGATGTAAATTCACTTAATGTTTTTATTAAACTTTTTTTCTTTTCTACTTCCTGGCTTCCCTGTAGGCAGTGGTGACAAAGCTACGGCTGCACCGATGGCCTCTGGGAAGGCAATGTCACCGTTGCCTTTGGGGAAGTCTTCTGGTACCTCATACTGCCCTTGTTTGAGATGAAGCTTGGTGGGGCGGGGGGGGGGTTTGTTTTTTTTCCCCTCACATGGATGTTGATTTACAAATTAATTCTCATCTTCTGTGCTTGTTTTTAGAATTCTATCCGTCACAACCTCTCTCTCAACCGGTATTTTATCAAAGTCCCGCGATCCCAGGAGGAGCCCGGCAAAGGATCCTTCTGGAGGATAGACCCGGCCTCCGAGAGCAAACTTATAGAGCAAGCTTTTAGAAAACGAAGGCCCCGGGGTGTGCCGTGTTTCAGGACCCCCTTAGGACCCCTTTCCTCAAGGTAAGAAGTGAACGGCCTTCCTACACAGAACACACCTATAGGCCTGTTTATAGACGGTCGCACAGTGCTCGTTATTCTGCATTATATATATATATCAGTTTTCTGTTCAGCATCCTATGACTCTCTATATCCCCGCAGCTTGTACTTGTGGAGATGTGAAGAGTATTGTTCTTGGTATGCCATCCATAAAAGAAGATAAATCCCCTTCACACTCTCTAAGCTTCAACACTTCGATAGAACACAGCCTATCCAATCACTAGAGACCAGTGACATCACTGAGACCCTTCATATTCATGAGAACACAGCCTATCCAATCACTAGAGACCAGTGACATCACAGAGACCCTTCATATTCATGACAACACAGCCTATCCAATCACTAGAGACCAGTGACATCACCGAGACCCTTCATATTCATGGGAACACAGCCTATCCAATCACTAGAGACCAGTGACATCACCGAGACCCTTCATATTCATGACAACACAGCCTATCCAATCACTAGAGACCAGTGACATCACCGAGACCCTTCATATTCATGAGAACACAGCCTATCCAATCACTAGAGACCAGTGACATCACCGAGACCCTTCATATTCATGGGAACACAGCCTATCCAATCACTAGAGACCAGTGACATCACCGAGACCCTTCATATTCATGGGAACACAGCCTATCCAATCACTAGAGACCAGTGACATCACCGAGACTCTTCATATTCATGAGAACACAGCCTATCCAATCACTAGAGACCAGTGACATCACCGAGACCCTTCATATTCATGAGAACACAGCCTATCCAATCACTAGAGACCAGTGACATCACGGAATCCCTTCATATTCATGAGAACACATCCTATCCAATCACTAGAGACCAGTGACATCACCGAGACCCTTCATATTCATGGGAACACAGCATATCCAATCACTAGAGACCAGTGACATCACGGAATCCCTTCATATTCATGAGAACACATCCTATCCAATCACTAGAGACCAGTGACATCACCGAGACCCTTCATATTCATGGGAACACAGCATATCCAATCACTAGAGACCAGTGACATCACCGAGACCCTTCATATTCATGGGAACACAGCCTATCCAATCACTAGAGACCAGTGACATCACCGAGACCCTTCATATTCATGAGAACACAGCCTATCCAATCACTAGAGACCAGTGACATCACCAAGACCCTTCATATTCATGAGAACACAGCCTATCCAATCACTAGAGACCAGTGACATCACCGAGACCCTTCATATTCATGGGAACACAGCCTATCCAATCACTAGAGACCAGTGACATCACCGAGACTCTTCATATTCATGGGAACACAGCCTATCCAATCACTAGAGACCAGTGACATCACCGAGACCCTTCATATTCATGGGAACACAGCCTATCCAATCACTAGAGACCAGTGACATCACCGAGACTCTTCATATTCATGAGAACACAGCCCATCCAATCACTAGAGACCAGTGACATCACCAAGACCCTTCATATTCATGGGAACACAGCCTATCCAATCACTAGAGACCAGTGACATCACCGAGACTCTTCATATATATATATTTGTATAATGTCTGCATGTATGCAGAGTTCATCTCTGTGTTGGTTTTTCACAGAAGTGATGGGCGTATTTTTTCGGATCTCTTCCTCCATCCTGTGTGGGTTTTGGTTTCTTTGATTCCATGTTCTGCATGCAGTCAGGTCACGGTTTGCAGGCGGGTTGTCTGTTTGCAGGCGGGTTGTCTGTTTGCAGGCGGGTTGTCTGTCTGCAGGCGGGTTGTCTGTCTGCAGGCGGGTTGTCTGTCTGCAGGCGGGTTGTCTGTCTGCAGGCGGGTTGTCTGTCTGCAGGCGGGTTGTCTGTCTGCAGGCGGGTTGTCTGTCTGCAGGCGGGTTGTCTGTTTGCAGGCGGGTTGTCTGTTTGCAGGCGGGTTGTCTGTTTGCAGGCGGGTTGTCTGTTTGCAGGCGGGTTGTCTGTTTGCAGGCGGGTTGTCTGTTTGCAGGCGGGTTGTCTGTCTGCAGGCGGGTTGTCTGTCTGCAGGCGGGTTGTCTGTTTGCAGGCGGGTTGTCTGTTTGCAGGCGGGTTGTCTGTTTGCAGGCGGGTTGTCTGTCTGCAGGCGGGTTGTCTGTTTGCAGGCGGGTTGTCTGTCTGCAGGCGGGTTGTCTGTCTGCAGGCGGGTTGTCTGTCTGCAGGCGGGTTGTCTGTCTGCAGGCGGGTTGTCTCTGTATTTCTCTTATCTGCCCTCACACCCACTTAGGCCTGGTGTGTGAGTTGAGCGGCTGTACATGTGGCTGAGCAGAGGTGCTTTCCCCATTAGCCATTGTCTGTCTCTCTCTGCCCTTCTCTGATATCCTTTCCAAGGCAACGCATTAGTCATCCGTGCCTGGAATTCATCCCGCTTCCAAGCTGCTCTTGTGCCTGGCGCCCTCTGCTGGTGGTTCTTTCTACACTGCAGACTTCTTAACACGGCTACGGATAAACACGTGTCTGGAAATGTCTTTACTGTATATTGGATAATGTAAACCAGATTTCTCCAGGTCAAGCGACCCGGCCGGTTGTTCCTAGGGAAGCAATTCGCTGGCCTTCCTGGATTTTCCCAAATGGTCGCTAATCCCCCCCCCCCGATCAGATGAGCTAAGCGTCTGGCTATTGCTAGCATCAATCTAGGAAAGTCACTCCTGGACAGGACCACTGTGTGTTTAGGGATCGCTCATTTGAATGAAAAGTCTACCTTGTGCATCCTAACCCAAAAACATAATCCTTCGCTACTTGCTGGTTCTTCCATGTGATGACTGCATTTAGGTTTGTTCTTATTCTTCCAGTAACACTTCCTGTCCTGGGGTCATGGTGTCTATGGAGGAGCAATGTTGTCACCCTAGGCTGCTCTCTACTCCTCCTCTGCACTATGTGGTGGAGGTTGTTTTCTAATGCAAAGAAAATAGCTGGGAAGGCTGTACCATTATTTACCCCCCCCCCTGTTCTGGGACGATGTCCCATGGCGTCACCCCATTCTCATCCCCAATCTCAGTAAAGAGCTGAGGACGTGTCTCTTTACCCATGTGATCAGCTGTGTCCAATCACAGCCGGTCCCATGTAAACAAGGAAATGCTGCTGATTGGCTTTCCTCTCCTCACTCACAGAGGGGACCTGTACAGATAATCAGGGCACTCCAAGTGCAGCCCCTACAGTGCATATCAGTGCCCATCAGTGCTGCATATCAGTGCCCATCAGTGCTGCATATCAGTGCCCATCAGTGCTGCATATCAGTGCCTCCTCATCACTGCTGCATATCAGTGCCTCCTCATCACTGCTGCAGATCGGTTCCTCCTCATCAGTGCTGCAGATCGGTTCCTCCTCATCAGTGCTGCATATCGGTGCCTCCTCATCAGTGCTGCATATCGGTGCCTCCTCATCAGTGCTGCATATCGGTGCCTCCTCATCAGTGCTGCATATCGGTGCCTCCTCATCAGTGCTGCATATCGGTGCCTCCTCATTAGTGCTGCATATCGGTACCTCCTCATCAGTGCTGCATATCGGTGCCTCCTCATCAGTGCTGCTTATCTGTGCCTCCTCATCAGTGCTGCATATCGGTGCCTCCTCATCAGTGCTGCATATCGGTACCTCCTCATCAGTGCTGCATATCGGTGCCTCCTCATCAGTGCTGCTTATCTGTGCCTCCTCATCAGTGCTGCATATCAGTGCTGCTGGAACAGGGGCCTTAGTCAAGGTAGATGGAATTATGAACAGTCAGTATTGGTACAAAACCTTCTGCCAGAAAGCTGAACATGAAGAGGAACTTCATCTTTCACCATGACCACGACCCAAATCATTCATCCAAATCACCAAAGAAATGGCCGAGCCGGAAGAAGGTCCAAGTTCTGGAATGACCCAGCCAGAGCCCAGACCTGAATCCCATTGAAGTTCTGTGGGGTGATGGGAAGAGGGCTGTGCACAGGAGATCTCCTCCCAATCTGACAGATTTGGGGTGTTTTTGCAAAGAAGAGCGGGCAAATATTGCCAAGATGTGCCATGCTGATAGACTCCGCCCCAAAAACACTGAGAGCTGAACTAACATCAAAAGGTGCATCAACAAAGTATTCGATTAAGGGTGTGCACACTTATGCAGCCATATTATTTTAGTCTTTTATTTTTACTTCCCTCCACCTATAAGATTTCAGTTTGTTGATCTGAGTTGTAGTTTTTAGGTCACAATGAAGGTGGAAAAAGTTCTGAAATGATTTATCTTTGTCTTATTTTTTTACATCACAGAAAACTGATATTTTCCCGGGGGTGTGTAGACTTTTATATCCGCTGTAGATAGGAAGAGAAAGTATTTTTGTTTGTTTTAAACTTTTTCTTTACATTTCTTCAGGTACTTCCTAATTTCTGGCGTAAGCCAAAATGTCCTCCATCCCAAAAGTCTTCAGGAGGGTAGGAGGGGTCTTCTCAGCTAAGCACACCCTCCTGCCTACACGCCTGAGCTAAGGGCAGATGGATTTCAGGAAGTAAATGCTACATGAATCCTCTGCCCTTACTCAAGATGGCCTCGGCTAGAAATGTTAGGGGGTGTTTTTCATAGTGATTTTCAACAAAATAAAGCATGGAGAAATGGATGGATGGAGACATGGATGGATGGAGACATGGATGGATGGATGGAGACATGGATGGATGGATGGAGTCATGGATGGATGGAGTCATGGATGGATGGAGTCATGGATGGATGGAGTCATGGATGGATGGAGACATGGATGGATGGAGAAATGGATGGAGACATGGATGGATGGATGGGGATTTTTTTTTTATACTATAAATGAATGAAGTAGCGTTTTTTTGTTTTTGCGGTGCTCGGATACAGTGGAGTTCCACTTTAAGATTTGAGTTGAGTAGAAAGCGAGTTACAAGGACATCGCATTTCTTCCAGGATCAGCAGAGATTTTCTGTACTTAAAGAAATGTTCTTAGCCTGAAAAATAAAATGAATGCAGCTGTCACGTCTTAACATTTTTGTTCTGGACTCTCATGTAATATGTGGGCTGTGCAGACCCATCCCCCGCCCTGTATACGGCCATCTTTGTATCTCTCCATTCTGATTTGTCTATCCTCTAGGCGGCCATCTTTGTATCTCTCCATTCTGATTTGTCTATCCTCTAGGCGGCCATCTTTGTATCTCTCCATTCTGATTTGTCTATCCTCTAGGCGGCCATCTTTGTATCTCTCCATTCTGATTTGTCTATCCTCTAGGCGGCCATCTTTGTATCTCTCCATTCTGATTTGTCTATCCTCTAGGCGGCCATCTTTGTATCTCTCCATTCTGATTTGTCTATCCTCTAGGCGGCCATCTTTGTATCTCTCCATTCTGATTTGTCTATCCTCTAGGCGGCCATCTTTGTATCTCTCCATTCTGATTTGTCTGTCCTCTAGGCGGCCATCTTTGTATCTCTCCATTCTGATTTGTCTATCCTCTAGGAGTGCACCAGCGTCTCCCAACCACTCCGGCGTTTTGTCGGCACACTCGAGTGGAGTCCAGACCCCGGAGAGCCTGTCCAGGGAAGGTTCCCCAGTTCCCATGGACCCGGAACCCAGCGCCATCCAGCCAAAGCTTGCAGTGATCCAGGAAGCGCGGTTTGCACAGAGCGCCCCAGGTGAGAAACGTCCTTCACACTGAAAACAGCCTCCAGCATTTTGTGAATTAGCGTTGCAATAAAGGGATTGTAAAGGAAAAAGGTGCATTCTATGCATTAAGAAAAAGGAACCCCCCCCCCCCCCATACCTCCCAGAGACCCATCTTTATCCAGCAATGTTGCAGGAGTTTCTCAGCTGCTCGGGACTCCCCTCCTCATTGGCTCCCACTGCTATCAAAGTCAGTCAGCCAAACAGGAGAGAGAGGGGGCAGGGTGGGGGCTCCGTGTGTGAATGGACACACAGAGCGGGGGCTCAGGTGCCCCCATAGCAGGCTGCTTTCTGTGGGGGCACATAGGAGGGAGGGGCCAGGAGTGGCGGGAAGAGGAGGATCCGGGCTGCTCTGTCCAAACTGCCCAGAGGAGGGAAGTGGACCGGGTTGGGAGATCAGGACCCGGCCTATTTCTAAAACTTGTGGTTTACAATTTAAAATCATTTTTCTTTTGCTAGAAAATGACTTGGAACCCCCAAACAATATATAAATATTTTTATTTTAGCAGAGACCCTAGAGAGAAAAACATTTCATCGCACATTATTTGCGCAGCGGTCTTAAAAACGCAATTATTTGGGGAAAAATACACTTTTTTTAATTTAAAAAAAAAAAAAGGTGTTTCACTATTTATACATTTTCCAAAAAGTTTGTTGGTGGAACTCTGGACTCACTGATTGGTTAAAAATGAGTTTGGTATACAGCCCCTATAGGCCGCTGTCTGTCGGCCAGGCTATCCCTGGGGGGAGGGGGAGGTCAGTGGGAGTGGTCATAGTAGTATATGAAAGAATGAAGGTGCCAAAAGTTTGTATTGATTCCAGTAAACTTTTATATTTATCTTTATATTAGGTCAGGGGATACAGCCAATGTGTTTGGGGCTCACCACTCCCCTTTTCTAGGTTTAGAAAGGTCGCAGGTCACCCATCTGGTAGCGACTGTCAAGCTGCAGTCTTTAGTCCTTTTGTCATAGGTTCACCGTTCAGTATAAGGCAATGACGAAACAATGGCGCTGCTGTGGCCTCCAGACACCAAAGATGGGTGCCAAGTGGAGGATGATGGTGGAGGCCCCTTTAGGAAAGGTCCGGAATCAACCTAATGCACACAAGTGAGAGAGGGCGCCTCCATCTAAGTGTAAACCCGTTTATTTGTATAAAAAGTAATGCACTCCCAGGATATTAGGAAGGGTCAGCACATCACTAGGAATGTTGTCATCTAAGGAGCTGCAGAGATTGGCAGGCAAGCCGCTGGTGTGTCACTAGCCTGACAAACTTGTGTTTCAGCTTCCGCCACTACAGTGGTTCTCCTCCTCTTCTATCCAGCTGAACTCTGCATTCACCAGCCGCTTGTCTGTAGATCTCTGCAGCTCCTCAGAGCCAAAATGGATTTATAATGTTCAAGTACACCGAGTTTCCGACTTATTTGTATTAGTGTTATAGTACCAAGGGACTGCATGTCCCAGCCGGGATCACAGGTCTCATGTGGTGTCCAGTGGGTCTTGGGTGTGGTGTTCAGTGGGTCTTGGGTGTGGTGTTCAGTGGGTCTTGGGTGTGGTGTCCAGTGGGTCTTGGGTGTGGTGTCCAGTGGGTCTTGGGTGTGGTATCCAGTGGGTCTTGGGTGTGGTATCCAGTGGGTCTTGGGTGTGGTATCCAGTGGGTCTTGGGTGTGGTGTCCAGTGGGTCTTGGGTGTGGTGTCCAGTGGGCCTTGGGTGTGGTGTCCAGTGGGCCTTGGGTGTGGTGTCCAGTGGGCCTTGGGTGTGGTGTCCAGTGGGCCTTGGGTGTGGTGTCCAGTGGGTCTTGGGTGTGGTGTCCAGTGGGTCTTGGTCATTCCTGACAGTGGGTCTTGGGTGTGGTGTCCAGTGGGTCTTGGGTGTGGTGTCCAGTGGGTCTTGGGTGTGGTGTCCAGTGGGTCTTGGGTGTGGTGTCCAGTGGGTCTTGGGTGTGGTGTCCAGTGGGCCTTGGGTGTGGTGTCCAGTGGGCCTTGGGTGTGGTGTCCAGTGGGCCTTGGGTGTGGTGTCCAGTGGGTCTTGGGTGTGGTGTCCAGTGGGTCTTGGTCATTCCTGACAGTGGGTCTTGGGTGTGGTGTCCAGTGGGCCTTGGGTGTGGTGTCCAGTGGGTCTTGGGTGTGGTGTCCAGTGGGTCTTGGTCATTCCTGACAGTGGGTCTTGGGTGTGGTGTCCAGTGGGTCTTGGGTGTGGTGTCCAGTGGGTCTTGGGTGTGGTGTCCAGTGGGTCTTGGGTGTGGTGTCCAGTGGGCCTTGGGTGTGGTGTCCAGTGGGCCTTGGGTGTGGTGTCCAGTGGGTCTTGGGTGTGGTGTCCAGTGGGTCTTGGGTGTGGTGTCCAGTGGGTCTTGGGTGTGGTGTCCAGTGGGTCTTGGTCATTCCTGACAGTGGGTCTTGGGTGTGGTGTCCAGTGGGTCTTGGGTGTGGTGTCCAGTGGGTCTTGGGTGTGGTGTCCAGTGGGTCTTGGGTGTGGTGTCCAGTGGGTCTTGGGTGTGGTGTCCAGTGGGTCTTGGGTGTGGTGTCCAGTGGGCCTTGGGTGTGGTGTCCAGTGGGCCTTGGGTGTGGTGTCCAGTGGGCCTTGGGTGTGGTGTCCAGTGGGCCTTGGGTGTGGTGTCCAGTGGGCCTTGGGTGTGGTGTCCAGTGGGTCTTGGGTGTGGTGTCCAGTGGGTCTTGGTCATTCCTGACAGTGGGCCTTGGGTGTGGTGTCCAGTGGGTCTTGGGTGTGGTGTCCAGTGGGTCTTGGGTGTGGTATCCAGTGGGTCTTGGGTGTGGTGTCCAGTGGGTCTTGGGTGTGGTGTCCAGTGGGTCTTGGGTGTGGTGTCCAGTGGGTCTTGGGTGTGGTGTCCAGTGGGCCTTGGGTGTGGTGTCCAGTGGGCCTTGGGTGTGGTGTCCAGTGGGCCTTGGGTGTGGTGTCCAGTGGGCCTTGGGTGTGGTGTCCAGTGGGTCTTGGGTGTGGTGTCCAGTGGGTCTTGGTCATTCCTGACAGTGGGTCTTGGGTGTGGTGTCCAGTGGGTCTTGGGTGTGGTGTCCAGTGGGTCTTGGGTGTGGTGTCCAGTGGGTCTTGGGTGTGGTGTCCAGTGGGTCTTGGGTGTGGTGTCCAGTGGGTCTTGGGTGTGGTGTCCAGTGGGTCTTGGGTGTGGTGTCCAGTGGGCCTTGGGTGTGGTGTCCAGTGGGCCTTGGGTGTGGTGTCCAGTGGGTCTTGGGTGTGGTGTCCAGTGGGTCTTGGTCATTCCTGACAGTGGGTCTTGGGTGTGGTGTCCAGTGGGCCTTGGGTGTGGTGTCCAGTGGGCCTTGGGTGTGGTGTCCAGTGGGTCTTGGGTGTGGTGTCCAGTGGGTCTTGGTCATTCCTGACAGTGGGTCTTGGGTGTGGTGTCCAGTGGGTCTTGGGTGTGGTGTCCAGTGGGTCTTGGGTGTGGTGTCCAGTGGGTCTTGGGTGTGGTGTCCAGTGGGTCTTGGGTGTGGTGTCCAGTGGGTCTTGGGTGTGGTGTCTAGTGGGCCTTGGGTGTGGTGTCTAGTGGGCCTTGGGTGTGGTGTCCAGTGGGTCTTGGGTGTGGTGTCCAGTGGGTCTTGGGTGTGGTGTCCAGTGGGTCTTGGGTGTGGTGTCCAGTGGGTCTTGGGTGTGGTGTCCAGTGGGTCTTGGTCATTCCTGACAGTGGGTCTTGGGTGTGGTGTCCAGTGGGTCTTGGGTGTGGTGTCCAGTGGGTCTTGGGTGTGGTGTCCAGTGGGTCTTGGGTGTGGTGTCCAGTGGGTCTTGGGTGTGGTGTCCAGTGGGTCTTGGGTGTGGTGTCCAGTGGGCCTTGGGTGTGGTGTCCAGTGGGCCTTGGGTGTGGTGTCCAGTGGGCCTTGGGTGTGGTGTCCAGTGGGCCTTGGGTGTGGTGTCCAGTGGGTCTTGGCTGTGGTGTCCAGTGGGTCTTGGTCATTCCTGACAGTGGGCCTTGGGTGTGGTGTCCAGTGGGTCTTGGGTGTGGTGTCCAGTGGGTCTTGGGTGTGGTGTCCAGTGGGTCTTGGGTGTGGTGTCCAGTGGGCCTTGGGTGTGGTGTCCAGTGGGCCTTGGGTGTGGTGTCCAGTGGGTCTTGGCTGTGGTGTCCAGTGGGTCTTGGTCATTCCTGACAGTGGGCCTTGGGTGTGGTGTCCAGTGGGTCTTGGGTGTGGTGTCCAGTGGGCCTTGGGTGTGGTGTCCAGTGGGCCTTGGGTGTGGTGTCCAGTGGGCCTTGGGTATGGTAGTTGGTGGATCTTGGGTATGGTAGTTGGTGGATCTTGGGTATGGTAGTTGGTGGATCTTGGGTATGGTAGTTGGTGGATCTTGGGTATGGTAGTTGGTGGATCTTGGGTATGGTAGTTGGTGGATCTTGGGTATGGTAGTTGGTGGATCTTGGGTATGGTAGTTGGTGGATCTTGGGTGTGGTAGTTGGTGGATCTTGGGTGTGGTAGTTGGTGGATCTTGGGTATGGTAGTTGGTGGATCTTGGGTATGGTAGTTGGTGGATCTTGGGTGTGGTAGTTGGTGGATCTTGGGTGTGGTAGTTGGTGGATCTTGGGTATGGTAGTTGGTGGATCTTGGGTATGGTAGTTGGTGGATCTTGGGTGTGGTAGTTGGTGGATCTTGGGTGTGGTAGTTGGTGGATCTTGGGTATGGTAGTTGGTGGATCTTGGGTGTGGTGTCCAGTGGGCCTTGGTCATTCCTGACAGTGGGCCTTGGGTGTGGTAGTTGGTGGATATTGGGTGTGGTAGTTGGTGGATCTTGGGTATGGTAGTTGGTGGATATTGGGTGTGGTAGTTGGTGGATTTTGGTCATTCCGGACAGTGGGTGATTTTTCTGCATTTTTTGTACGTTCGGATTGGATTGCTGATAGTATGATGAAAATTCAGATGTTATAAAGGTGTCTCATTGATTCTTCTTATACAGGATCTCCCCTCTCCAGCCAATCAGTCCTCATCACTGTGCAACGGCAGCTCCCCCAGACTATAAAACCCATGACATACACAGTGGCCACCCCTGTTACCTCCTCCCAGCAGCAGACCGTCATGCAGACCGTGCATGTGGTCCACCAGATCCCTGCAGTGTCCGTTACCAATGTTTCGGGTCTGACCCCCGTCAACACCTACACGGTTGCGGGACAGGCAATGGTAGCCCAGGCCGCAATGGTAGCCCAGCCTAAGCTAGAGCCGCATGAGAACGGAGACCACAAGGAGATGAAAGGTAAGACCTGCAATGGAATCTGTGTGTGTGTACTGTATATACTGTGTGTGTGTGTGTACTGTATACACTGTGTGTGTGTGTACTGTATATACTGTGTGTGTGTGTACTGTATATACTGTGTGTGTGTGTGTACTGTATACACTGTGTGTGTGTGTACTGTATATACTGTGTGTGTACTGTATATACTGTGTGTGTGTGTACTGTATACACTGTGTGTGTGTGTACTGTATACACTGTGTGTGTGTGTACTGTATATACTGTGTGTGTATAGTGTGTACTGTATATACTGTGTGTGTATAGTGTACTGTATATACTGTGTGTGTGTGTGTATAGTGTGTACTGTATACACTGTGTGTGTGTGTGTATAGTGTGTACTGTATACACTGTGTGTGTGTGTGGACAGTTGATGTACTTTGTAAATGTCTCGCCTACAACTTCCCAATGTTTATTACCTCTTTTGTTCTATTTCTCTTTTTTATTTTCCTACCCCATTATTGATAATGCCCTGACCCATCCCACTTCTATTGGGAAGAAGACAACCTACTGCTGATGCCGGTCACTCTTGTAGGTAAAGACGCTCACCTACCTCTGTCTGTCTATTTCCCCTCAGTGAAAGTAGAAGCAATTCCTGCCATCAGCCATCAAGCGCTCAGCACAGCCAGCCGAATCATCCAGACCTCATCGTCTGCCCCCCTCCAGACGGTTACTATAGTGCAGCAAGCCCCCCTAGGTCAACACCAGCTCCCCATCAAAGCCGTCACACAGAACGGGACACATGTGGTGCCCATCACCACGGCCATACAAGGACAGGTCACTACAGGTAAGAGAATCCCCTCATGTCTGTGTATGGGGCCCGGCTGCTGAGAATCCTCCTGTCTGCCAATTACTACTGGGGACTGAACCCTTACTGACATAACTCACCCTCCCCTCCACCCCTTGGGACCCCTTCCACCCCAGCTCACCCTCTTCTTCCACCCCAGGTCACCTTCCTCTTCCACCACCCTGCTCTTTACCCTGGTACCCCTTCCACCCCAGCTCACCTTCCTCTTCCACCACCCTGCTCTTTACCCTGGCACCCCTTCCACTCCAGCTCACCCTCCTCTTCCACCACCCTGCTCTTTACCCTGGTACCCCTTCCACCCCAGCTCACCCTCTTCTTCCACCCCAGTTCACCCTCTTCTTCCACCCCAGCTCACCCTCTTCTTCTTCCACCCCAGCTCACCCTCTTCTTCTTCCACCCCAGCTCACCCTCTTCTTCTTCCACCCCAGCTCACCCTCTTCTTCTTCCACCCCAGCTCACCCTCTTCTTCTTCCACCCCAGCTCACCCTCTTCTTCTTCCACCCCAGCTCACCCTCTTCTTCTTCCACCCCAGCTCACCCTCTTCTTCTTCCACCCCAGCTCACCCTCTTCTTCTTCCACCCCAGCTCACCCTCTTCTTCTTCCACCCCAGCTCACCCTCTTCTTCTTCCACCCCAGCTCACCCTCTTCTTCTTCCACCCCAGCTCACCCTCTTCTTCTTCCACCCCAGCTCACCCTCTTCTTCTTCCACCCCAGCTCACCCTCTTCTTCTTCCACCCCAGCTCACCCTCTTCTTCTTCCACCCCAGCTCCCCCTTATCTTTCACCCCAGCTCCCCCTTATCTTTCACCCCAGCTCCCCCTTATCTTTCACCCCAGCTCCCCCTTATCTTTCACCCCAGCTCCCCCTTATCTTTCACCCCAGCTCCCCCTTATCTTTCACCCCAGCTCCCCCTTATCTTTCACCCATGCTCCCCCTTATCTTTCACCCATGCTCCCCCTTATCTTTCACCCATGCCCCCCCTTATCTTTCACCCATGCCCCCCCTTATCTTTCACCCATGCTCCCCCTTATCTTTCACCCATTCTCCCCCTTATCTTTCACCCATGCTCCCCCTTATCTTTCACCCATGCTCCCCCTTATCTTCCACCACCCTGCTCTTTACCCTGGCACCCCTTCTTTCCACCCCAGCTCACCCTTATCTTACATCACCCTGCTCTTCACCCTGGCACCCCTTCCTCCCGAGCTCACCCTCCTCTTACATCACCCTGCTCTTTACCCTGGCACCCCTTCCACCCCAGCTCCCTCTTATCTTTCACCCCAGCTCCCCCTTATCTTTCACCACCTTGCTCTTCACCCTGGCACCCCTTCCACCCCAGCTCACACCCTCCTCTTTCACCACCCTGCTCTTAACCCTGGCACCCCTTCCTTCCACTCTAGCTCACCCTGTTCTTCCACCCCAGTTCCCCCTTATCTTCCACCACCCTGCTCTCCACCCTGGCACCCCTTCCTTCCACCCCAGCTCACCCTCTTCTTCCACCCCAGTTCCACCTTATCTTCCACCACCCTGCTCTTCACCCTGGCACCCCTTCCTCCCGAGCTCACCCTCCTCTTCCACCATCCTGCTCTCTACTCTGGCATCCCTTCCACCCCAGCTCACCCTTATCTTCCACCACTCTGCTCTTCACCCTGGCACACCTTCCTCCCACCCTAGGTCACGCTTATCTTTTACCACCCTGGCACCCCTTCCGCCCACCTTAGCTCACCCTGATCTTCCACCACCCTGCTCTTCACCTTGGCACCCCTTCCACCCACCCCAGCTCACCCTTATCTCCCACCACCCACTCTCCACCCTGGCACCTCTTCCTCCCCAGCTCACCCTTCTCTTTCACCATCCACTCTCAACCCTGGCACCCCTTCCGCCCACCCCAGTTCACCCTTACCTTCCACCACCCTGCTCTTCACCCTGGCATCTCTTCCTCCATCCTTATCTTTTACCACCCTGCTCTCCACCCTGACACCCCTTCCCACCCCAGCTCATCCTTTTCTTCCACCCCAGCTCACCCTTATCGTCCACCACCCTGGCACCCCTTCCTCCCACTCCAGCTCACCCTTAGCTTCCACCACCCTGCTCTCCGCCATGGCTACCTTTCCTCTACCACCTTTCCATACCAAGCACCCTCCTCCCACTACCTTTTTAACCCCAGCCCACTTCCTCCTACGACCCCCTCATTCCTTCCTCCCCTTCTTACCAATACCCTCTTCACTCTGCATCCTTTTTATGGCATTGATATCTTGACGATCGAACCCCTTGCCATACCTGGGTAAGCTCAGCTGTCAGTATTAGGCAGACAGAGAAGACGGCAGCGATTGTGTCCTCTGTCGCACTCTAGTGCCCCCTATGTCTGTCAGTTTCTGGGCCCTTCTACATCTGTCACACTCTGGGGCCCCCTACGTTCAGCTTTTCTCTGTCTGTTAATGTGTCTGTCAATATTAAATCACATGTCCAATCCCTCCCACTTCCCCGCCCCTCTTTCTAAATTTGTTACTTAATCTCGGGACAGTTGATTGGTCCCGTCTAGTTATTCAAATCTTGAGCTGAATATTTCTTTCAGCAAACTCGAGTTCCCACCTGATTGACAGAGCTTGGCAGTGGAGAGGAAATGGAAGCCGAGGTAGGAATTATTTTGCGTTTACTCTTCCTGTTCTGTGTCCTGGCAGTGTGGCTTATCCCAATGGGTTAGGGTGCCTTCTCACCTGCGAATAAACTCTGCCTGCAACTGAGAACCCAGCAGGGGTTCCTCTAATTAGCTGCAAGCAGGCAGCCCCATTGATAGGAGTGGGAGGGTCCCCCATTGATAGGAGTGGGAGGATCCCCCATTGATGAGGAGTGGGAGGGTCCCCCATTGATGAGGTGTGGGAGGATTCCCCATTGATAGGAGTGGGAGGATTCCCCATTGATAGGAGTGGGAGGATTCCCCATTGATGAGGAGTGGGAGGATGCCCCATTGATGAGGAGTGGGAGGATTCCCCATTGATGAGGAGTGGGAGGATGCCCCATTGATGAGGAGTGGGGGGATGCCCCATTGATGAGGAGTTGGAGGGTCCCCCATTGATGAGGAGTTGGAGGATGCCCCATTGATGAGGAGTTGGAGGGTCCCCCATTGATGAGGAGTTGGAGGGTCCCCCATTGATGGGGAGTGGGGGGGATTCCCCATTGATGAGGAGTGGGAGGATCCCCCATTGATGAGGAGTGGGAGGGTCCCCCATTGATGAGGTGTGGGAGGATCCCCCATTGATGAGGAGTGGGAGGATCCCCCATTGATGAGGAGTGGGGGGATGCCCCATTGATGAGGAGTGGGAGGATCCCCCATTGATGAGGAGTGGGGGGATTCCCCATTGATGAGGAGTGGGGGGATTCCCCATTGATAGGAGTGGGAGGATTCCCCATTGATGAGGTGTGGGAGGATCCCCCATTGATGAGGAGTGGGAGGATGCCCCATTGATAGGAGTGGGAGGGTCCCCCATTGATGAGGAGTGGGGGATGCCCCATTGATGAGGTGTGGGAGGGTCCCCCATTGATGAGGAGTGGGAGGGTCCCCCATTGATGAGGAGTGGGAGGGTCCCCCATTGATGAGGAGTGGGAGGGTCCCCCATTGATGAGGAGTGGGAGGGTCCCCCATTGATGAGGAGTGGGAGGATGCCCCATTGATGAGGAGTGGGGGGATGCCTTCTCTCGCAGCTAGTCGCTCCCTCTTGTAAGTAATCTTTCAGGCAGTGATGAGATGCAAGTAATCGCCCCCGGATGCAGACTGCCTGTGTCCAGGGCTGATCGCTGCTTGAGAGACTACATGTGAATGAACACGATTCGCTGCAAGAGCTCCTCCTGCTGTATTTGGGGCCGCCTACTCTCAGGTAACTGCGGGAACCTCTGCTGGGGTTATTGCATCTGATCGCAGGCAGAGTGCACTCTAACATTGTGTGCGGGTGTAATGCGGAGCATGAAGATAGAAGTTCACCCTTAAACTAACATCTGTAAATCTATTGGCATCTACAATCTGAGACTAACCTATCTGTATGGAAGAAATCGCTATACGTACCTTTTCTGAAGCTGTGTGCAGGAGACAGCCGGTGAGGTCACCCATAGACTTACTATGGGGCTCCCGGTGTCGGCTGTCTCTTCTGCACGCCACTGAGCGCTGTGCGTGGGGCCGCACCTTCAGAAAAGGCATAGCAATTTCTTCCTCACAGGACTTCATAGGTTAGCCAATCGATTTACAGGTTTTAGTGTCAACTTCTACTTAAAGGTTATTTGATGCAGATAATTGGAAGGCATTGAGGTTACCTCTTCAGTCATTCGCCCATTTCTGACACAGATTGACTTGGCTCCGCCTTCTGCATAGAATTGTCTTTAAAAAAAGAAATCCAGTAAAATTAAGCAAGTCTGGAAATGGCAATCTTCACTTTCTTATTAATTGGGGTCCTCAGAATTCTGCTAATCGGGGAATTTGTTCCATCCTCAAACACAGGAAAGGAAACATTACTCACATTAGAGTCATTCATTCTCAATGGTACCTCAATGCCCTCGGCTGGGGCTACCCCGGTACTCAGTAATTACAACCATCTGTCCTTCTGCACTGCACTGCATAAAAAAAAAAGGTTACGGTGCTTTTTTTCTTTTGCCTTTTATGATTTGTTGGCAGTTCATTCATGTGGGTGAGCTGCCTTAAAGGATGCATTCACCTTGCAGATAAAGAAATTTAATATAATAATAGATATATTTTTAGAAGCCTGTTAAGCATTGCACCCACTATCAGCAGATCACAGGTGCAATCTCTGGCTCCTGCAGACTGTCTGTGTAGCTGTCTGCCCATACCTCTGTACCTCCTGTACCTCTACTTCCTGTACCTCTGTATTTCCCAATCCGCCCATACCATCCATTCCGCCCATACCTCCTGTACCACCCATACCTCTGTATTTCCCGTACCGCCCATACCTCTGTACTTCCCGTACCTCTGTACTTCCCGTACCTCTGTACTTCCCGTACCTCTGTACTTCCCGTACCGCCCATACCTCCCGTACCTCTGTACTTCCCGTACCTCTGTACTTCCCGTACCTCTGTACTTCCCGTACCGCCCGTACCTCTGTACTTCCCGTACCGCCCGTACCTCTGTACTTCCCGTACCTCTGTACTTCCCGTACCTCCCATACCTCTGATATGGACAGACAGTTACTAAGTGACAGGAAGATCAAAGAACTTCCAGAGTGCTCATCAGCAACTTGGCAGTTCATTGAGAACTACAAGCTGTCATACAAAGGCTGTTGGTGCTTGTAGTTCATTCATTCACAGAACTCTCTGAATGAATGATGCGGCTGTGTGGGCGGAGCCCCATACGGCTGCATTCTTTAAATAGTGATAGCGGGTTCAGGGAGAAGATCCCCGGAATTGTGGGGGGGGGGGGGAGCAGGCAGACGCTGAACGTCTTAAATGCTACACCCTAAATATGGACGTACCACGGTCACAAAGGTGAACTTATCCTTTAATGCCAACACACCCCGATAAAAAGATGTAATGGGGGGACAAAAAGTATTGGGGGGGATTTTTGTACTTATCGTTCATTGAAGGACAGAGCTGAAATCTTCACGGATGGGTTTGCTGTCGCACCCAGGAGTAGGCCGCTAGGGGCAACCAAAATTAAAAGAACGACCCCCTGGTGGTGGCCAACCCCCCCTCCCCCCCCCTCTGACCCCCCCTCCCCCCCCCCTCTGACCCCCCCTCCCCCCACCACAACAACCACAACACCAGAATCCATTATTTCATAGCGTTGTCCGAAGTGGAATGTGAAGGTGTTTTATCCCCTCATGTTTTCACCTTTTTTGTCACTAACCATGGATTTTTTTTTTGGGGGGGGGGGTTTAGGGTTCATGCCACAATTGGCCGTTAGTTCTGACTTTTCCCAATTTGTTTAAGGCGGCTCTTGCCTTTTCAGTGGATGCCAGCATGGCCGGGCAGTTTGAGTTCTGCCTGGGGTCTGTTCTAAGTTTTCTTGCTTCATTTTTTTTTGTTTTTGTTTTTCTGGCACTAATTTGGTATTTCCTTCAATGGACAATAGAGAAACTCCCTGTAAAACCCTTTTCTCTGAGTCTGTTGAAGGACACGGCACCCATCCAGTCTCATGTCCTGGTATTGCTGGCTACCAACTGGTTCTGGGGTTGAAGCTGGGGCGTGTGACCTCCACCAGAGTGCCGCCCCTTAGGCTTGCTTTTAAAGTAGAACTATAGGCAAACAATTTTTCATTTTGGATAGAGTAGGGGGGGGGTCATAACCCATAAGGTTTGTTTTTTGCCATCTGTGTACCATTGGGGAGATTTCCCTTCACTTCCTGTCCTATAACCAAAACCAGAAGTGAGAGGAAATCCCTGCAGATTAAGGGAATTCTTTGGAGATTCCCCAGGTCACCAGAACTAGTGTCCCCATTGGAGACAACCCAAAATGTGGGATTTTCTGTCACTTTCAATGATAAATAGGACAAATAGAGAGGTTGAATATCCCTAACAGGGACACAGACAGCAATACAAACTGACAGGGGCTCTAATCCCTCTCCACTCCACTCAGCACAAAAATAAATGTTGCCTTTAGGTTTACTTGAAACTTTAGTTGCACCTCACATCCCACTCCTGTAGGGGGCGGCATGAAACCCATCCATGGTGACGTCAGCTGTGTCCTTCAAGGAACGCAGGGAAAAGGATTTTACGTCAAGTTTTTTTGTATTATTCAGCATATTTATTCAAAAACATTTTATAGATGAGAAATAGATGTCACCGAATATGTCATTATTTAGGAAAGTGCTTTATTTTAAATTTCTGAATGTGAAAAAATCTGTTAGGAAAAATGATGTCTGCACACAAAAACAAACCCTCTATGTGGATTCTAAAGGACAAAGAAGACACAAATATCTAACATCAATATCCATTTTATTTTTACATATTTAAAGTATGAGAAGTTAAAAAAAGAAATGAATGCGGTCATAGAACATGTTATTCATGGTTAGAGAACCACAAAGCTCTGGAGATAGAAATACCCAACGCGTTTCGTACTGTTCGTTTTTATAGTCTTCAGGGTAAGTGGTTATCAATTACATTTGTCCCAGTGGGTAGAATTCACAATGCGAAGGGCCGCATCATTTAAAGTTGAAAGCACTTTTGCCTTTGCCGGATATTGAGGATCTGCCAAGAATTGAGGGAGGAAAAAAAGACGATGTCTGGCCACCTGATCTCCGCAACGGGGGCACTGGAGACTGCCCAACAGCCGTCCACACTCATAACATTTATATTATCAAAAGTGAAATTATTTCAGTAATTCAATTCAGAAAGATAATCTATATTTTCTATAGATGTCACACAGAGTGAGAGATTTCACACATTTCTTTCTTTTCATTTTGATGATTTTGGCTTCCAGCGAGTGACACCCCAAAATTCACCATCTCAGAAAATTAGAATATTATGAAGACGTTGAATATTGGAGACTCGTGGGGTCACGCTCTAATCAGCTAATTACATCAAAACACTTGTAAAGGTTTCCCGAGCCTTTAAATGCTCTGTGTCGGGTTCAGTAGGTTACACAATCATGGGGAAGACTGCAGACTTGACAGTTGTCCAGAAGAGCCATGGACTCCCTCCACAAAGAAAGCAAGTCACAAGAAGTCATTGATAAAGAAGCCGGCTGTTCAGAGTGCTGTATCCAAGCATATTAATGGAAAGTTGAGTGGACGGAAAAAAGTGTTCGAAAATGGTGCACAAGCAACAGGGATAACCGCAGCCCTGAGAGGATTGTGAAGCAAAGGCCATTGAAGAATTTGGGGGAGATTCACAAGGAGAGGACTACGGCTGGTTTTTGGTGCTTCCAGAGCCTCCACACACAGACTTATCCAGGACATGGACTACAACTGTCGCATTCCACTCCTGAAGAAGAGACCACGTTAGAAGCGTCTTACCGGGGCTAAGGAGATAAAGGACTGGTCTGTTGCTCAGTGGACCAACGTCCTCTTTATGGATGAAAGTAAATATTGCATTTCATTTGGAAATGAAGGTCCCAGAGTCTGGAGGAGCGGAGAGGCATAGAGTTCGAGCTGCATGAGGTCCAGTGTGAAGTTTCCACACTCAGTGATGATTTGGGGGGCCGTGTCCTCTGCTGGTGTTGGTCCCCCAAAGTCAGCGCAGCCCTCTAGCAGGAAATTCTAGAGCACTTCATGCTTCCCTCTGCTGACCAGCTTTATGGAGATGCTGATTTCATTTCCCAGTAGGACTTGGCACCGCCCACACTGCCAAATCTACCAATACCTGGTCACATGATCATGGGATGACTGCGCTTGATTGGCCAGCAAACTGGCCTGACCTAAACCCCATAGAGAATCTGTGGGGTATTGTCAGGAGGAAGATGAGACACCAGACCCAACAATGCAGAGGAGCTGAAGGCCGCTATCAAAGCAACCTGGGCTTCCATAACACCTCAGCAGTGCCACAGGCTGATCACCTCCATGCCACGCCTCCATGCCACGCCTCCATGCCAAGCCGCATTGATGCAGTAATTCATGCAAAAGGAGCCCGGCCAAGTACTGAGTGCATCCTATACTGTACATGGACAGACTTCTCACTAAGACAACATTTCTGGATTATAAATCCTTTTATTTTTTTTTGGTCTTATATAATAAGTATATTAGAATGTAATATTCTCATTTTCTGAGATGCTTAATTTTGGGGTGTCACTCGCTGGAAGCCAAAATCATCAACATGAAAATAAAGAAATGTGTGAAATCTCTCACTCTTTAAGCTAGAGGCCTCCTTAGACTTCCACTTCAAGGTAATGGTCTTACGGACATAAAAAAAAGCAGCAGACTGACAAGGGTCCGAAGAATCCGAGGGGGATCAATGTCCCCACCAGCCTGGGCAAACATACACCAATATTCAGGGGGACCCCAACAGTGGTGAGCTGCGTGATGAAGCCAGCAACCTCCCACCAAAAAGTTTTAATATTTGCGCAGGTCCAGAAAATGTGGAAAAAGTCCTCATGGTCACCCACACATCTCCAACACTGAGAGGAGACCCCGGGGTATATTCATTTATATCGTGTCAAATATATTCTTTGCATTATTTTAAATTGTATTCGTTTATCCCAACACATCCTCCTAATCCTTATTATCGATGTCAGGATCAACTGACTGCCATGCAGAGCCGAGACGTTCCATGCCAGCAGATACAGAAGGCTGGAGAGCCCCGTATAAGATAGCAGGGATTCCCAAACTACGGTTCTCCAGTTGTTCAGGAACTACAATTCCCATCATGCCTAGTCATGTATGTGAATGTCAGAGTTTTACAACCTCATGGGAAGTGTAGTTCTGCAACAGCTGGAGGGCCGTAGTTTGGGAATCCCTGAGATAGACAGGGGCTTTAATACGGTATCCGCTCTAAGTATACATTCAGGATCTGGGGTCTCCACCACAATCGCAGTTGCTCCAAATTGGTAATGGTAGGCATGGCGGAGCTGTAAGTATCTGGAAAAAACTGAATTTTTGTAAAATCTTACCTGTAAAATTCCTTTCTCTGAGTCCTCCGACAGTCGCCGCCTCCTCTAAGTCATCACTTTTGGGTATTGTCCACCTATCCGTAGGAATAGCTAGGCATATAGACTTAGTCAAAAGACAAAAGGCATTAGCATATACACACCAACGGGGGCTGTCCCATCTGGTCAATACCCCCCTGCATCACCACTCCCAACTCAGTTTGGTAGCATAGCAGTAGGTAATAAGAACCCCAGAAGAGGGGCGGGGGCGGCGACTGTCGGAGGACTCAGAGAAAGGAATTTTACAAGTAAGATTTTACAAAAATTCCGGTTTCTCTTACGTCCTTCGACAGTCGCCGCCTCCTCTAAGTCATCACTATTGGGATGTCCCAAAGCAGTGTAGACATGAGGGGTGGGAGACGCAACCGTAGAAAAGGCAACGCAGTACCCACATCAGAGAAAGGAATCTTACATGCACCGTAAGAACCAACTGGGCAACAGAAAAAAACAATGCTCAACAGGAGCAACAGCCCAGGAAAGCAAATGCCAACAGCCAGGGACCCAGAGAAAAATTCAAGGGTCCATCATGGCACTGCCGCACTGAGAACTTTGTGGCCAAAAGAAGCATCAGCTGATGCCAGAACGTCTACTTTGTAGAACTTGGAAAAAGTGTGCACCGACGACCAAGTCGCCGCCTTGCACACCTGGGTCACCGAGGCCCGATGCCAACAGGCCCAGGAAGTACTCAAAGACCTGGTAGAATGCGCCTTAACAGGGAAGGGCGGAACTCGTTCCTTCAAGGCATAGGCCTGCTCAATGGTCTGTCTGATCCACTTGGCAATAGTCGCTGCCGATGCAGCCATGCCCTTCCGAGGTCCCTCAGGAAGGACAAAGAGAGAGTCCACCTTCCGAAAGGATTCCGTAGACTTCAGGTAGACCTTGATCGCCCTGACAACATCCAAGGAGTGCAAAGCAATCTCCTTAGGATGCTTAGGCTTTGTACAAAGCGAAGGCAGGACAATTTCCTCATTAAGGTGGAACTCGGTGATCACCTTGGGAAGAAAGGACGGGGGTGTTCTCAACACCACCTTATCTTTGTGAATTATCAAGTAAGGGGAGCGGCAAGACAACGCCGCCAGCTCCGACACTCTGCGAGCCGAAGTGATCACCACAAGAAAGGCAACCTTTTTCGACAGCAGAGGCAATGAAATCTCCCTGATATTTTCAAAAGGAGCACGCTGCAATGCGGACAGGACCAAGTTCAAGTCCCATGGAGGTAAAGGCTCCTTCCTGGGAGGAGCCAAATGTCGCACACATTGAATGAACGTGCGCACCAAGGAATGAGACTCCAAAGGACCGCCAGTGCTGACACCTTGCCCTTTATAGTGGCCAGCGCCAGGCGCTGATCCACTCCAGACTGGAGGAAAGCCAAGATTCTCGACACCGAGTAAGAACGAGGGGAGAACCCCCTGGACTCACACCAGGTGAAATGGGCTTTCCAGGTACGGTAATAGATCTTACCAGAGGAAGATTTCCTAGCCTTGATCAGGGTAGGGATAACCTCAGAAGATAGACCCTTGTCCTTCAGGACCTGGGTCTCAACAGCCAGGCCGTTAAAGCCAGCGACTGTAAAGCAGGATGGAAGATCGGACCTTGAGACAGGAGATCTTCTCGCAGAGGCAGACGCCACGGAGGCGCCACTGCCAGGTGAACAACGTCGGCATACCAAGACCGGCGAGGCCAGTCCGGCGCCACCAGAATCGCCATGTGCGGTTCCGAGACCAATCTATTCCTGATTGCTAGGCAAACTAAAACTGAGTTGGGAGTGGTGATGCAGGGGGGTATTGACCAGATGGTACAGCCCCCGTGGGTGTGTATATGCTAATGCCTTTTGTCTTTTGACTAAGTCTATATGCCTAGCTATTCCTACGGATAGGTGGACAATACCCAATAGTGATGACTTAGAGGAGGCGGCGACTGTCGGAGGACGTAAGAGAAATAAGAGTTTGACAATTGTCAAATGTGATCAGATCTCGGTCTGTACAAATGGGTGTAAAGCCCCGTACACGCGTGTCGAAATTCGGCCGGGAATTTTCGTCCGAGGACTGATCTGCCGATTTTCGGCTTGTTAGTATGGTGCTTCCGACAAACGACTCAGACTTTTTGGACGAAAAAATCCTGGTTTGCAGGCTATAAAATTTTTGTCCTCCGTCAAAACACGTCCGATTTTCGTGCAGTCAGTACAGATTTCGATGGGGAAAAATCTTATGAGCAAGACTGGGCATGCTCAGAGAAGAAAGAACACATAGAGAGCAATCCAACACATGACATCACTTCTGAAGTAGAATTTTGTCGTGCGGGAAAATTCATGTGCAGTCTAGGCAAATTCCAACCAACAGACACCACTCTGGACAAAAGACGGACGAGCGGTCGGCGGAAATTCGTTGCGTGTGTACTAGGCTTAAGTGTCTTAATGCCCAAATTATTGTATCCGGGATAAACTGAAACTCTGGGAGACCTGGGTTAAACCAAAGTGGTGTATAGGGTGACCATGAGTTTCACTTTGAATTGAATTACTGATATAAATGAACTTTTCTCTAGCGCTCATTGACAGACGTAGTCCTCGGTGATACACCACCTTCGGGTTATGTTGCCTCCACAGGAGCAGGACTAGACAGGAAATTAAAAAGCTCTGGCCACACCCTAGGGGCAGTCCCAGAGGGTATATCCTCTCTCTCTCTGCCTCAGCAAATCAGTTATTTTCTGTCTAGTTAGGAGTAAGGACCTAGATACCTTGCTGGGATCTTAGGTCCTGGCAAGATTTTTTTCTTAAAGGATTTTTTAGACAGCTTTTTTTCTCCAGTGTTCCTGTGAGATCTTCAAGCAAGAAAGCTGAACTGGGCGACGGGCTGGATGTTGAGATCCGGTGGTCACCCCAGTTCAGCCTACGAATGCGTGCAGGCCATAGCTCCGCGCTGGGTCGGCCGCGACAAAGTCCCATTAAAGGACTGACCCCGCGAGTTAAACGTCTCGCTGAAACGCCAAAGACCATGAGTCACGGCGTCCATATCGGTCGACAGCCCTCCCGCCCCGGTGGAGAGGGGTACTGTCAGGAGTTGGTGCCCGCCTGGTTCCGGTATGGTGAGTAGTATGTTCCCCCTTTTCCCCTGACGGGTCTTGTGGTGAACGCGGGCCCCTCTCTGTATGGTAAGATAGAGTCCCTCTCTATCCTATAAATGACACAGATCCTCCTACTTTGAGTGTGATTTTATGTGCAAAAAGCCAGGAGGCTTGGTTTGGGAGCTAACAATCTAATTGTATACATGTTAAATAAGATTATAATCTGTGGCATTCTGGGAATCTTACGGTGATAAGAATAAGCTACCTACCAGTCAGAAGCCACGGACATGTAGACTGCCTTCCTAATCAGATCTCCAGCTATTAGCAGGCCTCCCGAATGGCCATGCGGTCCGCCAGGGCCGGTACCGCCAACCACGCCAAATCCCCATGCAGAGAGAGTGTTGTGTGCCCTGCAGCACACCGCTATTCAGTACAGGCCGCCGCCATTTTTTTTGCTGGATCGCACGAGCCGCCATTTTGGCGTAGCCTCGTGTCTCCAGCATGGGGGCGGCCATGTTTGAGGTGATCCAAACACCTCGTGGAGCTAGGGGAGGCGCCGGAAGGCGTGCAGAGGGGCGGAGCCGCCTCCTTTCTTCCTGGGCAGCCAGCCAAAAGACTTCCTGTTTGTCAAGACAGCGCTGTAACCTGTTGCAGTTAAACTCTGAGCATCAAGTGGTGAGCCTGGGGGTCTATCTCTCTCTCTCTCTCGATCGATAGGGATCCCTAGCAGGTAACACTAAGGGGCTTTTTGTGGCGCTGGGGGTCTGGAAAAAAAAAAAAAGTTTTTTATTTTTGAATTATATTATCCAGGAAGTGACTGGAATTATCATGGACCCTGCCACACATATTCCCCCACCTGTTTCCCTCGAGGGGGCCACGGGACCCGCCGGTGCACAGAGTGTAGAGTCATTTACAGCAATTTTGGAGTCTATGGTGGCTCGGGTGGAGGCGGCCTGTCAGAGACGGGGGTCAAGGAAGCGACCCCCGCCTACCCCTATACTATCTGACACCTCTGACTCTGATTCAGAGATGGTCACTGCAGTTGCAGGTTCCTCTGCAAAGGCTGTTATCCCAGGTAAAGCCCCCTCAGACAGTGAGGAGGACGCTTCTTCTCCTGCTATAATTCAGGAAGAAGCATTGGTGGACGCACTAGTTGTGGCAGTGCAGGAAACCTTAAAACTTGAGGCTTTACCGGCAGAGGCAACTGAAACAGAGATTCCTTTTGGTACTAATAAGCCCATCAAAACGGTGAAGGTTTTTCCTGTACCCAAATGTTTCGGTAATCAGATTAAAGGAGAATGGGAGCATTCTAAACGTACCTTTACTATTTCCAAGCGTATTGCTAGACGCTATCCGTTTGAGGAATCCATCATTAAGAAATGGACGGTACCACCAGTGGTGGATCCACCTATTTCCAGGCTGAATAAAGCCACGGTTATCCCAGTGGAGGACACTTCGTCCTTTAAGGATCCGGTGGATCGAAAGATGGAAGCAGAGTCCCGCACCATCTTCTCTCTGATAGGGTCAGCATTTAGACCAGTAATTGTTATTGGTCTAGTTTCCCAGACACTTACGGAATGGGCGAAAATGGTACGCCAAGACCTTAGGGGAAAAGATATTCCCCAGGAGACATCTGATTTGATGGAACAGATTATACAAGGGCTACAGTTTATCTGTGACGCAGCCTTGGACACTACTCCCTTGTTAGGGCATGCATCTATGTCAGCGGTGATCCTCAGACGTGTGCTGTGGTTAAAATGCTGGTCAGCTGACCTAGGTTCCAAAAAGACCTTGACAAATCTCCCTTTTCAGGGGAATCGTCTATTTGGGGCCAACCTAGATGAAATCATCAAGAATGCCACTGGGGGCATGAGCACTTTTTTGCCACAGGCTGCTAAAGCTAAGGGACCTCGCAACAAGCGAGGAGCTTTCTTTACCGCCCATAAAGGGCGCCCGGCTGGTACTAGCGGGAAAGGCAAGACTCCTCCAGGAGGGTTCAAGAAGGGCTGGTCGGACAAACAGAGGACCAACCCAGCCAAACCCGAAGCAAAGGAGTACACAGCCTGAAGGTGCGCCCCCACCCGGTTTCAGGGTGGGGGGACGTTTTCACCGGTATTCAGGACATTAGATCGAGCTTCAACCACTACTACCGGTGCGATTCTTCCCTTCCAACATTTAAGTACTACAGGAAGCGGTAGTTACCGTTCCCTGAATAGATCTTTTCCTTTACCTTTTCCTAAGATTAGTCCCTATACCTCACAGGAATCGGATCTGGTTGACCAGATAGGCCAAGTAGCCTCTAGTCGGGTGACTTCGGTCCCTGAGGTTCAACCAGAAAAGATCACCTTTCCTGATAACTATCAGGTATCTGATAAATGTGTGGGAACAGAAAACGACCAGACTTTCTCGGATGGTCGGGGCCAGATACCTCTAGGGACGCCTGGTTCAGATTCTATCAGTGCCAGTGGTCCTAGAAATTCTAGGCTGGCCTCCTCAAGCCGGCCTGGCCGACTTGGACATGCTAGTCGCAGACGTTCCGTGGGAACTTCGTCTCAGGGAGTGTCTGTGGTCTCAAGGACCAATTTACCATCATGCTTTACAGTCGCTGGGTTTAATGGCCTGGTCATTGAGACCCAAGTACTGAAGGACAGAGGTTTGTCTACTTCAGTCATTCCTACCCTTATTAAAGCAAGGAAAGCGACTTCCAGCAAGGTCTATTATCACACATGGAAGACTTATATTGCGTGGTGCGAATCTTTAGGATTTCCTCCACGTACCTATTCGGTGACTCGAATATTGGCCTTTTTGCAACAAGGGGTTGAGCAGAAGCTAGCCTTGAGCACCATCAAGGGTCAAGTTTCAGCATTAGCAATCTTCTTTCAGAAACCTTTAGCTACCAAGTCCTTGGTGCGGAATTTCATCCAGGGGGTGCGGCACCTGGCTCCTCCAGTCCGCGCGCCCTTACCGCCCTGGGATCTTAATTTGGTTTTGTCGGTTCTACAGAAACCTCCCTTTGAAAACATCAGGGAGATTCCCTTGCTTACTTTATCCCAGAAGGTGGCCTTCTTGGTGGCTATTACTTCTGCTCGCAGGGTGTCAGAACTGGCTGCATTATCATGCCAGTCCCCATACCTAGTGATTCATAGGGATAAGGTAGTACTTCATCCTAAGCCATCTTTTCTTCCTAAGGTGGTTTCAGATTTTCATCTGAATGAAGATATTGTACTACCTTCCTTGTGTCCTCAGCCCAAGCATCATCGGGAACATGCGTTGCATTCCTTAGATGTGGTTCGGGCAATCAGGGTATACCTGAAAGCTACGGAATCATTCCGTAAGACGGATTCACTTTTTGTGATCACGGATGGCCCCAGAAAGGGTTTGCCTGCATCTGCCGCGACCATTGCCAAATGGATTAGACAAACGGTGGTACAGGCTTATTCTATTAAGGGTCAGAGTCCTCCGTTCCCTGTTAGGGCGCACTCCACTCGAGCGCTCAGTACTTCCTGGGCCTTTCGCCATCAGGCGTCAGTGGTCCAGGTATGTAAGGCGGCCACCTGGTCGTCGGTACATACCTTTACAAAATTCTATAAAATTGATGTGACGGCATCGGCGGATGACTCATTTGGCCGCAAGGTTTTGCAGGCCGCAATTTGAGGAGACCGGTGGTCTACCTCGAGGGTTTTTTTCTGTTTTGAAAAAAAAAAAAAAAAAAATTTTCTCTTTTTTGTTGAGTCTCATCATTTAGGATGGGCATTGTAAACTTCTAGTTGGCACCGGTTGGGCCTTCTAGATTGGGATTTGATTTCCATTTTCCCACCCCTCATTTGTGATACTGCTCTGGGACGTCCCGAAGGTGGTGTATCACCGAGGACTACGTCTGTCAATGAGCGCTAGAGAAAAATGGATTTTTGTAAAATCTTACCGTAAAATCCTTTTCTCTTAGCTCATTGACAGACGTAGTCCCCGCCCCTCTGTTTTTGAGTTGGGTTGGGTTAAAATCTCTAAAGACTGCTTTTTCACATAACTGATTTGCTGAGGCAGAGAGAGAGAGGATATACCCTCTGGGACTGCCCCTAGGGTGTGGCCAGAGCTTTTTAATTTCCTGTCTAGTCCTGCTCCTGTGGAGACAACATAACCCGAAGGTGGTGTATCACCGAGGACTACGTCTGTCAATGAGCTAAGAGAAAAGGATTTTACGGTAAGATTTTACAAAAATCCATTTTTTGATGTTCCTATGATATTTACATGATGAGTCTGTAGATGGTGTGACTCTCCAATAAGTCATGGGATAGAAATATAGTTGCAAAGTCACAGAAAGCAGCTGGAAGGGGGGGGGGGGGGTTACTGTCTAAAGCAGATTACGGATGGTATTTAGTGGTAGAAGTTATCCAGAGCACCCCCACAGTGAAGTATGGGACTGATCTGGCTAGGGTAGGAGTGGCAGGTATGTATATCTGTGGTCAGTCTCCAGCAGATCATGGCTTTCTTGTTTTAACTTTTTGTACTTTTTTAAAAATGTACAAATAAAATAGATATTGATTTTATATAAGTGTATCTTATTTGCCCTTTAAAATCCCACAGAGGGTTTGGTTTTGTATTTTTAAATTCTGGCTCATACAGAAAAAAACGAAAAAGGTTAAAAGCATTGTAAATGTGTTTTTTTTCTTTTTGCCAGGATAAGGCTCTGTAAACCTGAAATGTAATGCTTGTTTATGTGATAACCGGGCGCTGAGCCCATTACTGTGCTGATGCATCATACATGTAACTACTAAGGGAATCAGTCACTCTATTTCCAGCACTAATAACTGAATGGGTTCAGCACAGTTTACATAACACACCTTCTAGAAAAAAGGGACTGTAAAAAGCCGGTACTGTTATGATCAGTCCTTTATATGAGCGTACTGTGATCATCAGAATTACATTTAGCACTTGGTTCTTTTTTGTTCTGTAGCTCCTCCCCAGGCTGAAGCCCAATTTATGGGCAATCCAGTGGGGAAATTACAGCACAGCACTGTGTGGGCTCCCTCTGTCCTCTCTCTGCCCTGCTCTTTCCTGCCCTCTGCCCTGCTCTTTCCTGCCCTCTGCTCTGCCCTCCCTCTCCCTGTGACCTGCTCTGCCCTCCCTCTCCTTCTGACCTGCTCTGCCCTCCCTCTCCTTCTGACCTGCTCTGCCCTCCCTCTCCTTCTGACCTGCTCTGCCCTCCCTCTCCTTCTGACCTGCTCTGCCCTCCCTCTCCTTCTGACCTGCCCTGCCCTCCCTCTGACCTGCCCTCCCCTCCCTCTGACCTGCTCTGCCCTCCCTCTCCTTCTGACCTGCCCTGCCCTCCCTCTCCTTCTGACCTGCCCTGCCCTCCCTCTCCTTCTGACCTGCCCTGCCCTCCCTCTCCTTCTGACCTGCCCTGCCCTCCCTCTCCTTCTGACCTGCCCTGCCCTCCCTCTCCTTCTGACCTGCCCTCCCCTCCCTCTGACCTGCTCTGCCCTCCCTCTCCTTCTGACCTGCCCTGCCCTCCCTCTCCTTCTGACCTGCCCTGCCCTCCCTCTCCTTCTGACCTGCCCTCCCTCTCCCTCTGACCTGCTCTGCCCTCCCTCTCCCTCTGACCTGCTTTGCCCTCCCTCTCCCTCTGACCTGCTCTGCCCTCCCTCTCCCTCTGACCTGCTCTGCCCTCCCTCTCCCTCTGACCTGCTCTGCCCTCCCTCTCCTTCTGACCTGCCCTCCCTCTCCCTCTGACCTGCTCTGCCCTCCCTCTCCCTCTGACCTGCTCTGCCCTCCCTCTCCCTCTGACCTGCTCTGCCCTCCCTCTCCCTCTGACCTGCTCTGCCCTCCCTCTCCTTCTGACCTGCCCTGCCCTCCCCTCCCTCTGACCTGCCCTCCCCTCCCTCCCTCTGCCCTCCCCTCCCTCCCTCTGCCTTCCCCCTTTGCCCTCCCTCTCCCTCTGCCCTCCCTCTGGAGGAGGAGAGGGTTACTCTGTAGCCCACACTAGCTCAGGATCCACAGCACTGATCAGGTTGGGATAAAGTGCCCCATGCATTTTGTGCCCCCTGGTGGACAGGAGGAACTAGAGATCTTTCTGATGGGACGACGACTTCAGATCCCCCAGACTATTCCAGGCAGCGATGTGTAAAGATCTCAATTCATCTCAAACTCACAAAATCTTTCATGTTGCAATACGAATGAAGAAATGTTTAGATTTGTATCCATTCACATCCGGTTTGAAACCAGTTTGCGCCTAGCAAGCGGTTATACAGGAGGAGCAGATCTGTCGTCCCGTGGAGAATATCCGCTTTGTTCCAGATACATCTTTATTACAAATCTGAACATTCACATCCCAACATTTACATACTGCTGCCTGTAAGGCGTGGTTCACGTTTCCGCAGGCACAGCCGCTCATTCCTGTGAAATAGCCCGCTGTACCTACAGAGAATGTAATTTTTCCAAAATCGCAGCCGCAAGGAAACTGCATAGTGCTGTGCAGACCCCACCATTGGGCCTCGTCCTTCCTCCCCTCTCCTCGTCCTTCCTCCCCTCTCCTCGTCCTTCCTCCCCTCCCCTCTCCTCGTCCTTCCTCCCCTCCCCTCTCCTCGTCCTTCCTCCCCTCCCCTCTCCTCGTCCTTCCTCCCCTCCCCTCTCCTCGTCCTCCCTCTCCTCTCCTCGTCCTCCCTCCCCTCTCCTTGTCCTCCCTCCCCTCTCCTCTCCTCGTCCTCCCTCCCCTCTCCTCTCCTCGTCCTCCCTCCCCTCTCCTCTCCTCGTCCTCCCTCCCCTCTCCTCTCCTCGTCCTCCCTCTCCTCGTCCTCCCTCCCCTCTCCTCTCCTCGTCCTCCCTCCCCTCTCCTCTCCTCGTACTCCCTCCCCTCTCCTCGTCCTCCCTCCCCTCTCCTCGTCCTCCCTCCCCTCCCCTCTCCTCTCCTCGTCCTCCCTCCCCTCCCCTCTCCTCTCCCCCCTCCCCTTTCCTCTCCTCGTCCTCCCTCCCCTCTCCTCTCCTCGTCCTCCCTCCCCTCTCCTCTCCTCGTCCTCCCTCCCCTCTCCTCTCCTCGTCCTCCCTCCCCTCTCCTCTCCTCGTCTTCCCTCCCCTCTCCTCTCCTCGTCCTCCCTCCCCTCTCCTTGTCCTTCCTCCTCCTTAGGGAGACCTTCACTTCGCTGCACATTAGGGAGACCTTTACACGGAATAGGGTGACTGATGCTCTGATCTGTGTGGTCAGGTTAGTGGCGGGTTAGTTACCGAACTCGTTCTCCACCCCTTGGATGGGTCTCTTTGGTTGTATGATAGATATATTGTGTATAAATGAGCGCACATTCTGCACACTGAGTCTCCTCCTCCTACCTTGCAGCCGCAGCCAGCCCCCTCCACATGTTGGCCACCCACGCCTCAGCATCAGCCTCACTCCCGACCAAGAGGCAGATCGGCGAGCAGAACGACCAGCTGGACATCAAGAAGCTCAAATCAGAGGAAACGGAAGGTTTAGTCATAGGCGTGGCCGAGAACGCCCAGACGGAAGGAACCGCGGCCGCGCCCAACGAACAAGACAACCAAAAATAGGAACCACGCACATTCTTTTTCTTTTCTTCCTTTTTTTTTTCCCCCCCTCCTTGTTCCGGAAAGATGACATCCCCCCCCCTCCCCCTTTACCAATTACAGCATCAGAGGTGCCAAAAATGAACGCTCTCTCATCGTACGCACCGGGGGGGGGAGGAGCCTCGTGGTAAAAATGATGTTCCAAATCAGCACTGAATCCACGTGGTCAGCCATAGAAAACCTCAAACACCTGAGAAATATAGAAAAGTATTTCTGAAATCCCTCCCCCCCTCCCCTGCCCGCAGTACACACAGGATGTATGGACGCGCAAAAGCTGACACGTTTTAAATTATTATTACCTTTTTTTATTTTTCTGAATTCCTGTACTGAGCAGATTATTGTGGCCAGCATGGTAATCGCTTGACGTGGTCTGAAGATTGTATATTCCTCTTCCAAGGAGTGTGTACCGTGTACCTACCGGCAGCTAAGTCCTCCATCCCCCGCCCTCTGCAGAACCGCCTGGAAGGGTCCAGCCAATCAATGAATTTCTCTTGCAGTTTTCTTTTTGCTGTTTTTTCATTTTTCCCAGCAGATCAGAATAATAATGGGTCATACATTTCATTTATTCCAGCCACTCCAATGGGATTTTCTGTTGCTTTTTAGTATATATAATTTTTTTTATTTTTTTTTTTATTTTGCAAAACGAATGTAGATTTTTTTTTTTTGTTTGTTTATATTTTCTCCTTCACACATTGGATGTTTTATCTGGAAAAAATACACATAAATTCTTCAATATTTCGCCCTTATATTTTAGTCTGAAATTTGCAGATTTTGTTGGTTTTTTTTTTTCCCCCCTCGTGTGATTTTTTTTTTGGAGCATGCATGTGAACGGGAGGAAGAAAAGAAAAAGAAGAAAAATAAAAAACCATCCGATACCTAAAAAGACATTTTAACAAATTGTAAAGAAACTGCTATTGATTTTGATCAGAGCTGCACTTAACCCTTTGTCCCCTTCTGTTCTGTGTCCCGGCCTAATTTTCCCATCTCTCACCTAGCCCCCCCCCCCCACTGCCCCCACCCCTGTCCCGCCCCTTACTTCCTAGGTTATAAAAAAAGAAAAAAAAAACATAAAAATTATCTTGCTTAATATTGTGTATGTTATGGCAAAGGCTGCTGTGAAAGTCCCACTTAGGAGAAAAAATCCAAACGGCAAGAAGGAAATGATAAAAACAAAATAAACAAAAAAATAGTAAAAGAAAAATGTGTCAAGGGTAACTTTTCATCCAACCGCCGAATCCAAATGTTAGCGGCAGATCACTTTGTCCTCTTTGGTTTCCGTTATGTTTTTATTTTTTTTTGGCGGTCCCATAAATTAGAAGTCACTGGTTCCACTTTTAATGTAACATTTTTTAATTTTCCTTTTTTTTTTTTTACGCAGGAAATTTCCTTACACCTGGCATAGTTTTATATTTGTTTCACAATTCTTTTTTTTTTTTTTTTTTTTTAAATCCTGGTTCCGTTTCATTATTCAAAATGTCTGACCTTCTCTGAAAATGGCGTTTGGATGATGCAAGGTGGCATTTATTTATATATATTTTTTTGTTTAATGACTTCATTAAAATATTTATAATCTTGACATTTAATAAACCTAGGAGTATGACATTTTACATAAAACAAAAAAAAAAAAGAAAAAACTTTTTTAACTCCTTTCTTGTGTATATATTTGTTCTGTTGTGTAGATGGATTATAGAATTTAGAGCCGGCCAATGAGAGAACCGGAATACCAAGTCTGTGTCTCTTCGTATAGCTAAGCCCCGGTTCACATCAGTGCGGCTTTGCTGCAGATCACTGCGATTTGGACCTCCGATTTCACTTCAGTTTGTAACGTAATTTAAAAAGTCAACACAAGTCGCAATAAAATCGCAAAAAGTAGCGGTTCCATTGCCGGCAATAGGGTGTGACTTGTCATGCGATTTTGAACTGTCAGTTGCATGACACATGGCACTGGTGTGAACCGGGGGTAAAGCCTCGCTCACGTGTGTGTGTATGACCGAATACACCCGTGTGAGGGGCGTGTACCTGCACAGGTGTTCCCTGCATCCCCCATGCAGGCAGTCCCAGTTAGTTGGGGCACAGACACAGCCGCTACTCTCGATTAGCACAAAATCCTGAAGGCAGACCGTGTGCGTTTGGGGCTGTGCACACACATGGATGTGGGATTGGGACTGGCGTGTGTCCAGTTAAAATTAAGTTGACTTCCTGCACAGAGATTCATGGAACTCCCTTGCGGATAAACACGCCCCCTGCAGGGGGGGTTACCAATTTCTCTATCGTCCATTGACAGACGCAGCTCTCATACTTCTTATCCATTGGGTTATGCTGCCCCCTGCAGGAGTAGTACTAGGCAGGAAAAAAGCAATTCACCACGCCCACGGGGCTGTCCCTATAGGCATAACCCCACCCCCCTGCTCCAGCAAACCAGTTTGTTTCTGCCTAGTGAAGGAGTAGGATCTAGGTTTCCGGCTGGGACTTCTGTCTCACTTTTTTTTTATTCTTTTCAGAATATTTGGTTTTATTTCTCTTTACTAGTATTCAGGGGGATCCTCCTGGTGATCTACAAGCAATGCCGGCTGAGGTTTCGCACTGGATAATCCAGAACCTTAAGGTCTTCCAGCCTGGCCTACAAGCGTGAGCAGGTTATAGTCCTGCAGTAGGCCTCGCCACAACAGAGACCCTTTTTGGATGGGGACGAGCCTGAGAGCTGATGCCCCGCTGGGACGCGAGAACCTGGAACGCCCTGAGTCACAGCGTACCCCTCGGCTGGCAGTACCCCATTCCGGTTGGGAGGTGGTCTGTCCGGAGTAGAGCCCACCCGGTCCATGGTATGTTGGGCAAATGCAGCCCCCCCTTGTCCCTTGGTGGTCTTGGGGGGGGGGGGGAGAGTGGGCCCGCTCCTGGGGATAATGGGACCTAGACTTCCTAAAAAGATCTCCCTGGCCTGTCAGGCTACCCAGCCCTGTGTCCTGCCCCCTGTAGGGCACTATTGTTGCGTTGCCTGGGGGGGGGGGGGGGGTGTAAATGGTACTTTTTCCTGTTGGGTCTGGTTGTAGATCCCATCTGGCCTTCATATTGGGGATCTCTGACCGCATGGCACGCCGTGAGCGCCGTCCATCTTTAGTGTGGGCAATAGAAATGTTTTTCCCATTGACTTGTATGGGGCAGCCATTTTCCCTGTGTTTCCTATAGACTTGCATCGGCAGCCATTTTTGTGTAGCCCTATGAAGCTAAACGGGCAGGGTGACCTTTCACATACAAGGCTGATGTCATTTCCTGTCTCTCACTTCCTGCTGCAGATTACCACCTTCAGAGAAAACCTCCTGAATCAAAGTATTGGGGTCTTTGTGGGCATATCCCTGCGCCCTCTGCATATATTTAAGGGGGACTCCACAGGCTGCGGTGATCGGGACCGTGATCAGCGCTTTTAAAGTGACGGTACTCCTTTTTCTTCTGTGCATAACTATGGAGTCCCAGGTGGTGATTTCACACCTCAGAACCCCTTAGTGCGACTACCGGACCTGGACATGGCCACGATTTCAGCAGCACTGAAAGCCTGGCGACCAAGGTCGATTTTGTAATGAAAAAGGTTACTAGCCGCAAACGACCGCTGCCTTCACCATCATTGGTGGGGTCCTAGACTGATATGGTCGCCATGGACACCCCCCCCCCCCCACCTGAGGGGTCGCTGTCCTCGCAATTGGATGGTGAAGAGGACCTGTCCTCCTCAGCTGCAGTGCAGGAACGCGCCTTGGTGGAAGCTCTGATTATTTCAGTAAGGGAAACTTTAAAAATGGCAGATGAGGTGGATCATCCTGTTTCAAGGTGGAATAAATCTACTATAGTGCCTGTGGAAGATTCATTGGTTTTTACAGATCCGGTGGATAGGCGGATGGAATCCCTTTCCTGCCATCTTCATGTGTTGGCAGGTTCTATCCTGAAACCAGTTTTCGTGTCTGTTTTGGTGTCGCAGACGGTTACGGAATGGGTGAAGGTTCTGAAGTGGAACTTGGATCCTGACACAGTTCACCTGGAGCTGATGGAACTTATGGACCAGATGGCCTAGGCCCTGATGTTTCTGTGTGATATGTTCTTTTAAGCGGCTCCCCTGGTGGCCAGAGCGTCGGCTGTGGGGGATTGCCTTAAGACGCATGGTTTGGCTAAAGAGCTGGTCGGCTGATCAAGCTTCTAAGAAGGACTTGACAGATCTTCCTCTTCTGGGAGAGCGATTATTTGGTGACTTGCTGGATGAGTTAATCAAGGGTCTGAGTGGTGGGAAGAGTACTCTTCTTCCTCAATTCTCCAGAGGTAAAGCACCCCGTAATAAGCAGGGGCCTTCTTTCACCGTTTTTTTTTGTTGTGCCTCTGGGGCGCAAGAAAACGTGTTTTTTTTTTTGTCAAATCTTCGCCTGTCTCCGGATCGTTTGAAGGATCTCCGGGAGGTTGTGCAGGATCTCCTGGCTCAAGGAGTGATTACGCCGATTCCTTCACAGGAACGCTTTCAAGGTTTCTATTCAAACCTGTTCACGGTGCCCAGAAAGGAGGGCAAAGTGCGTCCAATCCTGGATCTCAAGGCTCTGAACAGCTTTGTGTGCGTACAGAAGTTTCTAATGGAGTCCATTCGGTTGGTGGTGACATCTTTGAATCAGGGGGATTTTCTGGCCTCCATCGATATCAGATGTGTATTTGAATGTCCCCATCTTCGAGGGACACCAGCAATTCCTTCACTTTGCGATGGCAGAGGAGCATTTTCAATTTGTGGCGTTACCCTTTGGTCTCGCCTCCGCTCCCAGAGTTTTTACCAAGGTTCCTGGCCCCGGTATTGGCCTTATGTCAGAGGGATTGTGATCTTGGGATATCTGGACGATCTCCTGTTATGAGCAGACTCACACTCTGAGATGTCGTCCAACAGATCTATTACAGTGCAGACCCTACAGAAATCTGGGTGGACGATCAATTAAAAAAAATCTGCTCTGATGCCCTCCGTGCAGGTGGCTTATCTGGGGCTGACTCTAGACTCTGCCTTGGCAAAAGTCTTTCTTCCATTGAAAAAAACTTCAGAAGTTGCAAGGGGCGATCAGGTTGCTGTTGGAAACTGATCGGTCTTCCCTGCGGCCTTGCATGAGAGCCCTGGGTCAGATGGTATCAACCTTTTGAGGCGGTCCCATTTTCTCAGTCTCACGCGAGGCCTCTGCAAACATTTCTTGCAAAATGGAACAGGGATCCATGGTCGTTGGACCAGAAGATACGTTTGAGCCATCTCACAAGGTCGACTCAATCCTGGTGGATCCAGTCGCCAGCTTTGTGTCAGGGCAAGTCCTTCCTGCTGCTGTTCTGGCCGGTGGTCACCATGGATGTCAGGCTGGGGTGGAGTGCTGGGGAAGCCATGTGCCCAGGGGACTTGGTCGACAGAGGAGTCTTCCTTGCCGATCAATATTCTGGAGCTCAGAGCGATCAAGCTTTCCCTGTTCCACTAGACGAGTCGGCTACGCGGTTCTCTGGTCCGAATTCAAATCGGACAATGCCACAGCTGTGGCTTACATCAATCATCAAGGGGGCACCAAGAGTGTCCTGGCAGCTAAGGAGTTGGCCGAGATCCTGGTATGAGCGGAAGACAATGTTCCGGCTCTTTCTGTAGTCCACATTCCGGGTGTGGAGGATTGGCAAGTGGATTACCTGAGTCGTCAGGTGCTGGATCAATAGGAATGGTCCCTTCATCCAGAGGTGTTTCATCTCCTGTGCATCCGGTTGGGGACTCTGGATTTTTCTGTTGAGGCAAGACACAAACAGGTCTACCTCCAGAGGTTTGTGGCCAGGTCTCGGGATCTTCTGGCCGACGCCAGATGCTTTTGTGGCTCCTTGGCGCCAGTATCGGCTGATTTATGCCTTCCCTCCGCTCAAACTCCTGCCAAGGTTTCTTCCCAGGGTGGCGGTGGAAGGCACTCTGGTCGTTTTGGTGGCACCAGACTGGCCTTGTCGGTCTTGGCATGCAGACCTTGTAAAAAATGGTTGTCGATCCTCCGTGGAGACTTCCTCTGCGGGAGGATCTGCTGTCCCAGGGACCAATCTTCCATCCTGCTTTACGGTCGCTGGCTTTAACGGCATGGCTGATGAAAGCGAGGTGTTGCGGGATAGAGGTCTTTCTGACTTGGTGATTCCTACACTTTTGAAGGCCAGGAAGTCGACAACTAGGAAGATCTATCATCGTACGTGGAAATCGTACATTTCATGGTGTGAATCGCAGCAGCTGCACCCTTGCTTCTTTATAGCTAGGGTTTTGGCCTTTTTGCAAAGAGGGGTTGAGCAGCACCTGGCATTGTGCACTATCAAGGGTCAGGTGTCAGCCCCTGGCTATTTACTTCCAACGTCCGCTGGCTACTAATAGCTTGATTCGCACTTTTATTCAGAGGGTGTGTCATCTGGTGCCTTCGAGGAGATCTCCGTGAGATCTCAATCTAGTTTTGTCTGTTCTTCAAAAGCCTCCTTTTGAGAATATTAGGGAGATTTCTCTGCTTTTGATGTCGCAGAAGGTTGCTTTCCTAGTGGCTATCACGTCTGCTTGCAGAGTATCTGAGTTAGTGGCGCTGTCCTGTCGTTCACCTTATTGGTGGTCCACAGGGATAAAGTGGTTCTACGACCGAATCCGTCTTTTCTCCCTAAGGTGGTGTCGTATTTTCATCTCTTAATGAAGACATTGTGCATCCCAAAGAATTTTGCCTTGCACTCTTTGGATGTGGTTCGGGGATGAGTTTGTCTGACGGTTATTGAGTCCTTTGTAAGGACAAAGAGAGTCTGATTTTCTAAGGTTTGGCGCGTCTGCTGCAACCATTTTGAGATGGTTTAGGCAGACGGTTGTTCAGGCTTATTCACTCAAGGGTCAGGTTCCTCCTTTCCCTGTGAAGGTGCATTCTACTAGAGCGCCTCTTGGGCATTTTGCCATCAGGCTTCGGTTGTACAAAGTTTGTAAGGCGGCAACTTGGTAGTCTGTGCACACCTTTACAAGGTGGATTTGTTGGCATCTTTGGATGCCTCTTTTTGGCTGCAAGGTTTTGCAGGCTGCTGTTTTGTAAGAGAATGTTTTTGTTTCTCTTAGGGGTATTTCTACCTGAATGTGCTCCTGTTGGATTGAGTGTCATGTTACCCAGTGGGCAAGGTTTAGCCTTTGGAGTTTGTTACTTTCGGGTTGCGTTCTTTCCACCCCTCATGCCTACACTGCTTTGGGACATCCCATTCAGCTAATGAAGATGGAGGCTGCGTCTGTCAATGGATGATAGAGAAAGCAAGATTTTTGTAAGATCTTACCGTGAAATCTTTTTCTCTGAAGTCCATTGACAGATGCAGCCCCGCTGCTCTGATATGGAGATGGTTTTTTCTTCACCTTGTACAACTAAACTGGTTTGCTGAGCAGAGGGTGTGTGGGTTATGCCTGTGGGGATGGCCCTGTGGGGGTGTACATTTCAATTTTTCTTGCCTAGACTACTCCTGCAGGGACGAGCATAACCTATTCAGCTAATGAAGATGGAGGCTGTGTCTGTCAATGAACTTCAGAGAAACAGATCTTACAAAAATCTTGTTTTTTTTTTTTTTTTTTAAACAGAACACCGGTCATGTGATGCTCTGTGCTGTACAAGTCACATGACAGGGTGAAGTGGGTGTGTTTGTGCAGCGATCATTTCCTGGCGGGTGTTCTGCCGAAAACTCCAACTCATTCCAAATCTGCAATTATTGCTGCTGTACCATCATCGAAAGTGACGTGGGTGGAGATTACGGCAAGACTGAGTTTTCAGCAGAACACCAGGAGGCAAGGCGGTGCTTTTGGCCATGTGACCATTGGCTGTCAGGGTGGTTCGATAATTGGAAAACTCTCGCTCACAAGAAGAGATCAGGAGGTTTCCGTTAGCCGCCAGTAACTGTGTTGGAAGCATGCAGGGTGTGCGCTCTCGGCACAGCTCTATTGGTGCTATTGTACGCAAATATTCAGCCCCTGGCCAACGAGCGGCCGCATAATTTCATGCACTTGGCACCAATCGGTTAACATAACTTAAAAACAAAAACTGAGGGTTACCTTTTTACAGGTCTTAAAATGTGTGCATGTGCTCCCTGCTTTCCAATGTTTTTGGGAGGGGGGCTGTAGAGTAATTTATACCATAATTACCCCCGTCTGTTCTCTGGTCCTCCTCAGCTGTACACTAAATTCAAACATGGGGGGGAGAGATTTCCTCTGATAAGTGCAGCTCTGGCCCGGCCTTACCTAACCTCCGCTTTGCTACCCTTCACACCATGGGAAATGCTGAACAGGATGTTGGTTGTGTATTTAAATACGTCTCCCTCAAATATCCTATTTAATTATAAATGAAGAAATCTCCTGAGCCAATAACTGCTGCTCTAATGTGTCAGGTTGAAGTATTTATCTCCGCTTGTCTAAAAGAGAGAGAAAAAAAAAAAAGGGACTGAGTGATTGTGCAGTAAATTACTTTCTCTGTCAGTTCCTTCCCCTGCCAAAAGCCCAATTTGTGGGCATTCCTGTTTGTGGAGCGCAGTTGATACTGCTCTGTTCTGTGAGGGTGCCTGTAAAAGCCTTTCTGTTTGAGTTCCACCGTCAACAGGACATCGCATGGAATGCACATTCCTAGTACTGAGCTCAGTTGCTGCCTCCATCTGCTCTTAGCACACCGGAGCTCAGTATTGTTCATTCATGTTACAGGCAGTCTTGGCGAGAGACACTGTTTGAACACAATGCTCCATAGAAGACTTAACAGCGGTGCCAGGGGGCTGCCAACTGTGCCCAGTGTTAGCTCAGCATCTATAAAAACGGGGGAGGGTGACACATGCACGTTGTCCTCTTTTCTGATGCGACCTTCAAATTCTGAAACTTTTAGGCCTCCTTCACAGCACCAGATTTCCGGTGGCAAATCCCAAAGATTCATAGCAGAATACATTTTGGCCTAAATTTATAAAGGAATTTGATAATTTAGTGAATTTTTTTTTAAAAGAAATGAAAATGATTTTCCTAAAATTCTCTTTTTTCATATAGCCAAAAAGTAAAAAAAAAAATTAACTCTATGGTGATTAATTACCACCAAAAGAAAGTCCAATTTGTGTAAAAAAAAGAAACAAATGATATAAATATAATTTGTGGGCAGTGTTGTATGACCGCACAATTACCAGTTAATGTACATGGTGCTGAATAGCAAAAAAATGTCCTGGTCATGGGGGGGGGCCGTAGTGGTTAATGTGATCAAATCACTACAGCAACACATGACTGGCAAAGGGCCCCAAAAATCAAACCGCTGTGATGTGATCACAATTGAACATCCAGATGTTGGCTTGGTGTGCGGGGGATGTGTTAAAACTGTCTGCAGGACACGCCTGATGCCATTGTGAAGACCCCCTCTCCCCTCCCCCCCTTGCAATGGCATGGTGGGCGCTGCTGCCCCCCCCCCCCGCCTAGGGTCACCTTTTAAAGAAGTATGGCCAAAGATTAGTGGGGGGGGACAGATCTAGCGTCTATGTGAGTATAAATGTTTTGTTATTTCTCACATGTAAAAATCCGATGAGCATATCTGATTTATCATTTACTACTGCACTTCATTGGCGCCCCCTTGTGTTCCTTTTCCAGATTGGCAGTTTGTTTTACTATGGTGTTGCTTACACTTTCTGCTATGAAAGCCATGCGCTATTATGGACTTTAATGTTGGAGGGGGTTCACACCTCCTCCAGTGCTATTTTTTTTTTTAATCCTTTACTTCTCTCTTAAAAAAAAAAAAAAGATTATATACATACAGTGGGTACGAAAAGTATTCAGACCCCCTTAAATTTTTCACTCTTTGTTATATTGCAGCCATTTGCGTTCATTCTTCTTCCTCATGAATGTACACATAGCACCCCATACTGACAGAAAAACACAGAATTGTTGACATTGTTGCAGATTTATTAAAAAAGAAAAACTGAAATATCACATGGTCCTAAGTATTCAGACCCTTTGCTCAGTATTTAGTAGAAGCCCCCTTTTGATCTAATACAGCCAGGAGTCTTTTTGGGAAAGATGCAACAAGTCTTTCACACCTGGATTTGGGGATCCTCTGCCATTCCTCCTTGCAGATCCTCTCCAGTTCTGTCAGGTTGGATGGTAAACGTTGGTGGACAGCCATTTTTAGGTCTCTCCAGAGATGCTCAATTGGGTTTAAGTCAGGGCTCTGGCTGGGCCATTCAAGAACAGTCACGGAGTTGTTGTGAAGCCACTCCTTCGTTATTTTAGCTGTGTGCTTAGGGTCATTGTCTTGTTGGAAGGTAAACCTTCGGCCCAGTCTGAGGTCCAGAGCACTCTGGAGAAGGTTTTTGTCCAGGATATCCCTGTACTTGGCCACATTCATCTTTCCCTCGATTGCAACCAGTCGTCCTGTCCCTGCAGCTGAAAAACACCCCCACAGCATGATGCTGCCACCACCATGCTTCACTGTTGGGACTGTATTGGACAGGTGATGAGCAGTGCCTGGTTTTCTCCACACATACCGCTTAGAATTAAGGCCAAAAAGTTCTATTTTGGTCTCATCAGACCAGAGAATCTTATTTCTCACCATCTTGGAGTCCTTCAGGTGTTTTTTAGCAAACTCCATGCGGGCTTTCATGTGTCTTACACTGAGGAGAGGCTTCCGTCGGGTCACTCTGCCATAGAGCCCCGACTGGTGGAGGGCTGCAGTGATGGTTGACTTTCTACAACTTTCTCCCATCTCCTGACTGCATCTCTGGAGCTCAGCCACAGTGATCTTTGGGTTCTTCTTTACCTCTCTCACCAAGGCTCTTCTCCCCTGATAGCTCAGTTTGGCCGGACGGCCAGCTCTAGGAAGGGTTCTGGTCGTCCCAAACGTCTTCCATTTGAGGATTATGGAGGCCACTGTGTTCTTAGGAACCTTAAGTGCAGCAGAAATCTTTTTGTAACCTCGGCCAGATCTGTGCCTTGCCACAATTCTGTCTCTGAGCTCTTCAGGCAGTTCCTTTGACCTCATGATTCTCATTTGCTCTGACATGCATTGTGATCTGGAAGGTCTTATATAGACAGGTGTGTGGCTTTCCTAATCAAGTCCAATCAGTATAATCAAACACAGCTGGACTCAAATGAAGGCGTAGAACCATCTCAAGGATGATCAGAAGAAATGGAAAGCACCTGAGTTAAATATATGAGTGTCACAGCAAAGGGTCTGAATACTTAGGACCATGTGATATTTCAGCTTTTCTTTTTTAATAAATCTGCAACAATGTCAACAATTCTGTGTTTTTCTGTCAGTATGGGGTGCTATGTGTACATTCATGAGGAAGAAGAATGAACCTAAATGATTTTAGCAAATGGCTGCAATATAACAAAGAGTGAAAAATTTAAGGGGGTCTGAATACTTTCCGTACCCACTGTATATATATATATATATATATATAATTTTTGCAGGAAAATAAAGTATGCATGTATTATTTCTTGCCACTGGAGCCTGCACTGCGATTGGTGGATGGGAGCGCAGGCTCCTGCAGACTCTTCCTCCAGCTTTCTGCTTGGACAGAGGAAAGGGATTTTAGTTGCAGAACTGGAGGAAGGGTCAAAGGACTACAAGGGCAGCGATTAGCACACCGTACTCTCCTACTGAGCACTACAAGTCTGCCACAGAGGCAGATGGGATTGCGGCTGTGTGGGCGGAGCCCCGATTTAGATTTATAAAATGACAGTGGCTGCAGGGGAGAGGAATCCCCCGCATGCTGTCACAGAGAGGGGAGTGGTTTATGGGTGGGGTGTGGTCATATGCACCCTGTTACACTCTACATAGAGGTGTAGAATGAGTTGGTTGGGAGAGCTCTGACATTCACTCGTACATTGCAGAGAAATAGAAAGCGCTGAGGTTGTCATATTTTATTAAAAAGCATTAAACATTTCTTACAAAGTGTGCAAAACAAAAACTGAATTTATGATTAATTGCACTAAAGCCACATGCAGAAACTTCCACTCCAAACACTACCTAAAAAGTTCAAGTTCTCCAACATCAGGAGCCTTTAAAATCTCTGCACCCCCCATCCCCCTCCTCGTACGTAGCAGAGCGCCAACTACGCAGGGAAGAGGCTGAAGAACGACAGGAAAGGGGGAGGGGCACATTCAGTGATTTATAGCCCAGGGCTCAGCTTTGCTATCACATTAGTTTAGGCCAAGCTACTCTGTGCAAACCGTTACCTTTACTAATACAGCACCCCGCTACCATCCCGTATACGGCACCCCGCTACCATCCCGTATACGGCACCCCGCTACCATCCCGTATACGGCGCTGTACACAGCATCCTCTACATCCCGTATACGGCGCTGTATAAAGCATCATCTACATCCCGTATACAGCATTTTCTACATCCAGTATACAGCATCCCGTATACAGCGTTGTATATAGTATCAACAGTACAGGGACTTCCTGTCCCATTCCTGGAACTAAATCCAGCTGGGCCAAGTGCTGCTCAGCCATTCACAGGAAGCTTTGTATTTTTATGAATGACTATGCTTCTGATTGGCTGAGGTGGAGATTGCGTCATCACACACCTGCCTCTCCATGTCAGCCATTCAGAGTAAGCCTTGTATTCCTTGATAAAAAAAAATACAAAAAGTTTCCTGCAAATAGCTGAGCAACACTCGGCCCAACTGGATTTTTGTTGTTTGGGAACAGGAAGTCCTCAGACCGCTGCCGAAGCACAGCGCTGTATACTGGACGTAGCGGATGTTATGGAGTTTATACGGCGCTGTATACTGGGTGTAGCGGATGTTACATCTGGTATACAGCGCCGTATAAACAACGTAACGGATGTTAGAGTTTATACATCGCTGAGTGTCCCCCATAAAATAGTTCATTTTGGCCAGCTTGGCCCAATAGAACTATTTTAAGTGCCATCAAAGCTAGAGTTCAGCTTAATTTCAGCAGGGGAAGCTGTGTGAACCCTGACATCAGTATGTACCCCAATAGTGAGCTCTGCTAATGAGATCAGAGGGTATAGCAGCACCTCCCCCCCCCCTCCCCTCCCCTCTACAGAATGGTGGCAAGGGCCCAGGTTCACCTTTGGAAATTAAAGAGGCCCCCTGTCTGTCACCTTGCCCATAATACTCCTTTAGGGCCCATTCACACCAGTAGAAAAACGCACATGCCTTATTTTTAAAGCATTAACGCGTTGCAATGCATGACGCATTTTCCATATGTTTTCTTCCTGCAGTCACATGGGGAATATGGAACTATGACCTGAAGAATGCACGGATTCTCAGTGCATTGTCCATATGATGCCTTTGGATTACAATGCAATGCATGCAGCAAGCAGGATCTCCAAAAAACGCAACACGCTGCCCTCTAACGCAATGCACTGGTGGGAGGAGTTTCAGAGAGGAATGGGAGTTTTGGTGCGTTCTTTGCACGATGTGCTCCACCATCTACAATACAAAACCCAATGGTGTGAACGGACCCTTGTTTGATTGGAGCCACCACATAATACTCAGTGCTTTTGGGTAAGAAGGATCATGTGACCCCATGATACAGTGCCCAAGCTTAGTGGCCTCTGGACTGTCACATGGTGGGGGGAGGGTGACATTATTGCTTGCTGCAAGTCTACATACCAGTTAACCCCTCCCCCAGTAGTTTACAGCACAGAGAAAGGAGCGGTGGCCTCTGACAAAATGGAGTGAACTGGTCGGCTTCCAGGAGATCCTGGCAAGAGTGGGGCAAGGTGACGGTATATTTAAAGCAGAACTCCGGGCACAGAGATTTTTGTTAGTGCTTGTGTTTAAACCTCAGATGTAATGAGCATTCAGATCACTGCTTGTCACTAGTGTTAAGTTTGCTGCCCCCCCCCCCCCCCCCTTTGCCATTCACAGGAGGCTGTGTATTCCACAAATGGATTGCAGAATGCAACAGAGGGTTGTAAATCACTGAACAGCGACCTTTTTCCCTAGAGAACTTCTTTAAAAACGGAAAGCCTTGAAGAGCAAAGCAGACCATACACACCGCCTGGTGAGCTACAATCTACATCGGTCTGTCCATCGACTATGGAGGTGCAAGTTGTCATACATCCATGGCGTGCATGAAGGACTACAAAACTATAAGGAGTCTTCCCAGCTGAGTGCTTTCAGTGGAAATCCTGTCAGAGCTCCGGACGCGGGTCGGCGCCATGTTAGTGGTTGCTTTGTCAATGTTAGAATGTGCCGGGTTAGTGTGACATTGACAGACTGGGACAGTGTCATGGGTTAGGCTGAAAATGGGAGAAAAATGTTTAAAAAAAAAAAAAAAAATCAGGAAAGGATCCCAGAGTGGCGACACGTTCCCGGAGTCTCCGGCCGGCTCGCCAACAATACTGCTGCAGCTCCTTCTATAGGAAGCGGAGGACGTCTATACATTATAGCGGTTACATCTCCATTCGCTCATCAGAAATTTGTGGCAGGAAAAAAAAAAAACTTCCCGGATGTCTTCTGATGTGAAAGGGAAGAATAACGGATGGAAAGATTCTGAAAAGCACTATAATAATACGATGGATTCATTTCAAAGCTATAACTCTGGGAAATTTGAACATAAAGTCTATAAAGTACTTGAGTTTTCAGTCTGGGGGGTGACTTTCCAGTCTCCTCCCCCCCTCCAATAAAACGGGAAGAGAGGCTTCTGAGAAGAGAGTCCGTCATCTCTCCGCTAACCGTCTCAGAGCTTGTCATCTGTCATTTCCAAAAACTGTGCGTACACGTCCCTCGTACATTCTCCTTTCTGGTTGAACTGGAATTTGTAGTAGCTGCCATCTGCGCAGATTGCTGAAAGAGAAGAGAGAGGTCAGGGGCGGAGGAGGGGGGATTGTAAATTGTATTCATTGAAGCTGAACTCCAGGTGAAATAATGGGATTTTTGACTTACCGTAAAATCCATTTCTCTGATGTTCATTGTCGGACACAGCTCCTGATCTTCATAACCATTGGGTTATACTGCCCCCTACAGGAGGAGGACCCTACGCAGTAAAAACATCTGGCTACACCTATGGGCGGTCCCAGGGGGTGTACTCCCTCTCTCTGCTATAGGCACTCAGTTTTGTTACAATCAGTGTCAGAAGAATTACAACCCCACAGAGGGGTGGAGGAGGTGCTGTGTCCATCAATGATCATCAGGGAAATGGATTTTATAGCAAGTCAAAAATCCCATTTTTTCTTTAGTTCATTGATGGACACAGCTCCTGATCTTCATAACCATTGAGACGTCCCAAAAGCAGTGTTAATACATGAGGGGTGGGAACAGCAAAAATAAATTCCCAAGGCTAACTATAGCTAACCAGGTAAAAGGAGCTCAACCAAAACAACTGGAGGCAACCTGAAAAAAAAAAAAACCATACACCCTCAAAGAGGACCAGGTCCACTAAACAGCAGCCTGCAAAACCTTGCGGCCAAAGGAAGCATCCGCAGATGCAAATACATCCACTTTATAGAACTTTGTGAAAGTGTGAACCGACGACCAGGTGGCCGCCCTGCAAACCTGTGTCACTGACGCCTGATGAAGGAAGGCCCAGGAGGCACTGAGTGCCCGGAGTAGAGTGCGCCTGACAGGGGAAGGAGGAACCTGACCCCTGATGGAATAGACCTGAGCCACCGTCTGTCTGATCCATCTGGAAATGGTCGCAGAGGAAGCGGACAACCCTTCCTCGTCCCATCCATGAGCACAGAGAGTCTGACTTCCTAAAAGACTCCATAGCTGACAGGTACCCCTAATTGCCCAGACCTCATCCAAGGCATGCAAGGCAATTTTCTTCGGATGTTTTGGCCTGGGACACAGGGAAAGGCAACACAATATCTTCATTCAAATGAAAATCAGAGACAACTTGAGGAAGGAACGACGGACAGGGGTGAAGAATCACCTCATCACTGTGAACCACCACATAAAGGTGAATGACAGGATAAATGCCGCCAATTCCAAACACCCTGGGCGCGGAGGTGAAAGCCACCAAAATGGCCACCTTCTGGGACTACGTAAGCAGGGGAATTTCACACCCTGAGCAGAATTGTTCATGAGGACACCTCCCCAGCTGGATAGGTTGGCATCCATGGTGACTACTGTCCAATACAAGGGGAGGAAGGATTTGCCCAGCCGAAGTGCGGAACAAAGCCACCATATCAGGGACTCTCTCATTCCCCGGATCAGCCGGATCTGATTGTCCAGAGACTGCGGATTCTTGTCCCATTTGATCAAAATCTCCCTTGCAGGGACCTCTCCTGAAACTGTGCAAATATAACCGCCTCAAAAAGGTAGACACCACCAGGCCCAGCATCCGCATGCAAGTCCGGAGGAATTACCATCTGCTGGACAGCAGGAGACAAATTACATCCTGCAGTCTCAGGAGTTGTCCAGAGGAAGGAGGACTCTGCCTAAGGCAGAGTCCAGAGTCAGACCCAGATAGTCCAGCTTTGTGGACAGAATCGGAGCAGACTTCTGAAAATTCAGAATCCAGCCAAAGACCCTCAAGCTTGTATGGTGATTTCCAGGTTTTCCACCAGAGCAGTAGACTCCACTCATAAAAAGGAGGTAATTCAAGTAGCCCAGTACCGCGATCCCCCATTGGCGTAACAATGCTAACACTTTCGTGAAGACCTGATGAGCAGACACGAGACCAAAGGGTAACGGCACAAACTGATAATGCTCCTCTCCCACTGCCCCAAAAAGAGCCTGTAAGCAGATCGGGGACAGTCGCGCGTTGGAAAGAAGAACCTTACGGGAGGGTAAGAACGAAACTGCAGACAAGCATTTGAGCCAAAAGACACGCTGAAGGACCACTGCTGAAAGTCAAGCCACTAGGGGAGCCGCATCCAAAAGAGACATCACAGATAAACTGCAGCCCCTGGACCAGCTGGTCCGCCAGCTCAGTAAAGGCGGGGGGGGGGGGGGAGCTACTCCACTTCCAGGTCACAGCGTGAAAGCTTAGCCCATTCAGTCAGTCAGCGACATCAGGGCAATGATAAAAATCAGCCTCAGTGCCGAACCAGCCAGGGTGTACATATTGTGGGCCACAGCCTCCCCCTTCCTGTCAGCCAGGAATCATGGTTGTCTTGTTTAATCTGGAAACTGGAGGGTCCACCACCGTTGGAACAGTCCACTTCTTAAGAAGGGACTCCTCATATCGCTTAGGGACCCCAAAGAGATGCTTTGGTCGTCCCCACTATTTAGTGACAATTCTGTCAAAATAGGAGAGGAAAAGGAGGGAACACCAGCCTCCGCTGCATCCTCCATCTTTCACACACAGATACAAATCAGAGCTTCCACCAGCACCATTTTGTACGCAATTGCAGAAGTGGAGGAATCCTCCTCACTACCTGAGGATTCAGGGAGCGTGGTCGCAGACCCAGCAGGGTAACCCATGTTTGCGGCAGCTGAATCAGATTCAGGATCTGATAACAGGGGAAGGTGGGGGGCGCTTTTTGCCAGTCTGTCACCCAAAAGCCACCTCCACCCAGGACAGCAAGGACTCCAAGACCGGCATCAGTGCATCAATGGATGGATGGTACCCAGAGGGCCCCATAGCCTCAGAGAGGGGTTCAGGTGGGGAGATTTGCTCCAAAGACTCCATAAGTCACCAGGAGACCCCACAAAAAAAAAAAAAGTATAAAAAACACTGCTAAGAGACAACCCCCACCCAGTTGCCAGCGACAGCACCAATTGATCCTCAGTAGAGAAGGAGAGGACCCCACCAGACTCACCACCCAGCAGAAACCAGGCACTGCAGCTACCAGGAAAATCTTCACTGCACCAACAGTGATAAGAAAGTGAATCAGCACCAGGGGGTGAGGAGGGGCTCCCACCTCCGAAATTGCTGCCCAGAGGGCTCCACTGTCATGGCCGTCGCTCCTTTCAATGGCAAGCCACCAAAAAATGGCACCGGACTATACAAACATGGCCCTAACAGGAAGGAGGAGAACCCAGGGGTAGGACCGTACCATGGAGGGGCCCACGCCCACCCCAAAAACCTCCAGGGGGGGGGAGGGTATTTACCATACCAGGAACCAGGTGGGCACTACTCCAGACAAAACCTCCTTTCCATCGAAGGGGGTGGGGGGGGGGGGGCTGTCGGCCAGGAGGAATGCTGTGATTCAGGCCAAGACCTGATCGTATGTGACCTTGCGAGGCGTTTACGTGCATGCCAGCCCCCGTCCGGAGGGGCTATGTCGCGACCAACCTAACGCGGAGATGAGGTCTGCGCACGCTCACTGGCCAGACTGGAGTGACCACTGGATCTACATTATCCAGCCTGTCGCCCAGTCCGGCAGTTGATTGTAGATCTCACAGGAAAAAAAAAAAAATTCTTTCTAAAAATAAAAATTGTCAGGACCAGAGATCCCAGCAAGAACGAGGTCCTTACTCCTGACTAGGCAAAAAAAAAACCTGCCTATAGCAGAGAGAGATAGGAAACCCTCTGGGACTGCCCATAGGCGTAGCCAGACTTTTCTTCTGCCTAGTGTCCTACTCCTGTAGGGGGCAGTATAACCCAATGATTAAGAAGATCAGGAGCTGTGTCCATCAATGAATGAAAGAAATGTATGTAGTAACTAAAGACACGCACAACAAAACAAAAATAGGATAGGCGAGCAAACTGAAGAGTCTAAAGAGTGTAAGATTTGGAAATGACCAGAGTGCCAGTTTTTACATTTGTTTCCCCCCAATGCAAACATCGGCCACCTTAATATAATCATCTAATAAATGCATCCACAATGATAAACAAAAAATGATCGATTATATTTTTGCATTCAGGCCTGCAGAACACTGCAACTGCGATCAGTGCATCATGGGTGCAATGCTCGAGTCCCGCAAACCTGAGCGGAGGAAGTGCAGCAGTGAGGGAGGAGCATTTGTAAAAACATCCTTGGCCTGAATGATGCAGCTGTGAGCGAAGAACAAGGCGGCACTAGCAGCAAAAGAAGGCAGAATGCTGCACCCTGTTATTTTGGGGTGGGGTGGGGTGGGGGGGGGGTGTATGCCACCATGCCTCGTGCTACACCCTAAATTTGTGTAACATGAACCAGGTTATAAAAAAAAAATAAAAAAAAAGTAGACTGGGCCTTTAGCCTTCAAGATTTCACCTAGGCCCCTTTCACTTGGGGCAGATCCGTTTGATTGCTTAGTGAGGGGCTCTGTTGATCCCCGCTGAGCAGGTGGATGACAGGTCTGTCTCCGCTCACCAGAGTCCCGCTCTCCTCTATGGGGAAATCAGGTTAAAATAGACCGCCTGTCCGTTTTCATCTGATCGATGGATGGAGAATAGGACCATCTGGTCTAGATTTGGATAGCAGTGGGTTACAGCAGACATCCGTCGCACCATAGGGGTAACTGGATGGTCCGATCAGAAAAACTGACAGGCAGACCAGATCGGACAGCCCGTGTGAAAGGGGCTTTAGACCTCCTTCCCATGGATGGGTTGTTGTGGCCACCGGATTCTTGCAGCCCTGCTGCTGGAATTTTGAACATCTGTCCCAAACGGAAGCCAACCCCTCTATGTGCAGCTATGTGCGATCCTCCCGACTGCACAACCCAGTCATTCCAGCAGCAAGAATCCCAAGATTCTGGTGGGAGCAACAAACCGGCCATATGAAGGAAACCTTGTGGACAACAACCAACCTGCAGCCATTTAGATGACCCACCCTGACCTCACACCTAGGCTACACCCGGAGGTGTCCCTTTATAGGCAGCAGCTTCTGAATGCAAGGATTGGCAGAGTCAGCTTATGCTTGAATGAAGGCGAGAAATGATTTCTGACATTACCTATAACAGAGTTCGGCTCGGTTCCAAAGGCACAAATACAAGGCGATCCGGATGGGACCTGAAACTTGGAGAAACTCCATTTGGAGCTGAAGTACGGAGAAACTCCATTTGGAGCTGAAGTACTTGGGAAGGAAACTGGCAGACGCCAAACTGTAGAAAAAGAAAAGCAAAAAGTCAAGACACACATTGTTAAACATCTAATAATCATAAGTGATACAGAACTGCAACAATGTGACCGCCGGAGATACAGAACTGCGACAATGTGACCGCCGGAGATACAGAACTGCTACAATGTGACCAGCGCAACTGTCAGTCACCACCGGAGATACAGAACTGCTACAATGTGACCCCTGGAGATACAGAACTGCAACAATGTGACCGCCGGAGATACAGAACTGCAACAATGTGACCGCCGGAGATACAGAACTGCAACAATGTGACCCCCGGAGATACAGAACTGCAACAATGTGACCCCCGGAGATACAGAACTGCTACAATGTGACCGCCGGAGATACAGAACTGCTACAATGTGACCGCCGGAGATACAGAACTGCTACAATGTGACCGCCGGAGATACAGAACTGCAACAATGTGACCGCCGGAGATACAGAACTGCTACAATGTGACCACCGGAGATACAGAACTACTACAATGTGACCGCTGGAGATACAGAACTGCAACAATGTGACCGCCGGAGATACAGAACTGCAACAATGTGACCGCCGGAGATACAGAACTGCAACAATGTGACCACTGCAACAATGTGACCGCCGGAGATACAGAACTGCAACAATGTGACCGCCGGAGATACAGAACTGCTACAATGTGACCCCCGGAGATACAGAACTGCTACAATGTGACCCCCGGAGATACAGAACTGCTACAATGTGACCCCCGGAGATACAGAACTGCGACAATGTGACCACCGGAGATACAGAACTGCTACAATGTGACCGCCGGAGATACAGAACTGCGACAATGTGACCACCGGAGATACAGAACTGCTACAATGTGACCGCCGGAGATACAGAACTGCAACAATGTGACCGCCGGAGATACAGAACTGCTACAATGTGACCCCCGGAGATACAGAACTGCGACAATGTGACCCCCGGAGATACAGAACTGCTACAATGTGACCCCCGGAGATACAGAACTGCGACAATGTGACCACCGGAGATACAGAACTGCTACAATGTGACCGCCGGAGATACAGAACTGCGACAATGTGACCACCGGAGATACAGAACTGCAACAATGTGACCGCCGGAGATACAGAACTGCTACAATGTGACCCCCGGAGATACAGAACTGCGACAATGTGACCGCCGGAGATACAGAACTGCTACAATGTGACCGCCGGAGATACAGAACTGCTACAATGTGACCGCCGGAGATACAGAACTGCGACAATGTGAGCGCTGCCTGCCTGCTGCCCGTCTCTTTCCACAACTTCCTCAGGCCGGCCATACATGAGTCGAATTTCTTTAACCCACAAATAACACACAAAGTACAATGTGCTAAAACCGCGCTTGCAAAAATAGTCTCCATAAATAATACTATAAAGAAGAATATGTGATCAGGGCCAATAAATATAAAGAGCTCTGTCCCAATAATATTGGTAATAAATTCCAGCGAGGGTCTATTCTATATACTGTATAAATTGCACTGTGCCGTGTCACCAAAAATATCCCCTGGTGCTGCGGTGTCACCGGGTGCTCAGGTGAAGGACCGCACTCACCAGATGACAACTCATTTGTTGTACAACAAAGAAGGTCAAATATGCTTGTTGGTCACCCGGGGACCCGAGGGGATCTGCTGTCTGTAGCCTGGTATCCTCTCCATGTGATGGTGCGACTCAGCGGTTCCCGTGGTGCGACTCAGCGGTTCCCGTGGCAAATCAATCAATCGGTTATTAAGGAGCGAGAGAAGAGCCTCGCATAGCGTAAAAAAGTTGTGTTATTAACCACTTCCCACCCGCTGTATAGTAAAATGATGGGGGGAGGATGCTCTCTCGTTCTGGGACGATGTCATATGACTGCAAATGGCCACGCAATGTTCCTAAGACACGGCGCGACCCCCATCTCAGTAAACAGCTGATGACGCGGCTCTTTACCCATGTGATCAGCTGTGTCCAATCACAACCGGTCACATGAAAACAAGGAAGTGCCGTTTATTGGCTCACACTGACAGAGTATGAGGAGAGGAGAGCCGATCAGCGGCATTTCCTTGCAGGGGAGACTGTACAGTGATCAGTGCCCGGATTACAGTACAGCCCCAGCAGTGCCCATCAGTGAGGCATACGAGTGCCTCCTCACCAGTGCCACCTAATCAGTGCAGCCTATCAGTGCCCACCAGAGAGGCATACGAGTGCCTCCTCATCAGTGCAGCTTATCAGTGCCCATTAGTGAAGGAGAAAAAATTACTTAAAAAAAAAAAATAAATAATATATCAAGTTTGTCAGTAAATTTTGTAATTTTCAGTCTTTAGTTTAGCAAAAAAATAAAAACCTCAGCAGTGATTAAAATGCCACCAAAAGAAAACTCCATTTGTGTGTGAAAAAAAATGATAAAATGTCCTATGGGTGCAGTGTTGTATGACCGCGCAATTGTCATTCAAAGTGTGACAGCGCCGAAAGCTGAAAATTGGCCTGGGCAGGAAGGGGTAAAAGTGCGTGGTAGGCCAGTTCAAAAAGTCATATCCCAACCCCCACTCTCTGGACGTAGAGGAAGCCACTGGGCATCCATGTGCGTTCCACCCTAGCAAGAAGCTTCCCAGGACGGCATGTGACGAAATGCGTTAAACGCAAAACATGTAATTCACGGTGCACAACTTCTGGCTGAGGTGGAACGCACGCGCATGCCCAGCAGCTTCCTGGAGGTCCGGAGAGTGGGGGGTTTGGATTTATGTTTTTTTTTCACAGATTCGTGTGTAAAAGGAACCTTTTTAATAACTTTTTTACGCAATGCGAGGCTCTTCTCTCGCTCCTTTTTAACCGATTGGTTGATTTGCCACGGGAACCGCTGAGTCGCACCACGGGAACCGCTGAGTCGCACCACGGGAACCGCTGAGTCGCACCATCCCGAGGAGAGGATACCAGGCTACAGACAGCGGATCCCCTCAGGTCCCTGGGTCACCAACAAGCGTAATTAACCTTCTTGGTTGTACAACAAATGAGTCGTCTTCTGGTGAGTGCGGTCCTTCACCTGATCATACGGTGACACCGCAGCACCAGGGATATAGAATAGACCCTCGCTGGGGATTTCATTACCAATATTATTGGACGGAGCTCTTTATATTTATTGACCCCGATTCGTATTTCTCATTATTTATGGAGACTTTTTGCAAGCGCTGTTTTAGCGGTGATTTTTGTGCGGCCTTCAAATTTGAGTGATCAGCATGTTGGAAATTTTTTGATGAGAATTGTGTGAGAAATATAATCAAAAAAGAAATGCGCATGCGTGCAAGAAAAGATTCTCGGAAAGAAGAGAAAAGAAAAATTCCCAGAAAGAAAATTCTTGAAAAGATAAAACAAAGAAAATAAAATTCCTGGAAAAAAAAGAAAATTATTTTCCTTGGAAACAGGAGGTGAAATTGAAGGCTCTGGTTGGTCAAATTTAGAAAATCGGTGGTGGCGTCAGCAAATCACAACACACAAAATTTCTGATTGTCGAAAGAAAATGAGGAGTTTGGAATTGGACCAATGTATGGTCGGCGTCAGATTCCCAGCATGCCTTGCAGTTCCTCTGCTGTTTAACTTTCTATTCCCACACAGGATATGAACTGTAATAATCTGAGAGGTAAATGGCAACGGCCTGAGGAGAGGTGCAGACTCCGGTACCGTACAATCACCGCAGAGATCGGTCCGCCATTAACGTCCAGCACAGACAGGTGGGGGGATGGTCTAAAAACATGTGAATGCTCTCTAAAGATCCAAACAAGGGTCGTTCTTCAGAGACCAAAGCACATGTGAAGGAGGCCTCATACCCCCCACACGCCTCATACCCTCCCCCACACACACACCCCTCACACGCGCCCCCCCCCCCCCACACACACACACGCCTCATACACCCCCCCACACACACGCCTCATACCCCCCCCCACACACACCTCATACACCCCCCCCCACACACACACACGCCTCACCCCCCCCCCCCCACACACACACACACGCCTCATACCCCCCCCACACACACCCCTCACACGCCTCATACCCCCCCCACACGCCTCATACCCCCCCCACACACACCCCTCACACGCCTCATACCCCCCCCCACACACACCCCTCACACGCCCCCCCCCCCCCCACACACACACCTCACCCCCCCCCCCACACACACACACGCCTCATACCCCCCCCCCCCCACACACACACCCCTCACACGCCCCTCCCCCCCCCCCACACACACGCCTCATACACCCCCCCCACACACACACACACACACGCCTAATACCCCCCCCCCACACACACCTCATACACCCCCCCCCCCACACACGCCTCACACCCCCCCCCCACACACACACGCCTCATACCCCCCCCCCCCCACACCCCTCACACGCCCCCCCCCCCCACACGCCTCATACCCCCCCCACACACGCCTCACACACCCCCCCCCCCCCCACACACACACACGCCTCACCCCCCCCCCCCCACACACACGCCTCACCCCCCCCCCCCCCCCCACACACACACACACACCTCACCCCCCCCCCCCCCCACACACCTCACCCCCCCCACACACACACACACACACACACCTCACCCCCCACACACACCTCACCCCCCCCCCACCACACACACACACACACCTCACCCCCCCCCACACACACACACACACACCTCACCCCCCCCCACACACACACACACACCTCACCCCCCTCCCCCCCCCCACACACACCTCACCCCCCTCCCCCCCCCCCCACACACACCTCACCCCCCTCCCCCCCCCCACACACACCTCACCCCCCTCCCCCCCCCCCACACACACCTCACCCCCCTCCCCCCCCCCCACACACACCTCACCCCCCCCCCCCCCACACACCTCACCCCCCCCCCCCCACACACACCTCACCCCCCCCCCCCCCACACACACACACACACACACACCTCACCCCCCCCCCCCCACACACACACACACCTCACCCCCCCCCCCCCCCCACACACACACCTCAAACCAACCCCCCCACCCCCCCCCCCACACACACACCTCAAACCCCCCCCCCCCCCACACACACACACCTCAAACCCCCCCCCCCCCCCCACACACACACACACACACACCTCAAACCCCCCCACACACCTCACCCCCCCCCCCCACAGGCTGCATTTCATTTTGCACTATAAAGTAGATGGAAAGACGAACACAGAAATAAATCAGAATTTGGAAAATGTGTCTCCCATCACAATTATCCGAGCAGCAAAGACAACGGCCACTGCAGTGACACCACACACACCACCCCATCCCCCCCCCCCCCATACCTGGACTGCTTGTTCCTCTTTGGATCTTCTGCTGCGAAGATGTGCACCGTCCCGTGATCGCTGGACACGCAGATCAGAGAGGCGTCCTCATTAAAGTTAATGCTGTAAGATACAAGAGGCGGAGTCAGGCGGGTTCCTATTGCACAGCTTCATCCAGTCACTGCAATAAAGATGTGGATTGGATTAACGGATTCTAAAGTCAAAATAGATTTTTATATTAAACACATTTTCTGCATTAAAGTGGGTGTAATCCTCAGACATGAAATCTGAACAAAGCCCCTCCCCTCTATAGTGTGTCCTTCTCTCAGTCCAGAGTGTCATTTCTGTCTGCTGCCTCCTTCCTCTGCTATCTGCATGAGTCTCCTCCCCCTCCTTCCTCTGCTATCTGCATGAGTCTCCTCCCCTCCTTCCTCTGCCATCTGCATGAGTCTCCTCCCCCTCCTTCCTCTGCCATCTGCATGAGTCTCCTCCCCCTCCTTCCTCTGCTATCTGCATGAGTCTCCTCCCCCTCCTTCCTCTGCTATCTGCATGAGTCTCCTCCCCCTCCTTCCTCTGCTATCTGCATGAGTCTCCTCCCCTCCTTCCTCTGCCATCTGCATGAGTCTCCTCCCCCTCCTTCCTCTGCCATCTGCATGAGTCTCCTCCCCCTCCTTCCTCTGCTATCTGCATGAGTCTCCTCCTCCTCCCCCCTCCTTCCTCTGCTATCTGCATGAGTCTCCTCCCCCTCCTTCCTCTGCCATCTGCATGAGTCTCCTCCCCCTCCTTCCTCTGCTATCTGCATGAGTCTCCTCCCCCTCCTTCCTCTGCTATCTGCATGAGTCTCCTCCCCCTCCCCCATCTGCATGAGTCTCCTCCCCTCCTTCCTCTGCTATCTGCATGAGTCTCCTCCCCCTCCCCCATCTGCATGAGTCTCCTCCCCTCCTTCCTCTGCTATCTGCATGAGTCTCCTCCTCCTCCTTCCTCTGCTATCTGCATGAGTCTCCTCCCCCTCCTTCCTCTGCTATCTGCATGAGTCTCCTCCCCCTCCTTCCTCTGCTATCTGCATGAGTCTCCTCCCCCTCCTTCCTCTGCTATCTGCATGAGTCTCCTCCCCCTCCTTCCTCTGCTATCTGCATGAGTCTCCTCCCCCTCCTTCCTCTGCTATCTGCATGAGTCTCCTCCCCCTCCTTCCTCTGCTATCTGCATGAGTCTCCTCCCCTCCTTCCTCTGCCATCTGCATGAGTCTCCTCCCCCTCCTTCCTCTGCCATCTGCACGAGTCTCCTCCCCTCCTTCCTCTGCCATCTGCATGAGTCTCCTCCCCTCCTTCCTCTGCTATCTGCACGAGTCTCCTCCCCCTCCTTCCTCTGCTATCTGCACGAGTCTCCTCCCCTCCTTCCTCTGCTATCTGCATGAGTCTCCTCCCCCTCCTTCCTCTGCTATCTGCATGAGTCTCCTCCCCCTCACCCCTCCCCCTCCTTCCTCTGCTATCTGTATGAGTCTCCTCCCCCTCCTTCCTCTGCTATCTGCATGAGTCTCCTCCCCCTTACCCCTCCCCCTCCTTCGTCTGCCATCTGCATGAGTCTCCATCCTCTGCCATCTGCATGAGTCTCCTCCCCCTCCTTCCTCTGCATGAGTCTCCTCCCCCTCCTTCCTCTGCCATCTGCACGAGTCTCCTCCCCTCCTTCCTCTGCTATCTGCATGAGTCTCCTCCCCTCCTTCCTCTGCCATCTGCATGAGTCTCCTCCCCCTCCTTCCTCTGCCATCTGCACGAGTCTCATCCCCTCCTTCCTCTGCTATCTGCACGAGTCTCATCCCCTCCTTCCTCTGCCATCTGCACGAGTCTCATCCCCTCCTTCCTCTGCTATCTGCATGAGTCTCCTCCCCCTCCTTCCTCTGCTATCTGCATGAGTCTCCTCCCCCTCACCCCTCCCCCTCCTTCCTCTGCTATCTGTATGAGTCTCCTCCCCCTCCTTCCTCTGCTATCTGCATGAGTCTCCTCCCCCTTACCCCTCCCCCTCCTTCGTCTGCCATCTGCATGAGTCTCCATCCTCTGCCATCTGCATGAGTCTCCTCTCCCTCACCCCTCCCCCTCCTTCCTCTGCTATCTGCATGAGTCTGCTATCTGTCTGTATGAATCTCCATCCTCTGCATGAGTCTCCTCCCCCTCACCCCTCCCCCTCCTTCCTCTGCTATCTGCATGAGTCTCCTCCTCCTCCCCTCCTCCTTCCTCTGCTACCTGCATGAGTCTCCTCCTTTCTCTGCATGGGTCGCCTCCCCCTCCATCTGCATTAGTGTGCTCCCCCTCCCCCAATATCTGCATGAATCTCCCCCTCCTGCCTCCCCTCCCGTATTTTGCATAGTAGCAGAATTGTATGCTGAAGGTTTTTATAACCTAATGCATTAAAAAAATAAATAAAAAACTTTGTGCAGCCTCTCAGGGGGGCCGGGCCTTGGTGCAGCCTCTCAGGGGGGCCGGGCCTTGGTGCAGCCTCTCAGGGGGGCCGGGCCTTGGTGCAGCCTCTCAGGGGGGCCGGGCCTTGGTGCAGCCTCTCAGGGGGGCCGGGCCTTGGTGCAGCCTCTCAGGGGGGCCGGGCCTTGGTGCAGCCTCTCAGGGGGGCCGGGCCTTGGTGCAGCCTCTCAGGGGGGCCGGGCCTTGGTGCAGCCTCTCAGGGGGGCCGGGCCTTGGTGCAGCCTCTCAGGGGGGCCGGGCCTTGGTGCAGCCTCTCAGGGGGGCCGGGCCTTGGTGCAGCCTCTCAGGGGGGCCGGGCCTTGGTGCAGCCTCTCAGGGGGGCCGGGCCTTGGTGCAGCCTCTCAGGGGGGCCGGGCCTTGGTGCAGCCTCTCAGGGGGGCCGGGCCTTGGGGCAGCCTCTCAGGGGGGCCGGGCCTTGGGGCAGCCTCTCAGGGGGGCCGGGCCTTGGGGCAGCCTCTCAGGGGGGCCGGGCCTTGGGGCAGCCTCTCAGGGGGGCCGGGCCTTGGTGCAGCATGACCACATATTTCCGTGTGCTGTGCTGAGAGCTCACGCCATCCACACAGTCATCAGCGGCTAACGGAAAGCCTTCCGGTCATTTGACCACCATAACAGCCAATCACGGCGGTTACCATAATCATAGACCCTGCGATATCTAAAACCCAAGAAGGATCGGGAAGTGCTGGCGCCAAAGGGTTAAATGTCCTTCAGGGTTGATATAGGGTGACAACGCTCTGTGCCAGTCTCTGTCAGAAGTGGTCGTTTCAGCACACATTACGCAGGCACGGTCCATTGTTGTCACCATCAGAAAACTTCCCATACAGCATGCAGACAAGAAGTGGCTGCAAAGAGGCTGCAGGGAATCAGCAGCACTGAGATGTAATAAAGGGTAAAAAAAAAAAAAAAGAAAAGAAGACAAATGAAGAAGGAAATGTCTCCGGCATCGTGACCCCGCTGGCAGAAAAAACGCATACAAAGACAAATACATTTCCCCCAGTTAGGGCCAATGCGGCGCAGGAGAAGACCGGAGCACTCCCAATGCGGCGCAGGAGAAGACCGGAGCACTCCCAATGCGGTGCAGGAGAAGACCGGAGCACTCCCAATGCGGTGCAGGAGAAGACCGGAGCACTCCCAATGCGGTGCAGGAGAAGACCGGAGCACTCCCAATGCGGTGCAGGAGAAGACCGGAGCACTCCCAATGCGGTGCAGGAGAAGACCGGAGCACTCCCAATGCGGTGCAGGAGAAGACCGGAGCACTCCCAATGCGGTGCAGGAGAAGACCGGAGCACTCCCAATGCGGTGCAGGAGAAGACCGGAGCACTCCCAATGCGGTGCAGGAGAAGACCGGAGCACTCCCAATGCGGTGCAGGAGAAGACCGGAGCACTCCCAATGCGGTGCAGGAGAAGACCGGAGCACTCCCAATGCGGTGCAGGAGAAGACCGGAGCACTCCCAATGCGGTGCAGGAGAAGACCGGAGCACTCCCAATGCGGTGCAGGAGAAGACCGGAGCACTCCCAATGCGGTGCAGGAGAAGACCGGAGCACTCCCAATGCGGTGCAGGAGAAGACCGGAGCACTCCCAATGCGGTGCAGGAGAAGACCGGAGCACTCCCAATGTGGTGCAGCTCTGCATAGTAACCAATCCGCTTGTTAAAGTCTCATCTCTTTTTATTGAACCGTCCGACTTCCCGCCTCTGATGGTTTTGCATAGAGCAGCCCACGTCCTCTTCTGGGGCCCCATGACAGAGCTCCTGGCTCCTCCCTCCTGCCGGGTGCAGCCACTGCAAGCAGCTTGCTCTGGGGGCACCCAAGCAGGCGCACTCCTGACCCGCGGCTCTGTGTCCATTCAGACACCGAACCACAGCTCAACCCCACCCCCTCTGTCTCCTGAATGGCTTGCTGCTAATGCCAAGAGCCAGTTAGGTGTGCGGACTCCCCAGAGAGGGAAGGCTCTCCTGGACATTGCTGGATGGAGATGGGGCTCTGGTAAGTATTAGGAGGGCGGGGGCACACAGAAGGTTTTTACCTTCATGCACAGAATGCACTTTCTGCCTTTACAACCCCTTTAATCCTCGACAATAAACCCTGGAAGCGGATTGGTTACCATGCAGAGCTGCACCAGATTCTGTGTGTTTCAGTAAATCTCCCCCCCCCTCCCCCCCAATGTGTTTCTGCTTTTACAAACTTGAGCCCGATCACATGATTACCCCGCAGTACTCTGATAGCAGAACTTTCCCGGGACGTCCTCAGTATTTACAGAGGGAAAGCAGGTATCAGACTGCACAAAGCCCCGCCCATCACTGGCCCAGAGGACACTCCCCTCTCAGCCGGGCGCGATGACATCACAAACTCTCACCAGTAAATATTGGCAGCCTGCGATCCTCTCCGCAGCTCCTGGATGAGGTGTCCGGACGTCGTGTCGAATATTCGGATGAGGGTTCCCTGCAGTGATAAAAGATGCGGCAGTCAGGTGACACAAATTCCCTCCTATTCTACACCCAGCCCCGCCCCTTCCTCCACCCACACCCTGCAGGTGCCGATGACTCCCTAGATTTAGGATTGGGGGGGTGGGGCTCAGCGAGGTCAGGAAATGCCAGAAGCTGGGGAGTCACCATCCTGTCTACACAATTTCCTTTGTTGCTTTCACTGACTTACATAAAGGGGGGAGGGGAGGGGAGGAGGGGAGGGGGGGGTGATAAGATAAGCGTTCCTGGCATACCCAGCGCTCTACCCCCCCATTATCAGACCGCGCTCTGACCTTCTCTGAAGCGGTGGCGATTCTGGTCCCTTGTAGGTTCAGAGCGATGCAGCTCAGCACCCCCTCATGGGCCGGGATGTCAACGGGGGGCTTCTCAGTGCTGGCCAGGTCCACAATCTGCACATGGCCGGTGTGCGCCCCGGGGAACGCCAGGAATGAGTTGTTACTGTTCGGACACAGAACACACAGACCTATAGGAGGAGAGGAGACAGAAATAGGTGCGGAAATGACACTCCTTCCTGGAATATAACCCCATTGGAATCACTTCAGCTCTGGACAGTCCCCCCCCCTTCATCTTCAGCTCTAAACAGTCCCCCCCCCCCTTCATCTTCAGCTCTGGACAGCCCCCCCCCCCCCTTCATCTTCAGCTCTGGACAGCCCTCCCCCTTCATCTTCAGCTCTGGACAGTCCCCCCCCCCTTCATCTTCAGCTCTGGACAGCCCCCCCCCCCCTTCATCTTCAGCTCTGGACAGCCCCCCCCCCCTTCATCTTCAGCTCTGGACAGTCCCCCCCCCCCTTCATCTTCAGCTCTGGACAGCCCCCCCCCCCCCTTCATCTTCAGCTCTGGACAGCCCCCCCCCCCTTCATCTTCAGCTCTGGACAGTCCCCCCCCCCTTCATCTTCAGCTCTGGACAGTCCCCCCCCCCTTCATCTTCAGCTCTGGACAGTCCCCCCCCCCCCCTTCATCTTCAGCTCTGGACAGTCCCCCCCCCCCCTTCATCTTCAGCTCTGGACAGTCCCCCCCCCCCCCTTCATCTTCAGCTCTGGACAGTCCCCCCCCCCCTTCATCTTCAGCTCTGGACAGTCCCCCCCCCCTTCATCTTCAGCTCTGGACAGTCCCCCCCCCCCCCTTCATCTTCAGCTCTGGACAGTCCCCCCCCCCCTTCATCTTCAGCTCTGGACAGTCCCCCCCCCCTTCATCTTCAGCTCTGGACAGTCCCCCCCCCCCTTCATCTTCAGCTCTAAACAGCCCCCCCTTCATCTTCAGCTCTGGACAGTCCCCCCCCCTTCATCTTCAGCTCTGGACAGTCCCCCCCCCCCTTCATCTTCAGCTCTGGACAGTCCCCCCCCCCCCCTTCATCTTCAGCTCTGGACAGTCCCCCCCCCCCTTCATCTTCAGCTCTGGACAGTCCCCCCCCCCCTTCATCTTCAGCTCTGGACAGTCCCCCCCCCCCCTTCATCTTCAGCTCTGGACAGTCCCCCCCCCCTTCATCTTCAGCTCTGGACAGTCCCCCCCCCCTTCATCTTCAGCTCTGGACAGTCCCCCCCCCTTCATCTTCAGCTCTGGACAGTCCCCCCCTTCATCTTCAGCTCTGGACAGTCGTCCCCCCCCCCTTCATCTTCAGCTCTGGACAGTCGTCCCCCCCCCCATTCATCTTCAGCTCTGGACAGTCGTCCCCCCCCCTTCATCTTCAGCTCTGGACAGTCGTCGTCCCCCCCCCCCTTCATCTTCAGCTCTGGCAGTCCCCCCCCCCCCTTCATAACCCAGGCCATTTTTTTGTGATTCGGCATTGCGTTAAATTTAGTGACATTGCGCGGACGTGCGACGCTGTACCCCAAACAAAATGAATGTCCTTTTATTCCCCCACAAATGGAGCTTTCTTATGGCGGTATTCAATCACCCCTGGAGTTATTTTTTGCACTATAAGAGCGTCAATTTTGCAAAAAAAAAAAAAAAAAATGTAATTTCTTCAATTTAGGGACAATTTGTATTCTGCTACGTTTTTGGTAAAAAAAAAAAAAAAAAAATAATAATAAGTGAATATTGATTGGTTTGTGGAAAAGTAAATCGCGTCTACAAACTAGGGGATATATTTATGGAATTTATTTTTTACTAGTAATGGCGGCGATCAGCGACTTGTAGCGGGACTGCGACATTGCAGTGGTCACATCGGACACTGACACTGAGGACAAATGACACTAATACAGTGATCAATGCTAAAAATATGCACTGTCACTGTACTAATGACACTGGCTGGAGAGGGGTTAACATCAGGGGTGATCAAAGGGTTGTGTCCCTAGGGGGTGCTTGCTAACTGTGGGGGAGGTGCTCTGACTGAGGAAAGACAGAGATCCGCATTTCTGCTCTGCTTTAAGGAGGAGAAATTGTTAAGCACAATCAGGGCACCGTATATCTAGGAAGAGGACAGACACTGCTTAAGTAAAGATGGCGCGCGCGCGCACCCCCCCCCCCCCCCCCCAAGTACATCCACTTTTATATTCGAAAAAAGATTTCTAAAACCTGCACTGAAAAATTGGATTTTTGTCTTCCCGTAAAATCCTTTTCTCTGATGTTCATTGTCGGACACAGCTCCAGAATCTTCTTCACCATTGGGTTATGCTGCCCCCTACAGGAGTAGGACACTAGGCAGGAAAAAGCTTTACCACGCCTATGGGGCGATCCAAGGGGGTATACTCCCTCTTCCTGCTATAGGATCTCAGTTTTGTAACAAGCAGTGTCAGAAGAAATATAACCCAACTCCATAGAGGGCCGGGAGCTGTGTCTTTCAATGAACATCGGAGAAAAGGATTTTACGGTAAGACAAAAATCCAATTTTCTCTTTCATTGATTGATGGACACAGCTCCAGAATCTTCTTGACCGTTGGGACGTCCCAAAGCCGTGTCAAAACAGGAGGGGTGGGAAAAACACAGCAGAAATTCCCCAAAGGCTAAACCTAGCCAACCAGGAACCACTGGAGCTCCCCTAAAACAATACAACCTCAAAGAGGACCGAGTCCTCCCAAACCGCAGCCAGCAAAACCTTGCGGCCAAAGAAGCCTCCACAGATGCCAACGCATCGACTTTGTAAACCTGCATCACTGACACCGGATGATGGAAGGCCCAGGAGGCACTAAGCGCCCGCGTTAATTGCGCTTTAACAGGGAAAGGAGGAACCCGACTCTTGATTGAATTGGACTGCATCACCGTCTGTCTGATCCATCTGGAAATGGTCACAGCAAACGTGGCCGAACCCTTGCGAGGTCCATCCATTAGGACAAATCGCGAGTCTGATTTCCTAAACGCCTCGGTAGCCACCAGGTACACCCTGATCTCCCGAACCACAGCCTGAAAATGCAAGGCAATCTCCCTAGGCTTGGGACTCAGGGAAGGCAACCCCAGGTCTTCATTCAGATGGAAACCAGAAACAACCTTAGGAAGGGACGACTGACAAGGACGAAGCACCACTTTATCTCCGTGAGCCACCAAGTAAGGTGAATGACAAGACAAAGCTGCCAGCTCCGACACCCTCCGTGCAGAAGAAAAAGCCACCAAGAAGGCCACCTTCTGGAACAATGTAAGCTGAGGAATCTCGCATATCATTTTCTACGGTGGTTACTGAAAAACCAACAGCACCAAGTTGAGATCCCACGAGGGCAATGGAGACAGCACTGGGCAAGCCAAGTGACGAAACCCCCTGAACAAAGGTGCGAACCAAAGAATGCGTAGCCGAAGGACGTTGAAAGAAAACAGCCGAGGCCAAACCTGGCCCCCCCTTGATGGGACCCGAGGCCAGGGGCGGACTGGCCTGGGGGGAAAGGTGGCAATTTCCCCCTGGGCCGCCTGGATTCCCTGTAAATGGGCCGCTGTGCTGGCAGCGCAGAGCTGCACATGTCCGGTACTGGTGGTGTGCTACTGCTCGGGCGGCTCCAGCGCGGGGTTAACAGAGTGGAGGAGCAGTGACAGAACGCCTCTCTCACTCACTGCAGCTACGAGCCGATCGTCCTGTGACAGGGCTGAGAGTGTTGTATCCCTGCAGAGCACAGCCCTTCCCCCCTCCTCTACACAAATGGGAGAACAGATCTGCTCTGTCTTCTCCCGCCCCTCTCTCCCTGTGCACGCTGGAAACTTCAGATCCTAAACATGAGGCATCCGACAGTCACATCCTAAACATGAATCTGCTGACTGAGCCAGTGAGGCTGCTGCTGGGACTGTACAAGTGAGTGAGCTGTGACCACACTCTCCCCTCTTTACTCTTTCTTCCCACTCCATCTCTACAGAATATCTCTCCCCCAGCCTTGTTTAACCACTTGCCTACTGGACACTTTCACCCCCTTCTTGCCCAGGCCAATTTTCAGCTTTCAGCGCTGTCCCTCTTGAAATGAAAATTGCGCGGTCATGCTACACTGTACCTATATGACAGTTTTATCATTTTTTTTCCCCCACACACAATTCAAGCTTTCTGTTGGTGATGTTTGCTTAAAAAAAAAAAAAAAAAAAAAAATTTTTAACCACTTGCCAACCAGCCGCCACATTTATACGGTGGCAGGTCAGCAGGTTACCACGTACGGCAGTCCACAGGAGCGATCCTGGGGACGTGTGCCCACTCGCCAGCAGGGTAGCCAATCCATGGGGGACAGCAGCCACAATTGCCACCAGGCGCCCGCAATCACTCCCCTTGGAGAGAGAACGGCGGTCTGCTGTTGTAACATGGCAGACCGTTGTTCTCTCAGAAATCAATACAGAGCTCCTATTATCCCCCTTTTTAGGAACACAAGTCTCTGTGTTCATTTCACAATACCATCCCCTCTAACAGTTAGAAAACACCCCTTAGGCTCACACTAAACCCTTTGATCGCCCCAGGGTTAACTCCTTCCCTGCCAGTGTCATTATTACAGTAACAGTGCATATTTTTAGCACTGATTACTGTAGTAATGTCACTGGTCCCCTCAAAAGTGTCAAAAATGTCAGTTAGGAGTCCGATCTGTCCGCCGCAATGTCACAGTCCCGCTAAAAATTGCTGATTGCCGCCATGAATAGTAAAAAAATTAAAACAAATAAAAATGACATAAATATTTCCCCTAGTTTGTAGACATGATAACTTTTGCATAAATCAATCAAAATACGCTAATTGGGATTTTTTTTTACCAAAAATATGTAGCAGAATAGAAATTGGCCTAAAATTATGAAAAATTTTGATTTTATTTTTTTTTTTAATTGGCAATGTTATATAGCAGAAAGTGAAAAATATACATTTTTATTTTTTTTTGCAGAATTGTTGCTCTTTTTTTGTTTATAGCACAAAAAAATGTATTTGGGTACAGCATTGCACAACCGCGCAATCGTCAGTTAAAGTAACACAGTACCGAATTGCAAAAAATGGCCTGGTCCTTAAGGGGGCAAAACCTTCCTGTCCAGAAGTGGATAAAATGTTTTTCTAGGTAGCACTGATGTGGAGGCATTAATATGCCGCACTGATGGGCGGCACTGATAAGCAGTACTAGCAAGACATTGTGTTGCTCCAGGACAAAAAGCCTCCGTTCAAAGTTCAGCCTCAGAAAGGAAATTCAGGTGCACGCCCTGGTTTCAACAGAAGCATATGGAAGAAATGGACTGGATAGTGGCACTCCAAAAAAATGAACCATTTATTGAAGAAAAAAAAGATACAAAAATACATGAAGGATGATCATACCATAGCGGAAATGATGACACTGGCAGCTAACGCATTTCACACCCAAGCTGGTGCTTAGTCATAGCATGATTGGAGTGCCGCCATCCAGTCCATTTCTTCCACATGATAAGCAGTACTGTTTTGCACTGATGCAATGATGGGCAGCACTGATGAGCAGGCACTGATGGGCACTGAAAGGCAGCACTGATTGGTGTCACTGATAGACACAGACTGGCGTCACCTGCTGGGCAATGCTGAGGCTGCACTGTAATGCTGTGCTCTGATTACCTGTACAGGTCTCCCCTGCAAGGATGCTGCTAATCTGGCTCTCCACATTTACACGTGATCGGCTGTGATTGGACACATAATGAGTTGCTGCATTGGCTCTTCAACAGATCGGGGTCATGCCATGTCATATATGTCTTGCTTCATAACATCAATACCCAATATAAAACCAGGTGGGCATGGATGGAGAGCTGATTCAGTGGTTCAACGGGCCACTTGAGTAGACTTGCCCTCCAGGCCTAAGGCTGCCAGCCCTCCCCTGCCCGAGGCAGATGCTGCTCAACACCTCTTTGGAGGAAAGCCAAACTCCGAGTCACCGAAAAGGAGCGGGGGTGAACCCAAGAGATTTACACTCACAGAGTACAAGCCTCAAACTCGATGGTAAATCTTCCTAGAAGCAGATTTACTAGCCTGCAGCAGCGTGGGAATCACCGATTCAGACAGACCCAGGCTTCCGACAGCCAAGCCGTTAAGCCAGGGAATGTAAGGCAAGATGGAAGATTGGCCCTTTGGCCAGCAGATCTCCTCTAAGGAAGTCTCCAAGGAGCTTCGGGGACCAACCGTCTCAGATCTGCGTACCAAGACCGGCGAGGCCAGTCTGGAACCACTAGGATGGCCATAATCCCTTCTGCCTCAAACCTACACAGGAATCTTGGCAGAAGTTCTAGAAGAGGAAAGACGTATTGCAGATGATACGGCCCCCAAAAGGAGCCACCAGTGCATCTGTGGCGTCGGCCAGAGGATCCAGAGATTGTGCCACAACCTAAGCACCTTCTTATGGAGACGAGAGACCAATAGGATCACCTCTTGAGTTCCCTACCGGAGAGACACAACTGATGAAACCCCTCCAGAGGAAATTTCCAGTATATCGATCGGTGGTCTGGATTCTTCCAGAGTCCGGACCCCCTGAGCACAATCTGTGCCAAAAACGCCACCCCACTCGGACAGGCTGGCATTCATGGTGAATCTTTGCCGCTTTAGAGGATCTGCGGGCACCAAGGGGACCGGCGCCTTTGATGCAGCAGCAGCAACCCCCAGGGTCCAACCATCCCCGGGAGGGGCCCACGTCCACCCCAAAAGACCCCTAAGAGAGAGGGGGGGAACAATACTTACCACCCCATGGAACCGAGTGGGCACCACTCCAGGCAGACCACCTCACCATCTTGGAATGGGGGTGCTGCGGGCCAGAGGTACTCAGGCTGTGACCAGGTCTAAGCGTCCTCACCGGCCTGGCATGGCTCACCTAGCGCGGTGCTGAGATTGGGTTGTGCCTGCTGGCCAGGCTGAGGGGACTGTAAGGATCTAGAATATCCAGTGCATCGTCCAGTCCGGCACTTATTTGTAGTTCCCACAGAAACAGAAAATAATAAAGAGGAAAAGAAAAAAAAAAAAAAAGCTAGGACCAGAGATCCCAGCAAGGAACGAGGTCCTTACTCCTGACTAGGCAGAAAAAAAACGGAGTGCCTATAGCAGGAAGTGGGAGTATACCCCCCTGGGACCGCCCCATAGGTGTGGTAAAGCTTTTTCCTGCCTCGTGTCCTACTCCTGTAGGGGGCAGCATAACCCAATAGTCAAGAAAATTCTGGAGCTGTGTCCATCAATGAAGGAAAGAGAAACTATAGATTTTAATTTTCATTAGCACTTCCCCCCCCCCCCCCCCCCCTGGCAGCACCGGGGTCGCCAGTTTGGAGTTTGTTCTCCCTGTGCCTGCCTGGGTTTCCTCCAGGTACTCCGGTTTCTTCCTTCACTCCAAAGACATGCTGGGAGGGTAATTGGCTCCTAGTATGTCTGAGTTAGGGAACTTAGATTGTAAGCTCCCTGAGGGCAGGGACGGATGTGAATATACAATATATATGTAAAGTGCTGAGTACATTCATGGTGCTATACAAGTACCTGTAATACTATTATTATTGGGTGAATTTCATATTCACCACCACCTGTCTGTCTCCCATCACCCATCTCTGGCAGATAACAGAATAATAATAATAATGGGCTGAGCACAGCGAGTGTTGGTCAGTCCATCGGTCAGCTTTCAGCCCCTCATACCCACCACCCCGCGCCGTTACCTTTAGGGTTGTAGCAGGTTTCAAAGACGTGCAGCTGATGGGGGTTGTGTGTGAAGGTGAACACTTTGATCATGGAGTCCAACACCACCACAATTCTGCAACACAGAAGACCTGGAAATAAGAGCGCAGCCAAGAAAAGTCTCCCAAACCCCAGCCAGCCATGTACAACCTAGGGGGGAGATTTACTAAGACTGGAGGGTGTAAAATCTGGTGCAGCTCTGCATAGAAACTCATCACTGAGGAAGCTGATTGGCTGCCACGCACAGCGGCACCAGATTCTGCACTCTCCAGTGTTAGTAAATTCCCCCATAAGGGTCATATACAGAAATATAAATGTGCCAAAAAACCCAAAACAACTTCTAACCATTCTGTAACTGGCATGGGGGATGGTTACCTGTCTCTGCGCAGCTTCACAGCTTTCACCTCCGTGGAGAATTCTATTTCAATCACCGTCTTCTTCTTCAGATCATCCCAAATCATTACTGGAAGGGAGGAAAAATGCTGTGAGACCTCTACAAGGTGTATATAATGCAGCGTATACACATAAGGGGAATACAAAATGTATTTTAGCTACAAGATAACCTTTCACTGTGACCCCCCCCCCACACTCATGCATAGAAGAATCTGTAGATTAGCCACTAGGGGGAGATCTGTCAATCAGTACACTCACTGTGCAGATGAAGGGCAGTTTACTTCTTTGTAGTGGTTTGATGTGTGTTAGGGGTGTACTGACTTTTGTTGCCAGCGGTTTAGACATTAATGGCTGTGTTGTCACTTAGGGGTGTACTGACTTTTTTTGCCAGCGGTTTAGACATTAATGGCTGTGTTGTCACTTAGGGGTGTACTGACTTTTGTTGCCAGCGGTTTAGACATGAATGGCTGTGTGTTGTCACTTAGGGGTGTACTGACTTTTGTTGCCAGCGGTTTAGACATGAATGGCTGTGTTGTCACTTAGGGGTGTACTGACTTTTTTTGCCAGCGGTTTAGACATTAATGGCTGTGTTGTCACTTAGGGGTGTACTGACTTTTGTTGCCAGCGGTTTAGACATTAATGGCTGTGTGTTGTCACTTAGGGGTGTACTGACTTTTGTTGCCAGCGGTTTAGACATGAATGGCTGTGTGTTGTCACTTAGGGGTGTACTGACTTTTGTTGCCAGCGGTTTAGACATTAATGGCTGTGTGTTGTCACTTAGGGGTGTACTGACTTTTGTTGCCAGCGGTTTAGACATTAATGGCTGTGTGTTGTCACTTAGGGGTGTACTGACTTCTGTTGCCAGCGGTTTAGACATTAATGGCTGTGTGTTGAGTTATTTTGAGGGGACAGTAAATTTACACTGTTATACAAGCTGTACACTCACTACTTTACATTGTAGCAAAGTCTCATTTCTTCAGTGTTGTCACATGGGAGGGGTGTACTTACTTCTGTCAGATACTGTATATGTCCCATGCAGCTGGGCAGCAACAGATCACTCCTAACATTGATCTATTTCTGGCTGCAAACAGTCCACTATAAGAGAGAACACTGGGCAGAGCTGTGACATCCTGTCCTATCCTGACCTCCATACCCAATGATAAGCTCCTCCCATCCTGTATACACCCACTGGCTACACAGGAACAGTGCCCCTCCCTGGAAGTGATTGACAGCCCCAGCTCTGTTCCTGTGTGAAGGGTGTGTCTCTTCCCTCCAATCAGCTCTCAGAGCTCTCCTCACTGAGTGTAACTTTGGCTCCCTGCTCTCTGAAAGCTCAGACAAGCTGTATAAATGGTGCTGTAGAGGAGTGAAGAGCACAGATAAACCGGTACAACTTATGTGGGAAGGTTTCATGTGTGTGTGAGTGGAGGCCGGTCAGGATTACATCCACCTTAGAGAACATGAAAACCTCCTTCATTCTCAATCTGCTATTTTCATACCCACAACCACTAAGTGATGCTAACGAGAAGGCTGAAAGGGGGTGTCACCTTTATTGGGCGGGTATTTCGGCTTCTTCCCTCCCCCGACCAGAGCGAGATAATTGCATCGGAATAACATCTCCACGTAGCCGACGCCACCTTCTAGAAACTCTGCAGGAAACAAAAAGTGAGGCCATAAAAAAGATTTACGAGTCGTCAGATCTCCGCCCACAATCGGCTTCCATGGAAGAATCAATAAATGTAGAGGAGGGAGGGGGATGGGAAGGCTGCCGAGCTCAGAACACTTAAAGGGGACCTCCACTCAGGTAAGAGAAGGAAAACACCCCCCAGAGCTCACCGACCTGTGAGACGATCTCTACACTTCTATAACAAAGACCTTCAGCTGGATTAAAGAATTAGTGCGCCTAAAGACAAAGTGGCCCGAATCTATCTACCCATCCCCCCTCCCTTTTCACTGCAGAGCAGAGAGCAGGAGAGGGAGCACGGTACCGGATGGAGGGCGGGAAAGGGAGCACGGTACCGGATGGAGGGCGGGAGAGGGAGCACGGTACCGATTGGAGGGCGGGAGAGGGAGCACGGTACCGATTGGAGGGCGGGAGAGGGAGCACGGTACCGATTGGAGGGCGGGAGAGGGAGCACGGTACCGGATGGAGGGCGGGAGAGGGAGCACGGTACCGGATGGAGGGCGGGAGAGGGAGCACGGTACCGGATGGAGGGCGGGAGAGGGAGCACGGTACCGGATGGAGGGCGGGAGAGGGAGCACGGTACCGGATGGAGGGCGGGAGAGGGAGCACGGTACCGGATGGAGGGCGGGAGAGGGAGCACGGTACCGGATGGAGGGCGGGAGAGGGAGCACGGTACCGGATGGAGGGCGGGAGAGGGAGCACGGTACCGGATGGAGGGCGGGAGAGGGAGCACGGTACCGGATGGAGGGCGGGAGAGGGAGCACGGTACCGGATGGAGGGCGGGAGAGGGAGCACGGTACCGATTGGAGGGCGGGAGAAGGAGCACGGTACCGGATGGAGGGCGGGAGAAGGAGCACGGTACCGGATGGAGGGCGGGAGAGGGAGCACGGTACCGGATGGAGGGCGGGAGAGGGAGCACGGTACCGGATGGAGGGCGGGAGAGGGAGCACGGTACCGGATGGAGGGCGGGAGAGGGAGCACGGTACCGGATGGAGGGCGGGAGAGGGAGCACGGTACCGGATGGAGGGCGGGAGAGGGAGCACGGTACCGGATGGAGGGCGGGAGAGGGAGCACGGTACCGGATGGAGGGCGGGAGAGGGAGCACGGTAACGATTGGAGGGCGGGAGAGGGAGCACGGTACCGATTGGAGGGCGGGAGAGGGAGCACGGTACCGGATGGAGGGCGGGAGAGGGAGCACGGTACCGGATGGAGGGCGGGAGAGGGAGCACGGTACCGATTGGAGGGCGGGAGAGGGAGCACGGTACCGATTGGAGGGCGGGAGAGGGAGCACGGTACCGGATGGAGGGCGGGAGAGGGAGCACGGTACCGGATGGAGGGCGGGAGAGGGAGCACGGTACCGAGTGGAGGGCGGGAGAGGGAGCACGGTACCGGATGGAGGGCGGGAGAGGGAGCACGGTACCGGATGGAGGGCGGGAGAGGGAGCACAGTATGGAGGGCGGGAGAAGAAGCTGCCTCAGTTAACCTTTAAAGTTAACCAGCTGGGCAGTCCTAGCAACCACAGAGGACACTGCTATGGGGAGGGGTGGGGGACAAGGGACACTACTGTACAGGGGGGGGTGCAAGGGACACTACTGTACAGGGGGGGGTGCAAGGGACACTACTGTACAGGGGGGGTGCAAGGGACACTACTGTACAGGGGGGGTGCAAGGGACACTACTGTACAGGGGGGGTGCAAGGGACACTACTGTACGGGGGGGGGTGCAAAGGACACTACTATACGGGGGGGGTGCAAAGGACACTACTATACGGGGGGGGGCAAGGGACGCTACTATACGGGGGGGGCAAGGGACGCTACTATACGGGGGGGGCAAGGGACGCTACTATACGGGGGGGGGCAAGGGAAGCTACTATACGGGGGGATGCAAGGGACACTACTATACGGGGGGGGCAAGGGACGCTACTATATGGGGGGGGGGGGGAGGGAGGCTACTATACGGGGGGGCAAGGGACGCTTCATATACGGGGGGGGTGCAAGGGACACTACTATACGGGGGGGCAAGGGACGCTACTATATGGGGGGGGCAAGGGAAGCTACTATACGGGGGGGTGCAAGGGACGCTACTATACGGGGGGGGGCAAGGGACGCTTCATATACGGGGGGGTGCAAGGGACACTACTATACGGGGGGGTGCAAGGGACACTACTATAGGGGGGGCAGGCGACACTACTGAACGGGGGGGGGGTGTAGGTCTTTCAGGGTTAACCCCTGAAAGGTTGCCTACCCCCGATCTACCCCATGATGCCCCTGCAGTGGGACTGTTAAATATATTCCTTTTGGCAGCTGTCGCTATATATGGCTGCCACTGACTGTGCCTTTCCCCCACTAATGATCAGGAATCACCGTGATTGGTTTCCGATCATGGGATCGCTGTGTCACATCAGCCATGATACGCTCTTATGTCCTTAAAGATGACTTGGGGGGGGGGGGGGGAATGAGCCTTCAGCCTGCAGACGGACTGCAATGTGGCCTGAAGGTGGCAGTGGACAGTCATTGGCCAAAAATATTCCCCTCCGCCGCACTTCGCCCAGAAAATTGTTGCAATTACAAATGTTTCGTCATTCTCGTGTTTCTTTCTTGTGTTTCTATTGGTGTGACACAAAAATCCGACATTCCACGCAAAACTACAAAAAATGGACTTGACAAAACTGGGACCGTCTGAAAATTGTAAGAAAAAAATTGTATTCCAAGTGTGTGCTGCTCCTGTCATTTGTCAATAAAATCACCGATTACCGGGGGCTGACAATATAGAAATCCCACCGGCAACAAATTGATTCAACCTTTCTGTTGTGCGTCTCTGTGTGCCGCATGGAGAAGAGAGAAGAGAGAAGAGAAAGAGTAGCGGGGAATTGTCTGAGGATTGTGGGAAAGGTAAGAAGCCAATCACCAGAGATCTTAATGTTCCTTTATCCACTGTGCCCAGCATTGTCCGCCCGTGGCCCTGTCACCCATACTGACACACAAACATAAAAAAACAAAAACTTACCTGAGGAAGCCAAACTTCTTGAAGAATGCGCTGTGGACAGACGAAACAAAATTACAGCTTTTTGGTAAAGGCCGTCATTCTACTGTTTTCAGAAAAAGAAATGAGTCCTTTAACCACCTCCTGCCCACACTATAGCCAAAAGACGGGTACAGCGTGGGCTCACATTGCCGGGACGTCCTGTGATCAACACCGATTTGTGACTGCTGTGCCCTGTGGATACAGCTCATCACAGATCGGGGTAAAGGGCCAATCACAGAGCTCTCTACCATGTGACCAGCTGTGTCCAATCACAGCTGATCGTAGTGTAAACAGGATTGCCAGTATCTGGCATTTCCATACCAGTATAGGATCTATACTGGTATGGACTTGGTAATGTGTTATGATCTATACTGGTATGGACTGGGTAATGTGTTAGGATCTATACTGGTATGGACTGGGGAATGTGTTAGGATCTATACTGGTATGGACTGGGGAATGTGTTAGGATCTATACTGGTTTGGACTGGGGAATGTGCTAGGATCTATACTGGTATGGACTGGGGAATGTGCTAGGATCTATACTGGTGTGGACTGGGGAATGTGTTAGGATCTATACTGGTATGGACTGGGGAATGTGTTAGGATCTATACTGGTATGGACTGGGGAATGTGTTAGGATCTATACTGGTATGGACTGGATAATGTATTAGGATCTATACTGGTATGGACTGGGTAATGTGTTAGAATCTATACTGGTATGGACTGGGGAATGTGTTAGGATCTATACTGGTATTGACTGGGGAATGTGCTAGGATCTATACTGGTGTGGACTGGGGAATGTGTTAGGATCTATACTGGTATGGACTGGGGAATGTGTTAGGATCTATACAGGTATGGACTGGGGAATGTGTTAGGATCTATACTGGTATGGACTGCGGAATGTGCTAGGATCTATACTGGTGTGGACTGGGGAATGTGTTAGGATCTATACTGGCATGGACTGGGGAATGTGCTAGGATCTATACTGGTATAGACTGGGGAATGTGCTAGGATCTATACTGGTGTGGACTGGGGAATGTGTTAGGATCTATACTGGTATGGACTGGGGAATGTGCTAGGATCTATACTGGTATGGACTGGGTAATGTGATGTGTTAGGATCTATACTGGTATGGACTGGATAATGTGTTAGGATCTATACTGGTATGGACTGGGTAATGTGTTAGGATCAATACTGGTATGGACTGGGGAATGTGTTAGGATCTATACTGGTATGGACTGGGGAATGTGTTAGGATCTATACTGGTATGGACTGGGTAATGTGTTAGGATCAATACTGGTATGGACTGGGGAATGTGTTAGGATCTATACTGGTATGGACTGGATAATGTATTAGGATCTACACTGGTATGGACTGGGTAATGTGTTAGAATCTATACTGGTATGGACTGGGGAATGTGTTAGGATCTATACTGGTATGGACTGGGGAATGTGCTAGGATCTATACTGGTATAGACTGGGGAATGTGTTAGGATCTATACTGGCATGGACTGGGGAATGTGCTAGGATCTATACTGGTATAGACTGGGGAATGTGCTAGGATCTATACTGGTGTGGACTGGGTAATGTGTTAGGATCTATACTGGTATGGACTGGGGAACATGTTAGGAAGGAAAGGATGTCACATGGTTTGATGGAAATGAAAATTATCGCCCTACAGAGGGCTGAATTCCAAAAATCAAAGTGAAAAAACAATGCAGAAGGCGAGTCCATTTTTCTTAAATGTCATTGCAGGACCTGAGAATGGTCCTCAGTAGTTTGTGTGGCCCCCACGTGCTTGTATGCATGCCTGACAACGTCGGGGGATGCTCCTAATGAGACGACGGATGGCATCCTGGGGTATTTCCTCCCAGACCTGGACCAGGGCATCACTGAGCTCCTGAGCAGACTGAGTGCAACAATGTCCCAGAGGTGTTCTATTGGATTTCGGTCAGGCAAGCGTGGGGGTCATTCAATGGTATCAATTCCTCCATCCTCCAGGAACTGGCTGCATACTCTCACCACATGAGGCCGGGCATTGTCGTGCACCAGGAGGAACTCAGGACCCACAGCACCAGGGTAGGGTCTGACAATGGGTCCAAGGATTTCATCTCGATATCTAATGGCAGTCAGGGTGCCATTGTCTAGCCCAGGGATTCCCAAACTACGACCCTCCAGTTGTTCAGGAACTACAATTCCCATCATGCCTAGTCATGTATGTGAATGTCAGTTTAACAAAGCCTCATGGGATGCGTAGTTCCACAACAGCTGCAGGGCCATAGTTTGGGAATCCCTGGTCTAGACTGTAGAGGTCTGTGCCTTCCTCCATGGATTTGCCTCCCCAGACCCTCACTGACCCACCACCAAACCGGTCATACTGAACGATGTTACAGGCAGCATAACGTTCTCCGCGGATTCCCCAGACCCTTTAACGTCTGTCACATGTGCTCAGGGTGAACTCTGCTCTCATCTGTGAAAAGCACAGGGTGCCAGTGGTGGTCCTGCCAATTCTGGTGTTCAATGGCAAATGCCAATCGAGCTCCACAGTGCCGGGCAGTGAGAACAGCGCCCATTAGAGGACGTCAGACCCTCAGGCCACCCCCATGAAGTCTGTTTCTGATGGTTTGGTCAGAGACATTCACACTAGGGGCTGCTGGAGGTCATGTTGTAGGGCTCTGGCAGCGCTCAGCCTGTTCCTCCTTGCACAGAGGAGCAGAGACCGGTCCTGCTGATGGGTTAAGGACCTTCTACAGCCCTGTCCAGCTCTCCTAGAGTAACTGCCGGTCTCCTGGAATCTCCACCATGCTCCTTCTGGCAATTGTACGTATTGATGTGCCATGCTGGAGGAGTTGGACTGCCTGTGCAACCTCAATTGGGTCCAGGTATCTCCTCATGCTACCAGTAGTGACACTGACCACAGCCTAATGCAAAACTAGTGAGAAAACAGTCAGAAAAGATGAAATTTTAGCAAAATGGTCTAGCCTGTTGCATGTTTTTTTCACTTGGATTTTCGGGGTGTCTGAATTTAGCCCTCTGTAGGGTGATAATTTCAATCAAATGGTGTGGCAACCATGCCCCCCCCCCCCAACACATTCCCCAGCCCATACCAGTATAGATCCTAACACATTCCCCAGCCCATACCAGTATAGATCCTAACACATTCCCCAGTCCATACCAGTATAGATCCTAACACATCCCACAGTCCATACCAGTATAGATCCTAACACATTCCCCAGTCCATACCAGTATAGATCCTAACGCATTACACAGTCCATACTAGGGATCGACCGATTATCGACAAAGCCAATATATCGAGGGCCGACATGCACTTTCCCCGATATATCGGAATCGGCCCCAGTGGTTACCGATATTGCCGATATTGTCGTGACGCAATTGCATATGTTGCGCCACATGCCTCCGCACACTGGGACAGCTTCTGCCTTCTTAGGCCACCTCCCTCAGCCTCGTCTGGAGTCGGGACAGTAAGTGTACAGTACACTAAAGTCACAGCCTCGCCAAAGGGTGCCAGCCGGTCACTGACACTGCCAGGCATCAGTCACCGACCCACAAAGGGTGCCAGCCAGCCACCCACACTGCCAGGCGCCATCCACCGACCCACAACAGTGTAACAGCAGCCAGCCACCCCACAACAGGGTGCCATCAAGCCACTCACAGCAGGGCAGGGTGCCAGCAGCCAGCCAGCCATTTTTTTTAACCTTATTGTCTCTTTTAAATTGCAATGGAGAGGGATGAAGACAGAAAGAGTAAAAGTGTGGTCTGGGACTATTTCTCGCCTCAACCATCACCAGGAAAAGCAGCAGTGTGCAACACATGTCCAAACAACATAAGCATGGGATCAGTAACTGCAAAAAACAAAAATATGTCAAATCTTTGGGCCCATCTAAGAGTTCATCATATTGAATTATATCATGCAGCACAGAAAAAACAAAATGAATATCAATGTGATTTTGATTCAATATCTCCTCCACTATCCCAGGCAACAATAAGAGATATGTTTGTGAAAAAAAAAACAGATGTCACTGTCTAGATTCAGATGGAAGATCCCAACTGCTGGACAAAGTAATCAGAGATGATGGTCACCGATAACCAGCCATTTACAATGGTGTCTGACTCTGGATTTAAGCGGTTGATACTGGAGCCAAGCTACACACTGAAGAGTGAGAAGTATTACTGAACCAAAATGCTGGCAAAGCTTCACCAAAAGGTCGTTGAGAAAGTAAAGGCTATGCTGCAACCAGAGAATGCTGGCAACTCTCATTCACGACGGACTGCTGGTCACAGAGTCCGAGTCACTACTCATTCTTACATGCCACTTCATTGACAGCGGATGGACAAAAAGGCAATTGGTGTTGAAGACAAAAGTGATGCAAGGATCCCACACAGCTGAGTACAGTAGAGAAATGTTTCTAGGCATGCTTGAAGAATGGGGAATCAACAAAGACCGAGTGATGCTTGCGCAACTTCGAGACAGTGGAACAAACCTGTGGAAAGGAATGAGGCTTGGTGATACGGTGTTCTGTGAAAAAACCATACCCGTGAGAAAACCATACCCTCGTCACTTCCGGTGCACCTACGGAGGGTATGGATTTATCACGGTAGTGTATGTAATGTTACACTTGCCGCCGTTACATTAACACAGCTCCTCTGCAACATGGGTAATCTCCGCTCCTATCCCTGTCACTTCCCTGATCACGGCTAATAAATATAAAAGCCGACATCTTCGTCATTTACATTTCATACAGCCGCCGCCGCTTTTATATTTATTAGCCGACATCAGGGAAGTGACAGGGAAAGGAGCGGAGATTACCCATGTTGCAGCCGAATTGTTTTAATTTACCCGTCGCAAGTATAACATTACACAGACTTCCGTGATAATTTCATACCCTTCGAGCATGCGCACTTGTCAACTTCTCTGCTGTTCAATGATTTTTCCAGGGCTCTGAGCATGCGCACTGCTACGCTGCTCAGCTGTTTCTGACAGGAAGTGACGAGTGTATGGAATTCTAACGTTACAACGGCAGACCTCTGTGTCATCATGGCACACGACACCCTCCAACTTTCAAATGATGGTCTGACAAGCAAAAGAACTTTGACTGATATGTTTTGAGAAGCATGAAGAGATTAAAAATGTTGTGCTTGCAAGTCTTTTGAATCCTCGATAAAAGAACCATGCTTTCTCTTCTGATGATTTATTGGCAAAGGCAAAACAATGGCTAACAGAAGATATTCAACAGGAGGTTCCTGCCGAAAAGACAAGTCCAGAACACCATTTTTATAATCTGAAAGAGCAGCATGCTGCAAAAACAGACAAATGTCCAAAAATAGGTCCACGACCAGAAAAGAATCTTCATCGTGGTCGAATTTATCAGGACATTGTCTGTGTTTTATTGAGGCCTCATGCGGAGGATTCTTCTGAATCTGCAATAATGAGCCTGGATGATGAACTTCATCTCTATTTGAAGGAACCAGTAATGGACAGAAGAAGTGGTGATCCTCTTCAGTGGTGGAAAGAAAATGAGGCACGCTACAAAAGACTTCTCATGCTAGAAAATACCTTTCTGCTCCTCCTTCCTCGGTAACAAGTGAGCGTGTTTTTAGTGAAGTGGCAGCAATTTATGAAATGAAAAGAAGCCGTTTAACTGGTGAACATGCTGAAATGTTCTGCTTTCTGCACTATAATATTCTTCTACTTAACTGGGAGTATTGAAAGTGTAGTATAGTACTAGTATAGTATAGTATAGTATAGTACTAGTGTCCACTCCAATCCAATCCACTGTCTAGCTTTTTTCTAGCAGTTTAATATGCACTGACTGCAGTGTTAAAAATGTTAATAAACCAGCATTAACATGCTCAGTAACAGATTTGTGTCGAAAATTGTGTTTATTTTGCAAAAAACTTTAAATGGAAAAAAAAAAAAAAAATAAAATAAAAAAATCGGTATCAGTATAAGCAATAAGAAGCCGATATCGGTCGATCACTAGTCCATACCAGTATAGATGCCATTACCCAGTCCATACCAGTATAGATCCTAACACATTATCCAGTCCACACCAGTATAGATCCTAACACATTCCCCAGTCCATACCAGTATAGATCCTAACACATTACCCAGTCCATACCAGTATAGATCCTAACACATTCCCCAGTCCATACCAGTATAGATCCTAACACATTACCCAGTCCATACCAGTATAGATCCTAATACATTACCCAGTCCATACCAGTATAGATCCTAACACATTACCCAGTCCATACCAGTATACATAAAAGAATAAAAGAATGAGATTTTTCCCCATTGAGATCTGATGTGTTTTCAAAGTGTTCCTTTAATTTTTTTGGAGGCGTGTATTACATGGTGGGAGCCAATTTTCTTCAGCTCATTTTTGGAGTTTTTGCGTGGAATGTGTCGGATTTTTGTGTCCCACCAATACAAACACAAGAAAGAAACATTTGCAATTGCAACAATTTCTGGGCAAAGTGGTGCGTTATCTGACAGAAATGCAGGGTGCAATGTGACTGGCCACGATTGTAGCTCTTTTTAATATAGTAATTGTCAGATACAAACAGTATTAAAATACATAATAAAAAGCACAGGGAATATTATAAAAATAAAAAAACAAACAAACAACTGTTCACAGAATTAAAGTGGAATGCCACTGAATGACACCAATGATGGGGCACTATTCCTCCCACTGACACCAATGATGGGGCACTATTCCTCCCACTGACGCCAATGATGGAGAACTATTCCTCCCACTGACACCAATGATGGGGCACTATTCCAACCACTGACACCAATGATGGGGCACTATTCCTCCCACTGACACCAATGATGGGACACTATTCCTCCCACTGACACCAATGATGGGGCACTATTCCTCCCACTGACACCAATGATGGGGCACTATTCCTCCCACTGACACCAATGATGGGGCACTATTCCTCCCACTGACACCAATGATGGGGCACTATTCCTCCCACTGACACCAATGATGGGGCACTATTCCTCCCACTGACGCCAATGATGGGGCACTATTCCTCCCACTGACGCCAATGATGGAGAACTATTCCTCCCACTGACACCAATGATGGGGCACTATTCCTCCCACTGACACCAATGACGGGGCACTATTCCTCCCACTGACACCAATGACGGGGCACTATTCCTCCCACTGACGCCAATGATGGGGCACTAGTCCTCCCACTGACGCCAATGATGGGGCACTAGTCCTCCCACTGACGCCAATGATGGGGCACTAGTCCTCCCACTGACGCCAATGATGGGGCACTATTCCTCCCACTGACACCAATGATGGGGCACTATTCCTCCCACTGACGCCAATGATGGGGCACTATTCCTCCCACTGACACCAATGATGGGGCACTATTCCTCCCACTGACACCAATGATGGGGCACTATTCCTCCCACTGACACCAATGATGGGGCACTATTCCTCCCACTGACGCCAATGATGGAGAACTATTCCTCCCACTGACACCAATGATGGGGCACTATTCCTCCCACTGACACCAATGACGGGGCACTATTCCTCCCACTGACACCAATGACGGGGCACTATTCCTCCCACTGACACCAATGATGGGACACTATTCCTCCCACTGACACCAATGATGGGGCACTATTCCTCCCACTGACACCAATGATGGGGCACTATTCCTCCCACTGACACCAATGACGGGGCACTATTCCTCCCACTGACACCAATGATGGGGCACTATTCCTCCCACTGACACCAATGATGGGACACTATTCCTCCCACTGACACCAATGATGGGGCACTAGTCCTCCCACTGACACCAATGATGGTCACGAGAAAATATGAATGGATACCAAAGTATGTAGTAGTGATTGCACCACACGAGGTATCGCCGTGAACCTTAGAGAGAGAGCAAGAGTTCTAGCACCAGATCTCCTCTGGAACTCTAAGGCCCCTTTCACAATTGTGCGACTTAAACAGTGGGTAGGCTGGCGCGCAGGGTGGTTACTAGAGATCAGTGTGACCAGCATATAATAAAATTGTCATAACTCTAGATGACAATGGTGGAAGTGTGCATAAAACATACTGTGAGGGTATGGAAGTCCATGAAGGAAAAAAAGAGGCAGTCCGCAACAAAGGGCAAGCTCCACAACACAGGCTCTGTGAAAAGGATGAGAGAAAAGAAACACGGAGCGCCTCTAAGTGCAGTCTGCTTTAATCCACGATTACACGTACGATATAACAACTCACATGGGTACAGTTGTGTGTAAGGCTCAAAACAATGGTGGTGGCAGATGGCAGTAAAGCCAGTATCCGAAGGTGGAATACGGGTGGAAGCCGAGGGATACAGCGGGAAGACAGACTGAGCCGGCCGTTGTCATTTGGTACTTCCGCGTGTCGGGCTGGAACGCAGCACAATGCCGCGTGACGTCAAAGTCAATGGGAAGAACACGACGCGTTTCAGAGCATGCGCCAAGCTCACAGCGAGCTCTTTTTTCAATTGTGAATGCCGATAGGTGGACAGGAGCCTTTTTGATATCATCAGGAAGAATGGGGAGTGCCTTGGCAATCAACGCCACTAATACACCAGGCAGTGGAATGAATTGTCAGATTGTAACACTGGGCATCAAGGATTACATGTGCGATAAAAACACATTCTAATAAGCCCAAATATCTTATGGTCGTAATACAATAATGTGATTACAAAGAATTATAAAAACGAATTAAAAACTCAGTTTAACAATATGATGAAGTAATGGAACAATATGGAATATACAAGGGAGGAAATACTCCTGGAAGTTGAAATAAAAGTAAGGAAGAAAATAAGAATAAATGTATAGAATAAAGTAAAAATTGAAGCGGAAATGTAGGAATGATATAGGAAATGAAAATGAAAATAAAAAAACAAATATAAGTGTAAATAAAAATAAATAATAAAACGCAAAAATAAAATAAAAATACAAATGAAAATGAAAAATGAGAGTGTAAATAAATTAATAATAATGGATGGGATAAACAATAATTAAAATGAATGCTAAAAGATATGGACATGCAGCTAAAGAATAGTACTGATTTCTAGCTCCTCATTGAGGCCATGTGGCTTGAGCGTATTTAGGCTATAAATCCAAATAGTCTCACGCTGACATAATTTGGAAAAGCGTTGAGCCTCTGAGAATTTATTGGGAATGGCCTCCAAGATCCAGACACGCAATCCCTCGGTGGATCCGTTATGGGTTTCTAAAAAGGGTCTGGGAACGCTGTGCTTATCTGAGCCTTCTTCAATAAGCCAGGGATGTTTACCAAAGCGTTTTGTCGGAGAGGACATATTGTGCGGCCTACGTATAATAAGTTACAGGGACAAGTTATACAATAAACTACATAGTGCGTTGAACAATTGAAGAAATTGAACAGATAAGTCTGACCATTATGAGTGAAAGATTTTTGTCCGTAGGTGATAAAGTCACAAGTTTTGAGGAGTTTTTTCTTGCACGGATACATTCCTTTAAGAGGAATAAGATTTAATGGATAGGCTGTTTTTTGTTTTGGTAGTTCGCGGGGGGGGCAATTTTATTTTTGAGTGTAGGGGCTTCTACGGTAGGTGATTTTTGGTCGTGGATCAAGAATGTTCTTAAGGTGAGGGTCTTGTAGTAATATGGTCCAGTGTCTATTCAGGATTCCTTCCATCTTTTTGTACTTGTTGTGGAATCTAGTTATAAATATGGCGGGGGGGAGGATCCCCTACAGGTTTTTTAGTTTTAGGTGGTTTACCATCATAATATATTCTACAAGCCTGGTCTACTATATCAGAGGGATAACCCTCATCAAGAAACTTTTGTTTCAAGTGGGGGAGCTCTGAGCAGTATAGTCTTGGTCTCTTGTACAATTCTGTCGAAGCCGATAGAATTGTCCTTTGGTATATTCACCCATGCAGGATGATGACAACTCTTATAATGAAGTTAAGAGTTTCCGGCCGTAGGTTTAGTATAATTACGGGCAAAGATCTGCTGATTATCATGGCCTAACTCAAGGTAGGGTTTGGATTCAAAAGTGAAGGAGAGGCCTAAACGGTTATCATTGCAATATTGCACAAAAGTTTCTATATCAGAGGCCTGACCATCCCATATAATGAAGATGGCATCAATGTATCTGCCGAAAAAAATTAAATGTTTTGCGAATGGGTTATTTTTCCATATGTAGAGGTCTTCCCAATATCCCATGGTTAAATTGGTGTATGAGGGGGCCAAATTAGCACCCATTGCCGTACCATTAATTTGAAGATAAGGCTGGCCATACACTATACAATTTTCTTGTTCAACTTTCCTTTAGATTTACCAAAACCATGTAATATAGGGCAAACCTAAACACTTTCAATTTGTATGCAGTCAGGCAGGCCCTTGCACTACATAGTTTAAGGTAAATCTAAAGGACATTGAATAAGAAAATTGTATAGTGTATGGCCAGCCTAATAGTCACCATCAAACTGAAAATAATTGTGAGTTAAACAGAATTGAGTGGAGTCTAGAATGAATGAGGTCTGTAAAGGATGAAGCGATGTGTCCTGAAGAAAATGCTGAATGGCAGTTATATCTACATGATGGGGTATGGATGTGTATAGTGAATTTACATCGAGTGATAGCCACATGTAGTTTCCTTCCCATGAATATGGTTTTTATTTTTATTTACATTTATATTTGTTTATTTTTATTTTCATTTCCTATATCATTCCTGCATTTACACTTCAATTTTTACTTTATTCTATACATTTATTCTTATTTTCTTCCTTACTTTTATTTCAACTTCCAGGAGTATTTCCTCCCTTGTATATTCCATATTGTTCCATTACTTCATCATATTGTTAAACTGAGTTTTTAATTCGTTTTATAATTCTTTGTAATCACATTATTGTATTACGACCATAAGATATTTGGGCTTATTAGAATGTGTTTTTATCGCACATGTAATCCTTGATGCCCAGCGTTACAATCTGACAATTCATTTCACTGCCCGGTCTATTAGTGGCGTTGATTGCCAAGGCACTCCCCATTCTTCCTGATGATATAAAAAAGGCTCCTGTCCACCTATCAGCATTCACAGTTGAAAAAAAGAGTGCGCATGCTCGCTGTGAGCTTGGCGCATGCTCTGAAACACGTCGTGTTCTTCCCATTGACTTTGGTGACGTCACGCGGCTTTGTGCTGCGTTCCAGCCCGACCCGCGGAAGTACCGGATTCTGGATGACAACGGCCGGCTCAGTCTGCCTTCCCGCTGTATCCCTCGGCTTCCACCCGTATTCCACCTTCGGATACTGGCTTTACTGCCATCTGCCGCCACCATTGTTTTGAGCCTTACACACAACTGTACCCATGTGAGTTGTTATATCGTACGTGTAATCGTGGATTAAAGCAGACTGCAGTTAGAGGCGCTCCGTGTTTCTTTTCTCACAATTGTGCGACTTGTCCTTCTACTTGGGCCTGCAAAGTCACATGACAGGTCGTACTCCATGATTTCCAATGAGTACCGTTCATATCATTGAGACTTCAGGTCGTAACGACTTTAAAGTATTCCCTGCACTACTTTGGTCCAACTTTGATGCGTTTTGAGGTCCAGACACCTCCAGATTACACAGACATTGCTAAAAGTCCAGTCACACTCGTGTTAAAATCACGTCAAAAATTGCATGACTTTTAGGTCGCACAAGTCTGAAAGGGGCCTAAACTGGTAACCTGTCAAAGATTTTAAAGCGTCACCTATGGAGATTTTTTTAGGTATCGCAGTTTGGCGCCATTCCGCAGGTGGACACAATTGTAAAGCATGGCATGTATGGTATCCATTACCTCAGCGCAACGCCATCTTTATTATTTTACCTCAAAAATTGGGTAATATATTGTGTTCAATAAAAAAACTCTTTAACCACTTGCCTACCAGGCACTCCCCCCTCCCTGCCCAGGCCAATTTTCTGATTTCAGTCACACTTTGAATGACAATTGCGCCGGCATGCAACACTGTACCCATATAACATTTTTATAATTTTTTTTTTTTTTACACAGATAGATTTCTTTTGGGGTTACTTCACCACTGGGGTTTATTTTTTGCTAAACAAAACAAAATTTTTAATAAAAAAAAGAAGAGGGGGGAAACTCTTTACATCTAGAGGAGGGGGGCGCTCTATGTCTAGAGGAAAAGAGATTTTGTCTCCAAATACAGAAAGGTTTCTTCACAGTAAGAGCTGTGAAAATATGGAATAGACTCCCTCCAGAGGTGGTTCTGGCCAGCTCAGTAGATTGCTATAAGAAAGTCCTGGATTTTTTCCTGGGTGTAATATAATATAACTGGGTAATATTTATAGGTAAAGTTGATCCAGGGAATATCCGATTGCCTCTCAGGGGATCAGGAACAAAAATTTTTCTCCTGCTGTAGCAAATTCGATCATGCATTTCTGGGGTTTTTCTCCTTTCTCTGGATCAACTGCGGGTATAGGATTGTGTATATGGGAGTGTATGGTTGGGGAGGGTATAGGATTGTGTATATGGGATTGTATGGTTGGGGGGGGTATAGGATTGTGTATATGGGATTGTATGGTTGGGGCGGGTATAGGATTTTGTATATGGGATTGTATGGTTGGGGCAGGTATAGGATTGTGTATATGGGATTGTATGGTTGGGGTGGGTATAGGATTGTGTATATGGGATTGTATGGTTGGGGAGGGTATAGGATTGTGTATATGGGATTGTATGGTTGGGGAGGGTATAGGATTGTGTATATGGGAGTGTATGGTTGGGGAGGGAATAGGATTGTGTATATGGGATTGTATGGTTGGGGCGGGTATAGGCTTGTGTATAGGGGATTGTATGGTTGGGGCGGGTATAGGATGGTGTATATGGGATTGTATGGTTGGGGTGGGTATAGGCTTGTGTATAGGGGATTGTATGGTTGGGGCGGGTATAGGATGGTGTATATGGGATTGTATGGTTGGGGCGGGTATAGGATGGTGTATATGGGATTGTATGGTTGGGGCGGGTATAGGATGGTGTATATGGGATTGTATGGTTGGGGCGGGTATAGGATTGTGTATATGGGATTGTATGGTTGGGGCGGGTATAGGATGGTGTATATGGGATTGTATGGTTGGGGCGGGTATAGGATTGTGTATATGGGATTGTATGGTTGGGGCGGGTATAGGATTGTGTATATGGGATTTTATGGTTGGGGTAGGTATAGGATTGTGTATATGGGATTGCATGGTTGGGGTGGGTATAGAATTGTGTATATGGGATTGTATGGTTGGGGTGAGTATAGGATTGTGTATATGGGATTGTATGGTTGGGGAGGGTATAGGATTGTGTATAGGGGATTGTATGGTTGGGGTGAGTATAGGATTGTGTATATGGGATTGTATGGTTGGGGAGGGTATAGGATTGTGTATATGGGATTGTATGGTTGGGGAGGGTATAGGATTGTGTATATGGGATTGTATGGTTGGGGCGGGTATAGGATTGTGTATATGGGATTGTATGGTTGGGGAGGGTATAGGATTGTGTATAGGGGATTGTATGGTTGGGGCGGGTATAGGATTGTGTATAGGGGATTGTACGATTGGGTTTTTCTTTTATTGGTTGAGCCAGATGGACTTGTGTCTTTTTTTAACCTGACTATGTAACTAAGTTTCCGTTTTCCTCCCTCACCGATGTACACTGATTTTCCTCTTTGCCGTTTCCTGGCTCTCCTCATGCTGTGACAGTGAGGAAAGGAATGCTGATAACCAGCGAGTGATCAGCTGCTGATTTATTGATCTATATATTTATAGAATATGTTTGGGAGTTGCAATTCATTTTCTGGCAAACAATTCTGATTTTGACATGAAGGAGAGAAATGTTAGAAGTGGCCTGGCAGGCAAGTAGTTATAATGTGTGACTGACTGATGGAAGCTGACGCTCAGCGGTGGGCGGAGCTTTACCTTGTTTCTCCTTTTCCTTCAGCGGATCGGTGTTATAAACCCGGAATCCATTCTCCATCCCGCATGCAAAGCACCCTGGGGGAACAAGGAAAGATCATATGAAACGGATGCCAGATCAGAGCCCAGGATCAGATTATTATTTTACATCCAAAATAGAAGAGCAGCGTCAGAAATGAGAACTGTCTGTGTTGCCTTTCCCGTTCTCTTACCCCTCTCATAACATTCTTATTCTATTATAAAATGACTACTTCACCCATCAGTCTTAGGGAGGGATAATCTTACCTGACAATTCTGAGGGGTGTCAGGAATCATGAGTGACATCACTGTGGGAGGGGCCTGTTATCAAGGTGGGTGTGCACAACACAGCTGAGAGGAAAGCAAATATTCACAGCCTTCACTACAGCCGGCATCCCTGGAAGGATCTAGAATAATGTCCCCAGCTGGGGTGCAGGAAGGGAGGTCACTGGGAATATAGACAGGGCAACTACAGCTCCCAGCATACCCCCCAGCGCAGGATTTATATTACTGCAGAGGAGTGACGGCGGCATTTTATGACATCCGATACCCAACCCATTCAACTCCTAAAAGAATACCCTGCCTCTGATCAAATGGCACGATCAATAAAGTTGTGTTTGTTGTCAGTCACTTCGCCACGGGCAGCGCAGCTCTGGACACCCCGCCGCGGGCAGCGCAACTCAGGACACCCCCCCGCGGGCAGAGCAACTCAGGACACCCCGCCGCGGGCAGCGCAACTCAGGACACCCCGCCGCGGGCAGCGCAACTCAGGACACCCCGCCCCCCCCGCGGGCAGAGCAGCTCAGGACACCCCGACGCGGGCAGCGCAGCTCTGGACACCCCGACGCGGGCAGCACAGCTCTGGACACCATTATATGAATGTTCACAGGAAAATGGAATATCATACTTACCGTAATTTTCCTTTCCTGGTGCCTATCCATGGCAGCATACCTGTGATAGAGCTCCGCCTCTACTCCGCCTTCAGGACTAGTGAATAGCTTAAAAGAAAGACGCCCCCTACTCCCAGCATTCTCCTGTGATATAGAATACCGAGGGTGGGAGCGTATGCTGCCATGGATAGGCACCAGGAAAGGAAAATTACGGTAAGTATGATACAATTTTCCGTTTTCCTAACGCCTCCATGGCAGCATACCTGTGATAAATAACTCGCTGACAAAAGGGTGGGTAGATGGTAAAAACACAAAGAAATATTTTTTAGATGAAGAAAGGGCTTCCTGCATTGCCCTTCTTTCAAAAACTCTACAGTGGTGAGCGTTCCAGGGTCAACTCTATAATGTTTTATAAATGTGTGCTGGGACGACCATGTGGCAGCCCTGCAGATGGTATCCAGGGAGACGTTCGCTCTGGCTGCCCGTGAGGCAGAAATCGATCTCGTTGTATGAACCTTCACCTGCTCCGGAGGAACCATGCCTTTAGCCCTGTACACTTTACATATTTGTTTGACAATCCAGGATGCAAGAGTCCTGATAGAGGCTTCCTTCCCTCTGTTTTTTCCCCATGGGATAACGAATAGCCTGTTAGATCTTCTACATTTGTCTGTAGCCTCGAGATACTTCTTGAGGACTTTCGCCATGTCCAAGCTTGGGTCTATTTCTGACTGGGAAAAAAAAAAACTGGCAAGGCCCATGGTTCCCTGAGGTGACTTGCGGTAGAGATTTTAGGGGTAAAACCTTGAATAGGTCGCAGTTCCACTCTGTCTGGAAAGAAAGAAACGTGATGCTCTCCGATTCCCAGGGCTTGCAATTCCGATATCCTCCTGCCAGATGTAATGGCTAGAAGAAAGGCCATTTTTAAGGATAAGTTCCAAATCGATATTTGTTCCATAGAAGCAAAAGGATGTTCGGCCAGAGCTTCCAGGATTAGAGTAGGGTCACATTTTTGAAAGATGCCCCTGACCAGAAGGCGGAACTTTAAAGTGGAGTTCCACCCTAAATTTATACTTACCTCCATCTTCTCGCTCCGGGTCACCTGAAAAGCAAATGGATAATCGCAGTTTTTTTTTTTTTTTTTTTTTTACTTACCTTGTAGAGAAAATATACGTACCTTACTTCCTTCTTCCTCCCCTCGGCGGCCGCGGCGATTCGTCACTTCCTGCCTTTTGCAATGATTCCTGGGAGCTGAACGTCATCGCTCCCAGGAATCATTGCACCTGCACCAGCCCCGACGTCAGTTCCGGGGCGCGCGCGCGTCATTCCCTTCTAAACAGCTTCTGGGCATGCACCGGAAGTGACGTCGGGCCCGGTGCAGTGCATCGTGGGACCGAAGAAGGAGGAAGAGGACGGAAGAGGATCGCGCTGGCTTCAAGCTGCCCACACCTGAGATGGCAGCGCTGGACAAGACATGTTCAAGGTAAATATTTCTCCCAAAAGGTAAGTGCAGCCCGGGACAGATCAGAGGCTATCCATTGTGGAATGTGCTAGCCCTGACTGTCCCAGGGGTATTTTTATTAAAAAATGTATAACCAGGGTGGAACTCCGCTTTAACACCCCTCTAAGTAACGTAGATACGAGAGGGTTGACCGCCCTTCTTGAATTTGTTGCCACAGATAATGCGGCCACCTGGACCTTTAATGAACTGAGACCTAGGCCAAGTCTGGTCTGTAGGAACCCCAAAATATTGGAGACTAAAGGCGAGAATCAAATTTTTTTTTTTTCCAGGTCGCAAAGGTTTGGAACTTTTCCTAGACTCTTGAGTAGATGGAGTTGTGGATGGATTCCTTGTTTGAAGGAGTGTCAAAATGACTTCCGGGGAACAGCCTAAGGCTTAAAGCCTCCGCCACTGAATTTCCACACCCGTGGATACAGTCTGTGCGGGTTTGGATGAGAGACTCTGCCCTGCTGTAGAAGTTGAGGGAACAGGGGAAGTGCCAGGTGTGCTCATAGACAGCCGCATGGCTAGCGGAAACCAAGGTCTCCTGGGCCAATAAGGGAGAATTGCCAGGATGTGTACTGGTTCCTTCAGGAGCCTCAGGAAGGATTTTAGAATAAGAGGGCGAGGTGGGAAGGCATACCCTGTGTCGAAGTCCCAGGTGCATGTCAGAGCATCCACTGCTTCCACCTGGGGGTGTGGAAACGGGAGATAAATCTGGGAAGCTTGGTGTTCCACGAGCAAGAGGATGTCGTCCAGGTAATGATATACCCGTAGGCCCTTTTCCCTGAGAAGGGCTATGGTAGAGACCAGGACCTTTGTGAAGACTTGAGAAGTGCATAGGCCGAATGGAAGGCACTGAAACTGAAGATGTAGATGCCCCACTGCAAACCTCAGGTATCTCTGAAAGGACAGAGAAATTGGAATATGCAGATAGGCATTCTGAAGATTTATTGAGAGTAACCAATCCTTTGGTTGTACTCCTTAGATTATCGTCTGCAGAGATTCCATCTTGAAACTTTCTAGATCGATATGTCGATAGAGCTTTCTCAGGTATATTAAGTAACTAAAAACCTGTACATTGCTCCGAAGGGGACACTGGAACCACTGCGCTCTGTACTTGGAGAGACGTTATAAACTGCAGAAGAGCTTCCGCTTTTTGTGGTGATGTTGGGATCTCTGTCCTCTTGAGGAGGTTGAGGAGAGAATATCCAGTAGTGTCCGCGTAGCGGACAGATCCACCTGAGGATATTTCCAGTGATTGGCGATCTGGTGAAATACGTGCGGATGCAGGGCCCATTCATTGTTGTACAGACAAGAACTGGAGAGAATGTCCGCTTGATTGTTTAGCCTGCCTGGGAGATACACTGCTCTGAGGTCTAGGAGATTCCTCTCTGCCCAGAGCATGATCGGTTCTACTTCTAACAGAAGCGACCTGCTGCAAGTCCCGCCATGTTTTTGAATATAGGAGACTGCTGCCCTGTTGTCAAGCCGTAGAAGGACTCTCTTGCCTCTGAAGTGGGGAGCTAGAGAGGTTAAGGCTAGGAATGCCCCTCAAATCCAGGATGTTCGAGACTAGGCTCTCGGCTTGAAAGGACCATCTTCCCTGGACCTCGATGTTTCTCGCAATGGGCTCCCCACCCTTTTCCGCTGGCATCTGAAGTAATTGTGGTCCAGGAGAGGGAATCCAACTATCGCGGTTTGGAGAGGTTCTGAAGCTTCGTCCACCAATGAAGACTTCTACGCATGCATTGTGTTAAGAGGATGGGCTGTGGAGACGTTGTTTCTTCCACTGTTTTAGGAAGCCAGTCTGAAAGTACCTCAGATGCCAACGTGACCATGGCACCATCGGAATGCATGCTGACATTGAACCTATGAGGCTCAAACAGAGAGAAGCTGTCAGGTGGGGTTTGCGCAAAATCTTGGAAACTCTCTGAATGACTGAATGACGATCTTCGATCACAGAGAGAGATAACTGCGCTAAACTCCTATAAATAAGCAGCAATCTAAAGTGCGACAAACAACTGAAACAAAGTAGATAAATAAATAAGTTGCGCTAAACTTGAATAATATTTAGCTCTAAAAATATTATACATAGAAGTTAATTAAAATAGCGATAAACATATACTGAATGAAATCACAAGTAATGTTCAAATGTTCATTAAATTGTGTATTCCAAAAATCTGAAGTCTGTGAATAATCCAAGATGGAACTGGTGAAGCCACTAGATGTACAAACTTCTTACCAAAATCAGGTAAATCAATCGCCCAAATCTCAAGGTATCAATTCTGGTCGAACGACTGCCAAAATGACTCCTCAGATTTCCATGATGTCTCAGTAGTCAAATGCCAAGTGCATGTAAAAAATAATAATAATAGCTTCCATAGCATGATACTGTAACATCCAGTGATATAACCAATAATGGTCAGTAGTATAAATCACCCAAAGTGTATACCACCACCAATACTGCCTGCTTACCAGACATGCAATATGTCAAAGCGAGTAGTGAAACCAACTCCCATAGATCCAATCTGCTTACCAGAAGAAAAAATAAAAGCTAGCCAAAGCCAAGAAAATGAGCAACCAGATGTAGCCCAATAAAGTTCAGAGGGACCAACACCAACACCACAGCCGTTTACCAGATGAAGGTATATAGAAAGCCAATATCGGTGTGCTAGGGATGTCCTCAGATTAGCAAGGCCAGGGAGATTCAGCAGGGTTATCCAAAATAGCCCAATGGCAAGATTATGCTAAGGAAACAAAGCGATCCATAGTGTAAAACCATAAATTTTAATAGCACAATAAAAGAGAGCAACTTACAAGCATCAAGGTAAAAAAGGCGTGGGTTTGAATGAGCCGCCGGCTGGTCGGCTCCTCCGCCCGTCCTCAGACTCGTGATGGTGACGTCAGCACGCCGCGACCTTGACGATCTTCGCCTTCTGTATGGGTAATGACGCTGTACCCTGACTGGTGCTCCAAGATAGATCATCTGCTGGGTAGGACTGAGATGGCTCTTCAGATAGTTTATTAACCACTCTGCCTGGGTCAAAGACTAACAAGATGTCCCTCTGTGCAAGAAGGTGACTGACTGTTTTATTGTAGATAGGACCAAAGGGTCCTGGCATCTGTTTGCCTAAACTGGCACAAAATGTTTGAGCCTGGATCCCACCGGGAGTGTTTGGGCCTGCCCTATGTCAAAAGGATTTTGTTTTATCCTGGGGGGGGGGTGGAGAAAGGTTTTTTCCTGTCCCCAGAAAGGAAGACTGGGTACTCTTCCAGGTTTTGCGACCATCTCTATTTTGTCTGAAGACCTGGATTGTTGAAATCTAGAAGAGAAAGAAGTTTCTGGATCTCCCGGCCCGTCTGTCTTGTGGAAGTAACCCTGACTTGCCACCAGTCACTCTGGAGATTGCTTTGTCCAATCTCTCCCCAAACAGCGCCTTCCATCCAAGGGAATCCTGCACCAGTTCTGTTTTGAAGCGATATCCGCTGCCCACGGCTTTAGCCATAAGACCCTTTAGTCCATGACTGGATTGCTCTGGCTGAGCAGCTAATGGTGTCACTTGCTGCTTCTCCGACTAAGGCTCCATGCACACGGGAAGTTAGAAAAAACGTCCTGCAAAGCTATTTCTGACGCCGGGAAAAAGCAGCTGTTAAACGTGCTTTCAGTAGCTTTTTCCATTTGCGTTATCGCACGTTTGGCCACGTTGCTTTTAGCAGCGTTTTTATGCCTCCATTCAAAATCAATGGTTCCCTATGGGAGCCTATTGATTTGAATGGAAGTCGCACCGCAAGTCGGATCCGACTAGCGGCGCGACCTGCACAGTTAGAATCTTGAGGGGGAACTACACGCCAAAAATGGGGAAAAAAAAAAATGCGTGGGGGTCCCCCCCAGGTTCCAAACCAGGCCCTTTGGGTCTGGTATGGAATTTGAGGGTAGCCCCACACCGAAAAAACGGCATGGGGCCCCCCCCCCAAAATCCATACCAAACCCTTATCCGAGCGTGCAGCCCGGCAGGCCAGGAAAGGGGAGGGGACGAGCGAGCGGCCCCACCCCCCCTGGACCACACCAGGCCACATGCCCTCAACATGGTGGGGTGTTGGTGCTTTGGAGCAGGGGGAGCTCTGCACCCCCCACCTCAAAGCACCTTGCCCCCATGTTGATGAGGACAAGGGCCTCATCCCCACAACCCTGGCCGGTGGTTGTGGGGGTCTGTGGGAAGGGGGCTCATCAGAATCTGGAAGCCCCCTTTAACAAGGGGGCCCCCCAGATCCCCTCCCTATGTGAATGGGTATGGGGTACACTGTACCCCTACCCATTCACCCCATAAAAGGCAGTGTATGGAAATAACGACAGGAGACGTTTTGGAAAGTTTATTAAAAATCTTCATCCGGCTCTTCTTGTCTTCTCCTCACCGGGGTCTTCTGCTCTTTTGCTGTCCCCTCTTTTGCTGTCCGCTCTTCTTTTCTTCTCCTCTCCGGGGTCTTCTGCAGTCCTCTCTTCTTTTCTTCTCCTCTCCGGTCTTCTGCTCTTTTGCTGTCGGCTCTTCTTCTTCCTCCGGTCCTCCTCCTCCGACGTCTTCGGTGATTATGCCGGTCTCCGGTCTCTGCAGCTTATTATATAGCCATTAGGGGCGTGGCCCCGATGACGTCATCGGAAGGCCCCGCCACCTCAAGTCACAGATGACATCATCTGGATATATGCTGATATGCTGCACCTGAAGCTCGATATCTCCTTTTGAGATCCAGATCCATACACCTCTCTAAAGGATGCTGAATCTTCCATAGGAAGAGGAACATTCTTTGCTTGTTGGGTCACTGCTGCATCCACCACTGGCATTGAATCCAGGGGCCCCGAATCAGCTGGAACTAGAGGGTAAAGTTTCCCAAACTTATTCCACTCCTCCTCAATCACCTCCTTTTCTTGAGAAGGGGTTCTGGCCCTGTGCCCTGAAGGGGGAATTGGCATGCTGGGCCATAGAGGGGCCTGGTACCTATGGATCAACGTCCGTTGCCTGCGGGTCCTGAGGAATTGCCTGAGTAGGCATCATGGCAGTCAGTTCAGAAAGAGAATCTTTCATGGTCGGTTTCAAAAGCTTGGCCACTTGTAAACTTTCTTGGTCTCTGTCAGCTGCGATAGACCAGCTTGTTAGGTAGAGGCCCAGCATTTATTCCTCACCGAGCGCGTGTGAGGAGAGGGAGAGCGATCGCTCCTATGAGATCTGGTTTGAATGGAAGATCTATGTCTAGATGAATGTGACCTGTGGCCCGGACTGCCTTCACAAGGAGAAGCATAATGTCCGGGTGACTTTCTCAATCTCTTCTGAGTAAACCCGGCTAAAAAACATGGAGAGTAGACATATGCCGGTTTTCGGTAATTCGATATATCGCGGTATTGCATAGCCACGGTATTGTTATTGTGGGAGTTTCTCTGCTCCTGGGTCTGACTTGTGAATTGATACATTTCAGTGAGCTGGATGACTCATTCACTCACACAGCTCTCCCAGTAACTATAAACAAAAATGATTACATTGTATCTTTTCCTTCCCTCTGCCAGGGAGAAAGGAAGTTTAACCTCTTAAAGACTGGACCTTTTTCTGACACTTGTTGCTTGCAAGTTAAAATGACACGACCTGACGAGGCTGCGCACAATCTTCCAGCAAGCCTCACACTGATTCATCAGAATTAAAGTGGAGTTCCACCCTATTTTTATACTTACCTCCATCTTTTCGCTCCGGGTCACCTGAAAAAGAAATGGATAATCGCATATTTTTTTTTTTTTTTTACTTACCTTGTAGCGAAGAAAAAATACTTACCTTACTTCCTTCTTCCTCCTTCCTCGGCCCGTCGTCACTTCCTGGCTCTGCAATGATTCCTGGGAGCTGAACGTCATCGCTCCCAGGAATCATTGCGCCTGCACCGGCCCCGACGTCAGTTCCGGGGCGTGCGTCATCCCCTTCTAAACAGCTTCTGGGCATGCCCAGAAGCTGTAGAGGGATGACGCGCGCGACCCGGAAGTGACGTCGGGGCCGGCGCAGGGCATCGTGGGACCAAAGAAGGCGGAAGAGGACCCCGAAGAGGATCTCGCTGGCTTCAAGCTGCCCACATCTGAGATGGCAGCGCTGGACAAGACGTTTTCAAGGTAAGTATTTGTCCTAACAGGTAAGTGCAACCCGGGACAGATCAGAGGCATCCATTGTGGAATGTACTATTCCCTGACTGTCCCCGGGGTATTAAAAAAAAAAAAAAAAAAAATCCAGGGTGGAACTCCGCTTTAAAGAGGTTGTAAACCCATACCAAATTTATTTATTTTTCAACCTGAAAGAGAAATACATAATGAGCGGTGCATCGCATACTAGCTCATTATGAAATACTTACCTGAGAACGAGCCCCCGCCGTGCCGCTCGCTCACCTCTATGACGGGCGACATGTCCAGTCACCCGTCTTCCGGGATGGTGGCATCCGGTCATCCGATTGGCTGATCACTGGCTGCATGTAAGGTAAATATCTCCTATATGGTGCAAGTTTAGAAGATATTACAGTACCTATAGGTAACCTTATCATAGGATCATCTATAGGTACAACTTGCAGAGGAGGGTTTACTTCCTCTTTAAGCACCCTTAACACCGGTGCGACCTCACGATTTTACAGCAAATTTGATGCGACTTTGTTGCTGCGACCTTGATGCGACTGATTGGGCTGATAATGTCTTTTCCTCAAAATGCATCAAAATCATCCCAAAAGCAGTGCAGGGACTACTTTGAGGTCGGAGCGACTTCAAGTCACACAGATATGAATGGGGCTCATTGGAAATAATGGAGAACGGCTCTGCAGTCCCAAATCACACGACAAGTCGCACAAAGTAGGTAAAGGGGAGGAAGTGAAATCCCCGGACCGGATCTTCCTGGAAGAAATACAATAATTGTTTGCTGGGGGGTTTTTTAAACTAAAAATGGGAAGGCTGCTTTCATTACTATATATATATATATATATACACACACATTATATATATATACACACACACATTATATATATATACACACACACATTATATATATATACACACACACACACACACACATTATATATATATACACACACACATTATATATATATACACACACACACACACACACACACATTATATATATATACACACACACATTATATATACACACACACACACATTATATATATATACACACACACATTATATATACACACACACACACATTATATATATATACACACACACATTATATATACACACACACACACATTATATATATATACACACACACACACACACATTATATATATATACACACACACATTATATATACACACACACACACACATTATATATATATGTTTTCTTTCTTTACATAAATGATCCTCTGAATGGAGGAAGGAAAATCAACGCCACAAGGAACACCCGGCTGGTAAAGAGAAAGGGAAAATGAAGCAGATGGAGAGGAACAACAAAATGGAACAAAAAAACTCACCTGGAGAGGAGGGAAAATAAACACAGATACCTGAAGAAATATAGCGGGGGAGGGGTCAGAGAATGCTGATCCTGTGCTGCCAATCACAGACAAAGCTCTTTATGGAAAAGAGTTTATGGCAGACTGCGCTCCTCATCTCTGCAGACTGCGCTCCTCATCTCTGCAGACTGCGCTCCTCATCTCTGCAGACTGCGCTCCTCATCTCTGCAGACTGCGCTCCTCATCTCTGCAGACTGCGCTCCTCATCTCTGCAGACCCCATAAGATCCACAGGAGGGCGGCCCGGGGACAGGGACTGCGCTTGGGAGAGGGAGGGACATACTGCTACTCACCAGTCCAGAGGAAAACAAGGAGAATGCTGGGAGTAGGGGCGGAGCTCTATCACAGGTATGCTGCCATGGAGGCGGAGCTCTATCACGGGTATGCTGCCATGGAGGCGGAGCTCTATCACAGGTATGCTGCCATGGAGACGGAGCTCTATCACAGGTACGCTGCCATGGAGGCGGAGCTCTATCACAGGTACGCTGCCATGGAGGCGGAGCTCTATCACAGGTACGCTGCCATGGAGGCGGAGCTCTATCACAGGTACGCCGCCATGGAGGTGGAGCTCTATCACAGGTACGCTGCCATGGAGGCGGAGCTCTATCACAGGTATGCTGCCATGGAGGCGGAGCTCTATCACAGGTATGCTGCCATGGAGGCGGAGCTCTATCACAGGTACGCTGCCATGGAGGCGGAGCTCTATCACAGGTACGCTGCCATGGAGGCGGAGCTCTATCACAGGTATGCTGCCATGGAGGCGGAGCTCTATCACAGGTACGCTGCCATGGAGGCGGAGCTCTATCACAGGTATGCTGCCATGGAGGCGGAGCTCTATCACAGGTACGCTGCCATGGAGGCGGAGCTCTATCACAGGTACGCTGCCATGGAGGCGGAGCTCTATCACAGGTACGCTGCCATGGAGGCGCCAGGAAATGATATTTATATAGAATATCTAGGAAGGCAATGGGAGTGAGGGGGAGGGGACTATAGAGAGGAGCGCTCAGCTTTCCCTGATTGGTCTCTTTACATTTTTATTCATTTTTAATTCAAAAATTATACAAAACAGGTTTAGGAAATAATTCACAGAATGTAGAAAAAAATCATTTCCTCCCCCCCATTTCCCCCCTATATCCCCTCCCATCCCCCCCCTCCCCTCCCCCCCATATCCCCTCCCATCCCCCCCATATCCCCTCCCTCCCATTCCCCCCCTCTATATCCCCTCCCTCCCATTCCCCCCTATATATCCCCCCCTATATCCCCTCCCTGCCATTCCCCCCCTCTATATCCCCTCCCATCCGCCCCATATCCCCTCCCCCTCTATATCCCCTCCCTCCCATCCCCCCCTCTATATCCCCCCCCCTATATCCCCTCCCATCCCCCCCCATATCCCCTCCCTCCCATCCCCCCCTATATCCCCTCCCATTCCCCCCCCCCTCTATATCCCCTTCCTCCCATCCGCCCCATATCCCCTCCCCCCCATCCCCCCTCTATATCCCCTCCCCCCCATATCCCCCCCTCTATATCCCCTCCCCCCCATCCCATATCCCCCCCTCTATATCCCCTCCCCCCCATATCCCCCCTCTATATCCCCTCCCCCCCATATCCCCCCCCCCCTCTATATCCCCTCCCTCCCATATCCCCTCCTCTATATCCCCCCCTCCCCATATCCCCTCCTCTATATCCCCTCCCCCCCCATATCCCCTCCCTCCCTCCCATATCCCCCCCTCTATATCCCCTCCCCCCCATATCCCCCCCTCTATATCCCCTCCCCCCATATCCCCTCCCTCCCATATCCCCCCTCTATATCCCCTCCTCCCCATATCCCCCCCCTCTATATCCCCTCCCCCCCCCTATATCCCCTCCCCCTCTATATCCCCTCCCCCCCATCCCCTCCCTCCCATATCCCCCCCTCTATATCCCCTCC
>NC_138778.1:1179891-1208021 GCF_965119305.1 Pelophylax lessonae
ACCTGGAACCCGTCACAGAGGAGAGCACCCTCTGACCTGGAACCCGTCACCGAGGAGAGCGCCCTCCGACCTGGAACCCGTCACCGAGGAGAGCGCCCTCCACCCTGGGACCCGTCACAGAGGAGAGCGCCCTCCGACCTGGAACCCGTCACAGAGGAGAGCGCCCTCCGACCTGGAACCCGTCACCGAGGAGAGCGCCCTCCACCCTGGGACCCGTCACCGAGGAGAGCGCCCTCCGACCTGGAACCCGTCACAGAGGAGAGCGCCCTCCGACCTGGGACCCGTCACCGAGGAGAGCGCCCTCCACCCTGGGACCCGTCACCGAGGAGAGCGCCCTCCGACCTGGAACCCGGTACAGAGGAGATCGCCCTCCGACCTGGAACCCGTCACCGAGGAGATCGCCCTCCGACCTGGAACCCGGTACCGAGGAGATCGCCCTCCGACCTGGAACCCGTCACCGAGGAGAGCGCCCTCCAGCCTGTCACCGAGGAGAGCGCCCTCCGACCTGAAACCCGTCACCGAGGAGAGCGCCCTGCGACCTGAAACCCGTCACCGAGGAGAGCGCCCTCCGACCTGAAACCCGTCACCGAGGAGAGCGCCCTCCGACCTGAAACCCGTCACCGAGGAGAGCGCCCTCCGACCTGGAACCTGTCACCGAGGAGAGCGCCCTCCGACCTGGAACCCGTCACCGAGGAGAGCGCCCCCCAACCTGGAACCCGTCACCAAGGAGAGCGCCCTCCGACCTGGAACCCGTCACAGAGGAGAGCGCCCTCCGACCTGGAACCAGTCACCGAGGAGAGCGCCCCCGACCTGGAACCCGTCACCGAGGAGAGAGCCCCCAGCCTGGAACCCGTCACCGAGGAGAGCGCCCTCCGACCTGGAACCCGTCACCGAGGAGAGCTCCCTCCACCCTGGGACCCGTCACCGAGGAGAGCGCCCCCGACCTGGAACCTGTCACCGAGGAGAGAGCCCCCAGCCTGGAATCCGTCACCGAGGAGAGCGCCCTCCGACCTGGAACCCGTCACCGAGGAGAGCGCCCTCCACCCTGGGACCCGTCACCGAGGAGAGCGCCCTCCGACCTGGAACCCGTCACCGAGGAGAGCGCCCTCCGACCTGGAACCCGTCACAGAGGAGAGCGCCCTCCGACCTGGAACCCGTCACAGAGGAGAGCGCCCTCCGACCTGGAACCCGTCACCGAGGAGAGCGCCCCCCGACCTGGTACCCGTCACCGAGGAGAGCGCCCCCAGCCTGGAACCCATCACCGAGGAGAGTGCCCTCCGACCTGGAACCCTTCGCCGAGGAGAGCGCCCTCCGACCTGGAACCCGTCACCGAGGAGAGCGCCCCCAGCCTGGAACCCATCACTGAGGAGAGCGCCCTCCGACCTGGAACCCGTCACAGAGGAGAGCACCCTCTGACCTGGAACCCGTCACCGAGGAGAGCGCCCCCAGCCTGGAACCCATCACCGAGGAGAGTGCCCTCCGACCTGGAACCCGTCACCGAGGAGAGCGCCCCCAGCCTGGAACCCATCACCGAGGAGAGCGCCCTCCGACCTGGAACCCGTCACAGAGGAGAGCACCCTCTGACCTGGAACCCGTCACCGAGGAGAGCGCCCTCCGACCTGGAACCCGTCACCGAGGAGAGCGCCCTCCACCCTGGGACCCGTCACAGAGGAGAGCGCCCTCCGACCTGGAACCCGTCACAGAGGAGAGCGCCCTCCGACCTGGAACCCGTCACCGAGGAGAGCGCCCTCCACCCTGGGACCCGTCACCGAGGAGAGCGCCCTCCACCCTGGGACCCGTCACCGAGGAGAGCGCCCTCCGACCCGGGACCCGTCACCGAGGAGAGCGCCCTCCACCCTGGGACCCGTCACCGAGGAGAGCCCCCTCCGACCTGGAACCCGTCACAGAGGAGAGCGCCCTCCGACCTGGAACCCGTCACAGAGGAGAGCGCCCTCCGACCTGGAACCCGTCACAGAGGAGAGCACCCTCCGACCTGGAACCCGTCACAGAGGAGAGCGCCCCCCGACCTGGAACCCGTCACAGAGGAGAGCGCCCTCCGACCTGGAACCCGTCACCGAGGAGAGCGCCCCCCGACCTGGTACCCGTCACCGAGGAGAGCGCCCCCAGCCTGGAACCCATCACCGAGGAGAGTGCCCTCCGACCTGGAACCCTTCGCCGAGGAGAGCGCCCTCCGACCTGGAACCCGTCACCGAGGAGAGCGCCCCCAGCCTGGAACCCATCACCGAGGAGAGCGCCCTCCGACCTGGAACCCGTCACAGAGGAGAGCACCCTCTGACCTGGAACCCGTCACCGAGGAGAGCGCCCCCAGCCTGGAACCCATCACCGAGGAGAGTGCCCTCCGACCTGGAACCCTTCGCCGAGGAGAGCGCCCTCCGACCTGGAACCCGTCACCGAGGAGAGCGCCCCCAGCCTGGAACCCATCACCGAGGAGAGCGCCCTCCGACCTGGAACCCGTCACAGAGGAGAGCACCCTCTGACCTGGAACCCGTCACCGAGGAGAGCGCCCTCCGACCTGGAACCCGTCACCGAGGAGAGCGCCCTCCACCCTGGGACCCGTCACAGAGGAGAGCGCCCTCCGACCTGGAACCCGTCACAGAGGAGAGCGCCCTCCGACCTGGAACCCGTCACCGAGGAGAGCGCCCTCCACCCTGGGACCCGTCACCGAGGAGAGCGCCCTCCACCCTGGGACCCGTCACCGAGGAGAGCGCCCTCCGACCCGGGACCCGTCACCGAGGAGAGCGCCCTCCACCCTGGGACCCGTCACCGAGGAGAGCCCCCTCCGACCTGGAACCCGTCACAGAGGAGAGCGCCCTCCGACCTGGAACCCGTCACAGAGGAGAGCGCCCTCCGACCTGGAACCCGTCACAGAGGAGAGCACCCTCCGACCTGGAACCCGTCACAGAGGAGAGCACCCTCCGACCTGGAACCCGTCACCGAGGAGAGCGCCCCCCGACCTGGAACCCGTCACCGAGGAGAGCTCCCTCCAGCCTGGAACCCGTCATAAATGAAAAGCGTTCTTGTATCGGACGGTTCCAGGTTGGAGGGCGCTCTCCTCTGTGACGGAGGTCCAATGTATAAACCTCAAAACTACAACCCTGAAATCAACGACGTTCCGGGAGATCTTATCACAGCAACCAACCCGGCACTTCCCCCCCCCCTCCCCCACCTTCCACCCCCGGGGGGGGGGGGGGTCACGGATGGAGGTACTATGAAATCATTGCAGGTTAGTGAGAAGAATGTCCCTTACATTGGTGGTCAGAGCAGCAAGGGGGGATAATTACCATAAGGGGGCGCTCTAAGCAGCAGTGTTTTGGGGAAAATACGACTGACCACCAATAGTTATTGTTCACTCATCACCAAGATGTTAGAGGGTGACCCCCACTGACCACCATCATTAAAGGGGAATTCAGCACCATATTGGGAACTCCTGACCCCCGCACTGTATATTCCTGTATGCATCCTAAATGCAGCAGTTTTGGGGGTCTTTGTACTATCCCGGGATTTTAGGACCTCATGAAATGTTTTTGGTCTTTTCTCCTTTATATAGTAAAAATTGGATTTTTGTCTTCCCATAAAATCCTTTTCTCTGATGTTCATTGTCGGACACAGCTCCAGAATCTTCTTGACCATTGGGTTATGCTGCCCCCTACAGGAGGAGGACACTAGGCAGGAAAAAGCTTTACCACGCCTATGGGCGGTCCCAGGGGGGATACTCCCACTTCCTGCTATAGGATCTCAGTTTTGTTGTCAGAAGAAATATAACCCGACTCCATAGAGGGCCGGGAGCTGTGTCCGTCAATGAACATCGAAGATTTTACGGTAAGACAAAAATCCAATTTTCTCTTTCGTTGATTGATGGACACAGCTCCAGAATCTTCTTGACCACTGGGACGTCCCAAAGCAGTGTTATACATGAGGGGTGGGAAAAACACAGCAGAAATAAAATTCCCAAAAGCTGAACCTAGCCAACCAGGAACAACTGGAGCTCCCCTGAAACATAAAGCCTCATAGAGGACCGAGTCCTCCCAAACAGCAGCCAGCAAAACCTTGAGGCCAAAGAAGCCTCCACAGATGCCAACACATCGACTTTGTAAAGATTTGGTGAAGGTGGCACAGACTGGACCAGGCGGCCACCATTGTAAACCTTCATCACTGACACCGGATGATGGAAGGCCCAGGAGGCACTGAGTGCCCGCGTAGAATGCGCCTCAACAGGGAATGGAGAACCTGACTCTTGATTGAATTGGCCGGCACCACCGTCTGTTTTATTCATCTGGAAATGGTTGCGGTAAACGCGGCCGAACCCTTGCGAGGTCCATCCATTAGGACAAATAGGGAGTCTGATTTCCTAAACGCCGCCAGGTACCCCCTGATCTCCGGAACCACAGCCAGAGAATGCAAGGAAACCTCCCTAGGATGCCTAGGCTTGGGACTCAGGGAAGGCAACCCCAGGTCTTCATTCAGATGGAAACCAGAAACAACCTTAGGAAGGGACGACTGATCAGGACGAAGCACCAATTTATCTCGGTGAGCCACCAAGAGAGGGGGGACGCTACTTACACCATGGAACCGGGTGGGCACCACTCCAGGCAGACCACCTTTCCATCGGAATGGGGGTGCTGCAGGGCAGAGGTTCGCTGTGACTGAGGACGTGACCGGGTCTGAGCGTCCTCAGGAGACATTTAACTCACCGGCCATCCCCCGTCCAGTGGGGCTATGTCACGGCTGACCTAGCATGGAGCTGAGACTGGCCAGACTGGGGAGACCGTAGGGATCTAGATCAGGGGTCTTCAAACTTCGACCCTCCAGTTGTTCAGGAACTACAATTCCCATCATGCCTAGTCATGTCTGTGAATGTCAGAGTTTTACAATGCCTCATGGGATGTGTAGTTCCCCAACAGCTGGAGGGCCGTAGTTTGGACATCCCGGATTTAAAATATCCAGTGCGTCGCCCCATCCGGCAGTTGATTGCAGTTCTCACAGGAACAGAAAATATTAAGAGGAAAAAAAATTCATTAAAAAAGAAAACTTTGCCAGGACCAGAAATCCCAGCAAGGAAGGAGGTCCTTACTCCTGACTAGGCAGAAAAAACTGAGTACCTATAGCAGGAAGTGGGAGTATTCCCCCCCTGGGACCGCCCCATAGGCGTGGTAAAGCTTTTTCCTGCCTGAAGTCCTACTCCTGTAGGGGGCAGCATAACCCAACGGGCAAGAAAATTCTGGAGCTGTGTCCTTCAATGAACGAAAGAGAAATATAAAAATAGAGGCAAATAAATATCACCCAAAGAAAGTGTTAACGCTTGATAACCGTGCAGCATTGCGGAGTGATTGTCAGCCAAACAATAACAGTTGATCAATCAAGGAACAGACATGGAAATTATCTAAAGGAGTGCCGGCATTTTCTTCTCACCGCACAGAACTTCAGCCTCAGGCTAGGTTTAGGGGGAGGGAGGGGGGTGATAAAAATGTGTGGTTGTATCACCTCCCCTTTCAGCTGCAATAGGCAGTGGATGAGGGGGGTTAACATTTCTACCCGATGTGTAGCCACCGGTGGGCGTCAAACCACCACATTTAGCAGCAAAAATAAAGATAAAACAGGAGGAGTCGCATCGCTTCCTCACCACCTGTCAGCTGCTTATGAAGAGCCATCGGAATGTGGATCGAGCTTTAGAGGAAAGGTAGATTTAATCTATGGTTGTGGAGTGACAATGACTCCGTTCTCGGGGGCCCGGCCGTATGGTTACAGAGTGACAATGACTCCGTTCTCGGGGGGCCGGCCGTATGGTTACAGAGTGACAATGACTCCGTTCTCGGGAAGGCGGCCGTATGGTTACAGAGTGACAATGACTCCGTTCTCGGGGGGCCGGCCGTATGGTTACAGAGTGACAATGACTCCGTTCTCGGGGGGCCGGCCGTATGGTTACAGAGTGACAATGACTCCGTTCTCGGGGGGCCGGCCGTATGGTTACAGAGTGACAATGACTCCGTTCTCGGGGGGCCGGCCGTATGGTTACAGAGTGACAATGACTCCGTTCTCGGGAAGGCGGCCGTATGGTTACAGAGTGACAATGACTCCGTTCTCGGGGGGCCGGCCGTATGGTTACAGAGTGACAATGACTCCGTTCTCGGGGGGGCGGCCGTATGGTTACAGAGTGACAATGACTCCGTTCTCGGGGGGCCGGCCGTATGGTTACAGAGTGACAATGACTCCGTTCTCGGGAAGGCGGCCGTATGGTTACAGAGTGACAATGACTCCGTTCTCGGGGGGCCGGCCGTATGGTTACAGAGTGACAATGACTCCGTTCTCGGGGGGCCGGCCGTATGGTTACAGAGTGACAATGACTCCGTTCTCGGGAAGGCGGCCGTATGGTTACAGAGTGACAATGACTCCGTTCTCGGGGGGCCGGCCGTATGGTTACAGAGTGACAATGACTCCGTTCTCGGGGGGCCGGCCGTATGGTTACAGAGTGACAATGACTCCGTTCTCGGGGGCCCGGCCGTATGGTTACAGAGTGACAATGACTCCGTTCTTGGGGGCCCGGCCGTATGGTTACAGAGTGACAATGACTCCGTTCTTGGGGGCCCGGCCGTATGGTTACAGAGTGACAATGACTCCATTCTCGGGGGCCCGGCCGTATGGTTACAGAGTGACAATGACTCCGTTCTCGGGGGCCCGGCCGTATGGTTACAGAGTGACAATGACTCCGTTCTTGGGGGCCCGGCCGTATGGTTACAGAGTGACAATGACTCCGTTCTTGGGGGCCCGGCCGTATGGTTACAGAGTGACAATGACTCCATTCTCGGGGGCCCGGCTGTATGGTTACAGAGTGACAATGACTCCGTTCTCGGGGGCCCGCTCTCCTATGTGAATTACCTCCTCCGGGATTTCGGTTTCTGGGTTGGCGAGATTTGTTTTTGGAGTGACTCAGCCCGGCAGGAGAAGAACTTTCCATGCCAAATTCCTCCATGGATTTGGACCAGAGAAGGGAAATGGTTTATAGAAAGGCCATAAATCAGCGTGGTGTCTCCTGTCCACCGCTTATCAGCCCTGTGCAGAACGTTCCCCTCCCCCGGAGCGCCCACAAGAGGACCTTCCAATTCCTGAACCCAGATCTGCAAATATCAGAGAGGGGCCAAATCTGTCCCTGTAAGGGGCCCATACAGAGGGGGACCAAAACTGTCCCTGTAAGGGGCCCATTCAGAGAGGGACCCATTCAGAGAGGGACCAAAACTGTCCCTGTAAGGGGCCCATTCAGAGAGGGACCCATTCAGAGAGGGACCAAAACTGTCCCTGTAAGGGGCCCATTCAGAGAGGGACCCATTCAGAGAGGGACCAAAACTGTCCCTGTAAGGGGCCCATTCAGAGAGGGACCAAAACTGTCCCTGTAAGGGGCCCATTCAGAGAGGGACCAAAACTGTCCCTGTAAGGGGCCCATTCAGAGAGGGACCAAAACTGTCCCTGTAAGGGGCCCATTCAGAGAGGGACCAAATCTGTCCCTGTAAGGGGCCCATTCAGAGAGGGACCCATTCAGAGAGGGACCAAAACTGTCCCTGTAAGGGGCCCATTCAGAGAGGGACCAAATCTGTCCCTGTAAGGGGCCCATTCAGAGAGGGGCCAAATCTGTCCCTGTAAGGGGCCCATTCAGAGAGGGGCCAAATCTGTCCCTGTAAGGGGCCCATACAGAGCGGGAAGAAATCTGTCCCTGTAAGGGGCCCATTCAGAGAGGGGCCAAATCTGTCCCTGTAAGGGGCCCATACAGAGAGGGGCCAAATCTGTCCCTGTAAGGGGCCCATTCAGAGGGGGACCAAAACTGTCCCTGTAAGGGGCCCATTCACATTTCTGAATTCAACGGCCATCGCACCCCAATGCCCCAAACATACAAAGCACTGCACTGTGCTGCCTTCATGTGTAGAGGGCGCCATATGAAGGGAATTGCACCGAAACGCATGAGACAGCCGGACACAGCGGCCGCCATCACACTGAGCCGCCTATAGAATTCAATCCATAATCAATGATATCCATGCATTGCCGCAACACGCAGTAACCCCATTACATGCGTTGCAGTGCCGTGTATGACTCGTGTCACCCCAATGTAATCATTGTATATGAGAGAGAATATGAGATATAGGGACACTATACTGCCAAAAGTATTGGGACGCCTGCCTTACACCAGGGATCTCAATCTGGCGGCCCTCCAGCTGTTGCAGAACTACAATTCCCATGATGCATTGCACGGCTGACAGTTACAAGCATGACTCCCATAGGCTGCGGCATGATGGGACTTGTAGTTCTGCAACAGCTGGAGGGCCACCAGTGTGAGACCCCTGCTTTACACACACATGAACTTTAATGACCCCCAGTCTTAGTCCGTAGGGTTCAATATTGAGTTGGCGCCGCCCTTTTCTGCTATAACAGCTTCAACTCTTCTGGGAAGGCCGTCCACAAGGTTTAGGAGTGTCTATGGGAATGTTTGACCATTCTTCCAGAAGTGCATTTGTGAGGTCAGGCACTGATGTTGGATGAGAAGGCCTGGTTGGCAGTCTGCGCTCCAATTCATCCCAAAGGTGTTCTATCTGATTGAGGTCAGGACTCTGTGCAGGCCAGTCAAGTTCCTCCACCCCAAACTCACTTATCCATGTCTTTATGGACCTTGCTTTGTGCACTGGTCCAAATCATTTGGTGGAGGGGGGATTATGGTGCGGGGGAGGGGGGATTATGGTGTAGGGGAGGGGAGAATATGGTGTGGGGTTGTTTTTCAGGGGTTGGGCTTGGCCCCTTAGTTCCAGTGAAGGGAACTCTTAAGGTGTCAGCATACCAAGACATTTTGGACAATTTCATGCTCCCAACTTTGTGGGAGGAGTTTGGGGATGGCCCCTCCCTGTTCCAACATGACTGTACACCAGTGCACAAAGCAAGGTCCATAAAGACCTGGTGTGACCAGTTTGGGTGGGGGAATTCAAGTGTCCTGTGCCCTGTATAGGGGCCCCGACCTCATCCCTACTGATCACCTTTTGGGTGGATTGCAATGCCGATGGCGAGCCAGGCCTTCTCATCCAACATGAATACCTGACCTCATAAATGGGACAAAACTCCCACAGACACCCTCCAAAATCCCTGTGGGAAGTCTTCCCAGAAAAGTAGAGGATGGTTTAGACACAAAGAGGGGTAAACTCCATATTAATGACCATGGTTTTAGAATGGGGTGTCCTCCAAGCAGCTATGGTGTGATTTGTGGAGGGACTCGAGTGTCCTGCACAGAGCCCCGACCATAACCCTGCACAGAGCCCCGACCAGAACCCTGCACAGAGCCCCGACCATAACCCTGCACAGAGCCCCGACCAGAACCCTGCACAGAGCCCCGACCATAACCCTGCACAGAGCCCCGACCATAACCCTGCACAGAGCCCCGACCAGAACCCTGCACAGAGCCCTGACCAGAACCCTGCACAGAGCCCTGACCAGAACCCTGCACAGAGCCCCGACCAGAACCCTGCACAGAGCCCTGACCATAACCCTGCACAGAGCCCCGACCAGAACCCTGCACAGAGCCCCGACCAGAACCCTGCACAGAGCCCCGACCAGAACCCTGCACAGAGCCCCGACCAGAACCCTGCACAGAGCCCCGACCAGAACCCTGCACAGAGCCCCGACCAGAACCCTGCACAGAGCCCCGACCAGAACCCTGCACAGAGCCCCGACCAGAACCCTGCACAGAGCCCCGACCAGAACCCTGCACAGAGCCCCGACCAGAACCCTGCACAGAGCCCCGACCAGAACCCTGCACAGACCCCTGACCATAACCCTACTTCTGAAAGACCTTGGTTATAACGTCTTCTCTGCTCTAACCCTATGAACACATTTGAGATGAAGTCTTCCCATGCCATGGGTTTTCAGTAGCTTCGAGGTCATGGAGGAACTCGAGTGTCCTGCACAGAACCTCGACCTCAACCCTACTAACACCTTAAGGATGAGTTAGAACACATAAACCAGGTCTTCTCATCCAACATAAGCACCTGAGGAATACTAATAATCATCCATCATACAAAGACATTGGAGACAATAACGCTCCTTCAACCTTGTTGTAGCAGTTTGGTGAAGACCCTTTTCTGTTCCAGCATGACTGTTAAACCCCCCCCCTCCCTGTGTACAAAGCCAGATCCATAAAGACATGGAGTGACCAGTTTGGTGTGGAGGAACTCCTGTGTCCTGCACAGAGCCCTGACCTCACCCCCTACTGATCGCCTGACCTCACCTCCTACGGATCGCCTGACCTCGCCCCCTACTGATCGACTGACCTCACCCCCTAACTGATCGCCTGACCTCACCTCCTACGGATCGACTGACCTCGCCCCCTACTGATCGACTGACCTCGCCCCCCTACTGATCGCCTGACCTCACCCCCTAACTGATCGCCTGACCTCACCCCCTAACTGATCGCCTGACCTCACCCCCTAACTGATCGCCTGACCTCACCCCCCTTTGGGATGAATTGGGATTTATTTGGTGCCCGATGTGAGGCCCTGATGTGCAAGTCAGGTCTTTTCATCCACCATTAGTACCGGCCTTCACAAATGGGACAAATTTCCCACAGACACCCTCCAACATCTTGTGGAAAGTCTTCCAGAAGGGCGGATGATGTTGTAGCCACAAAGGCAGTCTAAGTCCATAAAGACATGGATGACTAGTTTGGTGTGGAGGAACTCTCTGCACAGAGCCCCGACCTCATCCCCTGCCGATCACCCGACCCCCACCCCTGCCGATCACCCGACCCCCACCCCTGCCGAACACCCGACCCCAACCCCTGCCGATCACACGACCCCAACCCCTGCCGATCACACGACCCCAACCTCTGCCGATCACACGACCCCAACCTCTGCCGATCACACGACCCCAACCTCTGCCGATCACACGACCCCCACCCCTGCCGATCACACGACCCCACCCCTGACACTCACCCGACCCCAACCCCTGACACTCACCCGACCCCAACCCCTGACACTCACCCGACCCCAACCCCTGACACTCACCCGACCCCAACCCCTGACACTCACCCGACCCCAACCCCTGACACTCACCCGACCTCACCCCTGCCACTCACCCGACCTCACCCCTGCCACTCACCCGACCTCACCCCTGCCACTCACCCGACCTCACCCCTGCCACTCACCCCTGCCACTCACCCGACCTCACCCCTGCCACTCACCCGACCTGACCCCTGCCACTCACCCGACCTCACCCCTGCCACTCACCCGACCTCACCCCTACTGATCAGCTTTAGGATGTATTGGAACACCGATGGTGAGCCAGATCTTCTCATCCACCATCAGTACCTGACTTCACAAATGGATCAAATTCCTACAAACAACCTCCACAATCTTGTGGAAAGTCTTCCCAGAAGAGGTAAAGGATGGTAGAGCCATAAAGGGGCCAACTCCACATTAACTGCCATGATTATAGAATGTGATGTCCAACAAGGTCATATGATGGTCAGACAACAATTGGTCCTTTATTACAGATTTTATGTCCCATCCTCACCTGAGCTCCCCTGGAATAGGAACGAAAAATAGTGCAAAATCTTCCTTGTCCTGAAGTGTCCCTACAAGGAAAAAATAAAAGGAAATGAATACAATATGAAGAATAAGACATGAATGGATCTCTAGAAACACAAAGGGTCATGTAAATAAAAGAGGGTTTCTATGGGAAGACAATCAGCCGTGTTTATAGATGGAGGTCACATGACAAGTATGAGAGATTATGATAAGCAGATGGATTTCTGGCCTGGCAGAGAGGCATTTCCTCCCCGTCCAATAGAGGGCGATCCTATTAAAGGGAACATAATGCTTATTTACTTAGAACATCTGACCCATCACTGCAGGATTTTTGAGGTGACAGTCATACTTTACCGGCTCACCCTTCCATTTGTTTTCATTTCTACTTGAAACTGCAATTTGTAGATTAGCCACTAGAGGGCAGAAACGCACAGTTTGCATTTATTCCGCCTTGCTTCTTCACAGTTGCTGAGATAAGATATCAGCCGCACAAGGAGTGCATTGTTTTAAATTGGTTGACCCAAGGACAAGCAGGAGACGTAAAGTACAACCATTGTGTCATCCTACAAGGTAGGGAGCAGAGGCTGCATAGGTCATGAGAAAATATGGCTGCCCAGGGCTTTTTTTCAGAGGGAATGCGGGGGAACGCCGGTCCGGCACCTCTAGCACTGAATTTATATATTAGCAAGGGATGCTGAGGTGCGCAGGAGAGTCTATTCATGCCGGCTGCTGAAGGATAATGATTTGAACCCCTGCAAATAGTGTAAATTTTCCCACTTACAAAGAAATGGCGGGTGTATAATTTTTATCTTCGGTGTATGTATAAATGGAGTCGCAGTTCAGTGAGTAAAATAAGTATTTGATCCCCTTAGTAGCTGGTGGAGAAACCCTTGTTGGAAGCACAGAGGTCAGACGTTTCTTGTAGATGGAAGCACAGAGGTCAGACGTTTCTTGTAGATGGAAGCACAGAGGTCAGACGTTTCTTGTAGATGGAAGCACAGAGGTCAGACGTTTCTTGTAGTTGGGAAGCACAGAGGTCAGACGTTTCTTGTAGATGGAAGCACAGAGGTCAGACGTTTCTTGTAGTTGGAAGCACAGAGGTCAGACGTTTCTTGTAGTTGGGAAGCACAGAGGTCAGACGTTTCTTGTAGGTGGGAGCACAGAGGTCAGACGTTTCTTGTAGTTGGAAGCACAGAGGTCAGACGTTTCTTGTAGATGGAAGCACAGAGGTCAGACGTTTCTTGTAGTTGGAAGCACAGAGGTCAGACGTTTCTTGTAGATGGAAGCACAGAGGTCAGACGTTTCTTGTAGATGGAAGCACAGAGGTCAGACGTTTCTTGTAGTTGGAAGCACAGAGGTCAGACGTTTCTTGTAGATGGAAGCACAGAGGTCAGACGTTTCTTGTAGATGGGAAGCACAGAGGTCAGACGTTTCTTGTAGATGGAAGCACAGAGGTCAGACGTTTCTTGTAGATGGGAGCACAGAGGTCAGACGTTTCTTGTAGTTGGAAGCACAGAGGTCAGACATTTCTTGTAGATGGAAGCACAGAGGTCAGACGTTTCTTGTAGATGGGAGCACAGAGGTCAGACGTTTCTTGTAGTTGGAAGCACAGAGGTCAGACGTTTCTTGTAGTTGGGGTCACAGAGGTCAGACGTTTCTTGTAGTTGGAAGCACAGAGGTCAGACGTTTCTTGTAGTTGGAAGCACAGAGGTCAGACGTTTCTTGTAGTTGGAAGCACAGAGGTCAGACGTTTCTTGTAGATGGGAAGCACAGAGGTCAGACGTTTCTTGTAGTTGGGGTCACAGAGGTCAGACGTTTCTTGTAGTTGGGGTCACAGAGGTCAGACGTTTCTTGTAGATGGAAGCACAGAGGTCAGACGTTTCTTGTAGATGGAAGCACAGAGGTCAGACGTTTCTTGTAGATGGAAGCACAGAGGTCAGACGTTTCTTGTAGTTGGAAGCACAGAGGTCAGACGTTTCTTGTAGATGGAAGTACAGAGGTCAGACGTTTCTTGTAGATGGAAGTACAGAGGTCAGACGTTTCTTGTAGATGGAAGCACAGAGGTCAGACGTTTCTTGTAGATGGGAAGCACAGAGGTCAGACGTTTCTTGTAGTTGGGAAACACAGAGGTCAGACGTTTCTTGTAGATGGTGACCAGGTTTGCACACATCTCAGGAGGGATTTTGGTCCCCTCTTCTTTACAGATCTTCTCTAAATCCTTAATGTTTCTTGGCTGTCTCTTGGCAACTCGAAGTTTCAGCTCCCTCCATAAATTTTCTATAGGATGAAGGTCTGGAGACTGACTAGGCCACTCCATGACCTTAATCTGCTTCTTCTTAAGCCACTCCTTTGTTGCCTTGGCGATACGTTTTGGGTCATTGTCATCCTGGAAGACCCATCCATGACCCATCTTCAGTGTTCTGGCTGAGGGAAGAAGGTTCTCTTCCAAGATTTTACAATACTTGGCCCCGCCCATTGGCCCCTCAATGCGGCAAAGTCGGTCTGTACCTTTATCAGAGAAACAGCCCCAAATCATCATGTTTCCACCTCTGTGCTGGACTGTAAGGACGGTGACTGTAGGGAAGGTGACTGTAGGGGACGGTGGCTGTAGGGGACAGTGGCTGTAGGGGACAGTGGCTGTAGGGGACAGTGGCTGTAGGGGACAGTGGCTGTAGGGGACAGTGGCTGTAGGGGACAGTGGCTGTAGTAGGGGACGGAGACTGTAGGGGACGGAGACTGTAGGGAAGGTGACTGTAGGGGACGGTGACTGTAGGGGACGGTGACTGTAGGGGACGGTGACTGTAGGGACGGAGACTGTAGGGACGGAGACTGTAGGGACAGAGACTGTAGGGACAGAGACTGTAGGGACAGAGACTGTAGGGACAGAGACTGTAGGGGACGGTGACTGTAGGGGACGGTGACTGTAGGGGACGGTGACTGTAGGGGACGGTGACTGTAGGGGACGGTGACTGTAGGGGACGGTGACTGTAGGGGACGGTGACTGTAGGGGACGGTGACTGTAGGGACAGAGACTGTAGGGACAGAGACTGTAGGGACAGAGACTGTAGGGACGGAGACTGTAGGGACGGAGACTGTAGGGACGGAGACTGTAGGGACGGAGACTGTAGGGACGGAGACTGTAGGGACGGAGACTGTAGGGACGGAGACTGTAGGGGACGGTGACTGTAGGGGATGGAGACTGTAGAGATGGTAACTGTAGGGGACGGAGACTGTAGGGACAGAGACTGTAGGGACAGAGACTGTAGGGACAGAGACTGTAGGGACAGAGACTGTAGGGACGGAGACTGTAGGGACGGAGACTGTAGGGACGGAGACTGTAGGGACGGAGACTGTAGGGACGGAGACTGTAGGGACGGAGACTGTAGGGACGGAGACTGTAGGGACGGAGACTGTAGGGGACGGAGACTGTAGGGGACGGAGACTGTAGGGGACGGAGACTGTAGGGATGGAGTTCTTAGGGTCATAATCAGCATTTTTCTTCCTCCAGACATGGCGAGTTAATGCCAAAGAGCTCAGTTTTGGTCTCATCTGAACACAGAACTTTCTCCCAATCCTTCTCTGAATCATATAGATGTTGATTGGGATGACTGTAGGAGGAGGGGGACCTTGCGGGCGCTGCAGGATTTCAGTCCATGGCGGTGTATAGGGTTACCAATGGTTTGTTTGGTGGCTGTGGTCCCAACCTCCTGGAGATCATTCACAAGCTCCTCCCATGTAGTTCTGGGCGGATCCCTCACTTTTTTCATGACCATCCTCACCCCATGAGGAGAAATCTTCCATGGAGCTCCAGACTGAGGACCATTGATGGTTATTTTGTATTTCTTCCATTCACCAATAATCGCTCCAACGTTTGTCTCCTCTCACCAAGCTTCTCTCTGATTGCATTGTAGCCATTCCAGCCTTGTGCCGGTCTCCAATCTTCTCCCTGATCTCCTCTGACAGCTCTTTGGTCTTCCCATGATGGTGAGCTGTGATTGGAGGAAAGAGATTCTGTGGGCGGGTGTCTTCTTACATTGACAGGAGTAATCTGTGTCCCACATGAGCACCTCCTGTAGCCAGTCTGTGGGAGGCAGAATTATTGTTGGTTGGTTGGGGATCAAATACTTATTTTACTCACTGAACTGCGACTCCATTTATAACATTTGTATCATGTGATTTCTCTGATATTCTGTCTGTCATAGTTACATAGTTAGTGAGGTTGAAAAAAGACATCAGTCCATCCAGTTCAACCTATGATGTGTGTTTGCTTTTAACCATACATTGTATACCCCTGTATGTTGTACATTGTATACCCCCTGTATGTTGTATATTGTATACCCCTGTATGTTGTACATTGTATACCCCCTGTATGTTGTACATTGTATACCCCCTGTATGTTGTACATTGTATACCCCCTGTATGTTGTACATTGTATACCCCCTGTATGTTGTGCATTGTATACCCCTGTATGTTGTACATTGTATACCCCTGTATGTTGTACATTGTATACCCCTGTATGTTGTACATTGTATACCCCTGTATGTTGTACATTGTATACCCCCTGTATGTTGTACATTGTATACCCCCTGTATGTTGTACATTGTATACCCCCTGTATGTTGTACATTGTATACCCCCTGTATGTTGTACATTGTATACCCCCTGTATGTTGTACATAGTATACCCCTGTATGTTGTACATTGTATACCCCTGTATGTTGTACATTGTGTACCCCTGTATGTTGTGGTCTTTAAGGTGCCCATCTAATAGTTTTTTGAAACTATCAATGCTCCCTGCTGATACCACTGCTTGTGGAAGAGAATTCCACATCCTTACTGCTCTTACAGTGAAGAACCCCTTACACACTTTAAGGTTAAACCGCCTTTCCTCAAGTTTTAGTGAGTGGCCACGTGTCTTATTGTATTCCCTTACTCTGAATAGTTTGTTCCTTATGCTAGGGTCACCAGTACAGTATTTGTACATTGATGATATATCCCCCCTCAATCGTCTCTTCTCCAGAGAGAAAAGGTTCAGTGCTTGTAGTCTTTCCTCATAGCTGATGTCCTCCATTCCCCTAATTATTTTTGTTGCCCTTCTCTGGACTTTCTCCAGTTCCAGCACATCCTTCCTGAGGACCGGTGCCCAGAACTGGACAGCATACTCCAGATGTGGCCGGACCAGAGTCTTGTAGAGTGGAAGAATAATCTCTTTATTTCTGGAGTGAATCCCCTTTTTTATACAACCCAGTATTCTGTTGGCTTTGCTTGAAGCGGCTTGGCATTGCATGCCACTTCCAAGCTTGTTGTCTACCAGTACCCCCAGGTCCCTTTCCATCCTAGACTCACCCAGAGGTTCCCCCCCTAGTGAGTAGCTTGCTTTCTGGTTTCTGGCACCCCAGTGCATTACTTTACATTTTTCAACATTAAACCTCATCTGCCATGTAGTTGCCCACCCTCCCCCCACCCCGTTATTTTGTTCAGGTCCGCTTGTAAGGTTTCCACATCCTGCATAGAAGATATTGGCATGCTTAGTTTAGTATCATCTGCAAATACTGAGATTGTACTCGATATCCCCTCCTCTAGATCATTTATGAATAAATTAAACAGGATTGGCCCCAGGACAGAACCCTGGGGGACCCCACTTTCCACACCCACCCAATCCGAGTACTCCCCATTAATCACCACCCTCTGTACTCTCCCCTGGAGCCAGTTCTCTATCCAGGTACTCACCTTATGGTCCATACCTACCTTCCTTAGTTTGTACAGTAATCGTTTGTGGGGAACGGTGTCAAAGGTCATAAAATACACCTATGATAGGGGCAGGAAGAGGACGGGGCAGCCAGGCACAGGGCAGGAAGAGGACGGGGCAGCCCGGCACAGGGCAGGAAGAGGACGGGGCAGCCCGGCACAGGGCAGGAAGAGGACGGGGCAGCCTGGCACAGGGCAGGAAGAGGACGGGGCAGCCCGGCACAGGGCAGGAAGAGGACGGGGCAGCCTGGAACAGGGCAGGAAGAGGACGGGGCAGCCTGGCACAGGGCAGGAAGAGGACGGGGCAGCCTGCAGTGAAGATTTTTACAGAATCTGTAACAGTCGGCACATCATGGGAAATGCTTCATTAAAGGTGATGGAACTAAAGCTGTAGAGCAAAAATAAATTGTTTTTAGCTAAATTTCAGCCTCTGGCCCGGGTAACATATCGCGTATCGGGGAGGTGGTGTTCCCGCTTGCAATTTTAGTTGTGTGATTTCTTGTGTCCCACATAGAGAATCCCAGTCAGGGCTGCCTCATGTGTGTTTGTCACCCAAACTACACTCCTGCTCCTTTTTGGGCTGCAGGCTTAGTGCGATTCTTAAAAACGCACTTTGCGGCGCGATTCTGTCGCACGACAATCAAAGCAGAATGGCGCCGCGTTTGGAAAGCAATGCATATAATGGCACCTTAACGTGCGCCATTCATTTTGCTGCGAATTGGAACCACAGGCAGAATCGCAGAGATTCTGCTTGCGATTCCAAAATGCGTAACCTGAACAGGGCCTACATGGGTTTTCTATTCCTGAAACTGTAAAGCGCAACTTTGTGACCCCAGAAGACAGGAAATGAAACAATGTACATCATGGAAGAGACGGCATTGTAAGGACCACCCACCAGAGCTGCAGCTTTATGCGTCGCCCGTCCAGCAGGATCGTCGTCGTCTTGTAGTCAATTCCTGCAAAAAAAAAAAGAGAGTAATTAGCGACATTCACGTAAATAGGAAACATTTTCTATAATCGGTCACAAGTATACCGCCCGGGACAGACACCGCTCATCACTGCCACAAATCCTCGGTACCGCCCCTTTCATTCATTGGATATCTCTTCTTTCACTCATGAGGCTGCAAATACAGCCTGCCTGGGAACGCCCACTCCTCCAGACTGATACCCACCCATCAAGGCATTCAATATTTGCATAACTCCTCCCAAGAGCCAGCCCATTGCTTACATCACCAGGAGGAGTACTGAGGCGGGGGGCTCTGTACCACCCCTACAGGCCCCTCCCACCAGCCATGATCTGCTGCATTGCATAGAGAAGCACAGAGACCCAGTGAAGATGAAAAGTAGGTCATGAAAACGCAAAGGTTTTATTTAAAACTTTATTTAGCATGGTGATGATGAGGGGGGGGGTGTAAAAAATAGGCAGATTCAAATGTAGGTTTAGACTCTTGCATACAGCAGTCTGGGGGGGGGGGCACTCTGCACATAGAGACGCAGTCGGGGGGGGCACTCTGCACAGAGAGCAGCAGTCTGGGGGGGGGGCACTCTGAACAGAGATCAGCAGTCTGGGGGGGGGGGGCACTCTGCACAGAGAGCAGCAGTCTGGGGGGGGGGCACTCTGCACATAGAGACGCAGTCGGGGGGGGGGGCACTCTGCACAGAGATCAGCAGTCTGGGGGGGGGGCACTCCGCACAGAGAGCAGCAGTCTGGGGGGGCACTCTGCACAAAGATCAGCAGTCTGGGGGGGGGGCACTCTGCACAAAGATCAGCAGTCTGGGGGGGGGGGGGGCACTCCGCACAGAGAGCAGCAGTCTGGGGGGGGGGGGCAGCAGTCTGGGACCCCCTAGATTGCCTGTTATTCCTTACATTTGTAGAGGAGGGATAAAACTGATTGGGGCATTTTTCTTCCTGCAGCGCCCACAATCGATCGATCTTTCACACTGAGATTGTTGGAGGGTCCCAGGAATCCTCGCTCCCCCTTATTAACTGAGCGGTGCTCCTCCCATCCCAGTGATCGCCCCCAATTATTAGAGAGATCCGGTTTATAGTCAGGCTGGAATTATTGGATTTGTGTTGCTGATTCCGGTAATTTCCGGCGCTCTCCATGGCGCACAGAGGATGCCGCTTCGTGCTCAGCGATGGCTCATGGGCGTAGCGGGGGTGTGCCAGATTGGGAACGCGGTGTGCCGGCCTCGCTGTGTTCTCATTGCTAATTTTACACCCCCATGGAAAGGTACGGAAAGGCAATGTGCGCTCCATCATCCGCCCGATTACTGCGGGGGAGGTGTCAAATCATCGCTGCTACAAAACAATGACTGGAGGGGGGAGGGGCGGCGCACTCTGCTCCTCCTATAACTGAAAGGGAAATCTCAGGAATTTTTAGGCTCAGAATATTACGGGCAGTAAAGACCGGAATGTCAAAAATACAAATTACCATAGAAACCGAACAACATAAACGGGAAATCTGAACAGAATAACCAGAATTCCATTGGTGTGGGCGGGTTTTGGGCTTGTGATGATGACATCACATTATAATGTCTCTGAGGTCATCTACAAGTCCTTGACGAGTGCATCTGACCCGACTCTCACCTGACCCGGCCCCCCGACCAGACTCTCACCTGACCCGGCCCCCCGACCAGACTCTCACCTGACCCGGCCCCCCGACCAGACTCTCACCTGACCCGGCCCCCCGACCAGACTCACCTGACCCGCCCCCCGACCAGACTCTCACCTGACCCGGCCCCCCGACCAGACTCTCACCTGACCCGGCCCCCGACCAGACTCTCACCTGACCCGGCCCCCCGACCAGACTCTCACCTGACCCGGCCCCCCGACCCCACTCTCACCTGACCCGGCCCCCCGACCAGACTCTCACCTGACACGGCCCCCCGACCAGACTCACCTGACCCGGCCCCCCGACCAGACTCTCACCTGACCCGGCCCCCTGACCACACTCTCACCTGACCCGGCCCCCCGACCAGACTCTCACCTGACCCGGCCCCCTGACCACACTCTCACCTGACCCGGCCCCCCGACCAGACTCTCACCTGACCCGGCCCCCTGACCACACTCTCACCTGACCCGGCCCCCCGACCAGACTCTCACCTGACCCGGCCCCCCGACCAGACTCACCTGACCCGCCCCCCGACCAGACTCTCACCTGACCCGGCCCCCTGACCAGACTCTCACCTGACCCGGCCCCCCAACCAGACTCTCACCTGACCTGGCCCCCGACCAGACTCTCACCTGACCCGGCCCCCCGACCAGACTCACCTGACCCGCCCCCCGACCAGACTCTCACCTGACCCGGCCCCCTGACCAGACTCTCACCTGACCCGGCCCCCCAACCAGACTCTCACCTGACCCGGCCCCCCGACCCCACTCTCACCTGACCCGGCCCCCCGACCAGACTCTCACCTGACCCGGCCCCCCGACCAGACTCTCACCTGACCCGGCCCCCCGACCAGACTCTCACCTGACCCGGCCCCCCGACCAGACTCTCACCTGACCCGGCCCCCCGACCAGACTCTCACCTGACCCGGCCCCCTGACCCCACTCTCACCTGACCCGGCCCCCCGACCAGACTCTCACCTGACCCGGCCCCCTGACCACACTCTCACCTGACCCGGCCCCCCGACCAGACTCTCACCTGAACGGCCCCCCGACACGACTCTCACCTGACCCGGCCCCCTGACCACACTCTCACCTGACCCGGCCCCCCGACACGACTCTCACCTGACCGGCCACCTGACCCCACTCTCACCTGAACGGCCCCCCGACACGACTCTCACCTGACCGGGCCCCCGACCCCACTCTCACCTGAAAGGCCCCCAACCCCACTCTCACCTGACCGGTCCCCCGACACGACTCTCACCTGACCAGCCACCCGACTCTCACCTGAACGGCCCCCCGACCCCACTCTCAACTGACCGGCCCCCCGACTCTCACCAGCCTTTGACCTGACTGAGGGGCGGACTGGGGCCCTTACCCATACAGCACTGTGAGGGACGGCCCGGAGTCCCGCACTTTAAATATGCCTCCTACAGGAGCCTGAATGGGAAATTGGGCTCCTGAGCCGCGTAGAATTCAGGATATCAGACATGCAGATGTTTAGTGTGACAGAGCCGTGATTCATCGCATTCATTAACAATGAGAAAACACACCAACTATTTATACCGGACCCCGGGGACACATCCTTCACAAGTGTCCCCAAACACGTGAATGCTCCTCCGCAGGACAACATCAACCGCGTCTCAGGAGGTCATTGTAATATTTCTATTCCTTCCCACAAACAGAACAATATAGATTCCATACCAATATGGGTTCTTTTATTACCAATATCGGAGGAGGGAGCATCAAACAGAAGCCTAAATGTATTTACTTCAAGGATCAGCCCCCCAAAAATGATCGAGTCAGTCCTGGAAAGGTTCCTTCAACCATCAGCTTCTTAAACAGCCACCGATGAATGGATAGGCTGTGTTCTCATGAATATGAAGAGTCTCTGATGTCACTGGTCTCTAGTGATTGGATAGGCTGTGTTCTCATGAATATGAAGGGTCTCGGTGATGTCACTGGTCTCTAGTGATTGGATAGGCTGTGTTCCCATGAATATGAAGGGTCTCGGTGATGTCACTGGTCTCTAGTGATTGGATAGGCTGTGTTCTCATGAATATGAAGGGTCTCGGTGATGTCACTGGTCTCTAGTGATTGGATAGGCTGTGTTCTCATGAATATGAAGGGTCTCGGTGATGTCACTGGTCTCTAGTGATTGGATAGGCTGTGTTCTCATTAATATGAAGGGTCTCTGATGTCACTGGTCTCTAGTGATTGGATAGGCTGTGTTCTCATGAATATGAAGGGTCTCGGTGATGTCACTGGTCGCTAGTGATTGGATAGGCTGTGTTCTCATGAATATGAAGTCTCGGTGATGTCACTGGTCTCTAGTGATTGGATAGGCTGTGTTCTCATGCATATGAAGGGTCTCGGTGATGTCACTGGTCTCTAGTGATTGGATAGGCTGTGTTCTCATGAATATGAAGGGTCTCGGTGATGTCACTGGTCTCTAGTGATTGGATAGGCTGTGTTCTCATGAATATGAAGGGTCTCGGTGATGTCACTGGTCTCTGGATATAAGAGTATCTTGGTTTAGTATTGGTCTCTCAGAATAGACCTCTGTAATACACGCACATTCTTCCCCGGGTTCCATCCTGCTCTGTATTATATTACTAAGTATTCAGCTCGGATTATTTATCTCCCTGAATGATCTCAACACTTCTCAGTCTAAAACAAACTCGCTCACCGAGCTGCTGTGCCGTCTTCCCTTTGTCAGTAGGGAGCACAGATATTTTCCTTGGCCTCCTTTACAGTAAATCTACTTGTGGATTCGGAGCCGATCCAAAGTTCCGTCTCTCTTAAGCACTTTTCTGGCTCTGCAGTTGCATTCATACGTATCTGGGGGAGGGGGGGGGAGGGGGAGGCGTATGCCACTTGCAGGGAATTAGAAGCTGTGTGATTGGCTAATGCAATACAAGGGGGTAATATAGGTAAGGAGGGAGACATGGGGCCTCGGGGAAGTTTGTAGAGCAAGTTGCAGGTTTCCAAATATGATTGCAAGGTCCATAAAGACATGGATGAAGAAGTTTGGGGTGGAGGAACTTGACTGGCCTGCACAGAGTCCTGACCTCAACCCGATCACTAAAGTTCATGTGTGTGTAAAGGCAGCTGTCCCAATATATATATATAAAAATTGTAGGATCTGGTTGTACCGAACGCCTTTAGAAATGTCATTTCCTGCTTGTGTGATTGGCTGACTGATTTTCGCAGACGTTGCACTAAGATACAATAAGTCAGATTTTAGGCATCCCCTGCAATAGAAATGTCACTTTTGGGGATATACTTCCTAAGTGTTTAATGCTTCTTATGGGACGCAGACCCAGAGGGTTTTCTTATCAGAACACTGAGAGTGTATCAGGTGATTATAATGAAGCAGATCCTCCCATTCAGAATCAGTCTGTACAGGACACGGTGATACAAACTGATATTTACAATTTCTTCGGCACAACAAAAGGTAGAATTCTGCTACAAAATGTGTTCCAATCCCTGCAATGTACAGAGATCACCAGAGGGGTTTTTCCTCACTAAAGGTGGAGTTACCCTTTGATGACAGAGAAGGGCACACGGTAGCGGAGCTCGGCGCACTCCATGGTATGGATTATAGGCAGATAATGGATTTCCATGCTTTTAATGAAGTATGGGAATGGGAAGACGGGAGTGCGCGGGTTCGGCCGCGTGGGAACTCTTCGCTGTCCTTCAGGGATAATCTCAAATGAAGCAAAAAGGTCAGCGAACTCCTCGCCCCGCTCTGCATGAAATCCGCGCTCTGCATGAAATCCGCGCTCTGCATGAAATCCGCGCTCTGCATGAAATCCGCGCTCTGCATGAAATCCGCGCTCTGCATGAAATCCGCGCTGCGCATCCCCAGAAATCTGGACGTCTTTAACCTCCACGACCCAAAACGGCGACTTGAAGAAGTTGCACAGCGTTAGCCTCTGACAGCTTAGTGAATAATTCAGACGATAGATCTGTAAGAATTACAAAGCTTTAACTGGTGAACTATAGCCGGTTCATCGGACCCACCGAAGAGACTTCATATGAGACGGCGCGCCCTCCCCCATCACATTAATCAATCCAAGAAACGCCCCTTCATTGGGGAGCTTCAGTGTAATAAAGACCGCTCACTGCCACTCTCTCCTTGTGCAGATGACTGGTCTCGTCTCCGCCCACTCCTGTTATTTTCTGTAGTGGGTGGAGCCTGCCTGGCCCCTCCCACAGCTCTGCGCTCTCTCCTTGTGCAGGATGACTGGTCTGGCCTAGTGTACAGCCCCCCTTCCATAGCGTACATCCATAGCGTACAGCCCCCCCCTCCATAGTGTACAGCCCCCCCCCTCCATAGTGTACAGCCCCCCCCATAGCGTACATCCATAGCGTACAGCCCCCCCCTCCATAGCGTACATCCATAGTGTACAGCCCCCCCTCCATGGTGTACATCCATAGCGTACAGCCCCCCCCCTCCATAGTGTACAGCCCCCACCCATAGCGTACATCCATAGCGTACAGCCCCCCCTCCATAGTGTACAGCCCCCCCTCCATAGTGTACAGCCCCCACCCATAGCGTACATCCATAGCGTACAGCCCCCCCTCCATAGTGTACAGCCCCCACCCATAGCATACAGCCCCCCCTCCATAGCGTACAGCCCCCCCCTCCATAGTGTACAGCCCCCCCCTCCATAGTGTACAGCCCCCCCCTCCATAGCGTACAGCCACCCCCCTCCATAGCGTACAGTCCCCCCTCTCCATAGCGTACAGCCCCCCCCTCCATAGCGTACAGTCCCCCCCCTCCATAGCGTACAGTCCCCCCCCCTCCATAGCGTACAGTCCCCCCCCCTCCATAGCGTACAGTCCCCCCCCCTCTATAGTGTACAGCCCCCCCCCCTCCATAGCGTACAGTCACATGCACTGTGAAAGCCCTGCTAAATCAGCCTGTCACAGACTCCGGCCAGGAAAGTTTCCTTGTTTCTGGAATGGCGTCTCCATTTCTCTTCATTCATCTTTCAGATATAATCAATGAGAAGATTCCTCTCGGGGGGTGTGGAGTTTCGCAGCAGGGATTTCACATTCAGTGTCGCAGTTCGCCCCCCCCCGGGGGGTCGCCTCTCATTATCCAACAAACAACGTTTCAAAGAGCCGGACATGACCGGAATAATTCCGAGGACGCCTCGCACTGCACAAATGGCACACTGTTATCTAAACACAATCCTGAGAGCCAATCAGCAGAGCGCAGGACGCGGCGCCCCCATCCGATTCCTGGTCACAGATCAGCACTGCGTCCTAAGAGATTCCATCAAATATCTCATCCTCAGTCCAAATCTGCAACCGACGGTGATCCCGCCATGGGGGTTCAGGAACTTCCTGTTATAGGGTGACCACACTGTCATCGTCTCCTATTTGGGTTCCTATGTTGTCACCCTGGTGACCCCGCCATGGGGGTCCTTTTTCCTGTTATAGGGTGACAACACCCTGTCCTCATTTCCCATCCGTGCTCCTGTGTTGTCACCCTGTCACAGGGGCTTTGGGAGACATTTGACTGTTTTAGCACACGCAGGCATAGTCCGCTGTTGTCACCGTCAGGAAACCCGCCCTGAGAAATGTCACACGCCCATCGCTGCTGGCAGGAAGTGGATGCAAATAGGAGGCAGGAGACCAGCAGCACTGAGATGCATCAAAAGATTTTTAAAAGATTAACTTAAATATTTTTAAAATAAATTTTAAATCCCCTTTTCCTCCGCTATCTTGTCCCTTCTGACAAGTTTTCCTGACACCAAGAGATAAATGGTGACACGGGAGGAGCTCCAGGATAGACCATGTGATTGAAAGCCTCAGCTCTGTTCCTGTGTGAAGGTGGTGGTATGGGGGGGGGGGGGGGTTGTCCCTTTCCTCCAATCAGCTCCCAGAGCTCTCCTCTCTGAGCGATGTAGAGTGTAAATTCATCTCCCTGCCCCCGGCTTTCTGAAAGCTCAGAAAAACTTTCCAGGACGCAGGGCGCGTTTCCAGCGCGTTTCCAGGACGCGTTTCCAGCGTGTTTCCAGGACGCGTTTCCAGCGTGTTTCCAGGACGCGTTTCCAGCGTGTTTCCAGGACGCGTTTCCAGCGTGTTTCCAGGACGCAGGGCGTGTTTTCGGTGTGTTTCCAGGACGCAGGGCACATTTCCAGCGTATTTCCAGGATGCGTTTCCAGCGTGTTTCCAGGACGCAGGGCGCGTTTCCAGCGTGTTTCCAGGACGCAGGGCGTGTTTTCATCGTGTTTCCAGCGTGCAGCGCGGCGGTCGCACGGCGTTCCTGTGAATAATATTTCTCATCTCTCGATCGTCCTCCTCTCCTGTCACATGTTATCGCAGTAAATTCACAGCCATCTGCTAGGAAAACACCGAGTGCCAAACTGCGGGGAAATCGCTCCTTTCATGAGAGGAGAGCGCGGCGACCCCCAGCGACCAATCGCAATCCTTCCTTCTGTTCTCGATTGGTTGTATTCCGCACCATAGAGAGGATCTCTGCTTGGATGAGGCTGAATTGTGAATTCCACATTCCCAACACACGACCTTCCCCACCAACAAGTCCAGGCAAGTCCCATCGCTGCGACTTCATCACACTCCATACATGACCGTTTACATTTCCCACACCGCATAGAAAAAGTCTACACCCCCCCCCCCCCCTCAGAACTTTTTCCACCTTCATTGTGACCTACAAACTGTACAACTCAGATCAACAAACTGAAATCTTATTAGGTGGAGGGAAGTAAAAATAAAAGACTAAAATAGAATAATATGGCTGCATAAGTGTGCACACCCTTAATCGAATACTTTGTTGAAGCCCCTTTTGATGTTAGTCCAGCTCTCAGTGTTTTTGGGGCGGAGTCTATCAGCACGGCACATCTTGGCAATATTTGCCCGCTCTTCTTTGCTAAAACACCCCAAATCTGTCAGATTGGGAGGAGATCTCCTGTGCACAGCCCTCTTCCCATCACCCCACAGAACTTCAATGGGATTCAGGTCTGGGCTCTGGCTGGGCAATTCCAGAACTTGGACCTTCTTCCGGCTCGGCCATTTCTTTGGTGATTTGGATGAATGATTTGGGTCGTTGCCATGCTGAAAGATGAAGTTCCTCTTCATGTTCAGCTTTCTAGCAGAAGCCTGAAGGTTTTTTGCCAATAATGACTGTTCATAATTCCCTCCACCCTGACTAAGGATCCTGTTCCAGCTAAAGAAAAACAGCCCCAAAGCATGACACTGGCACCACCATGCTTCACAGTTGGTAAGGTGTTCTTTTGGAGATGTATGGCCAAAATGTTGAACCTTGGTTTCATCAGACCAGAACACATTTTGCCTCGTTTCTGGGAGCTTCGGATGCGTTTTTGTAAAATTTAACCAGGCTTGGATGTTTTTCTTTGTAAGAAAAGCCTTTTGTCTTCCCCCTCCCCCATAGCCCAGACATATGAAGAATATGGGAGATTGTTGTCACATGGACCACACAACCAGAACTCCCCACATATTCCTGCAGCTGCTTTAATGTTGCTGTAGGCCTCTTGGCCGCCTCCCTGACCAGTTTTCTTCTCGTCTTTTCACCCTTCATATTCATGAGAACACAGCCTATCCAATCACTAGAGACCAGTGACATCACTAGACCCTTCATATTCATGAGAACGCAGCCTATCCAATCACTAGAGACCAGTGACATCACCGAGACCCTTCATATTCATGAGAACACAGCCTATCCAATCACTAGAGACCAGTGACATCACAAGACCCTTCATATTCATGAGAACGCAGCCTATCCAATCACTAGAGACCAGTGACATCACCGAGACCCTTCATATTCATGAGAACACAGCCTATCCAATCACTAGAGACCAGTGACATCACCGAGACCCTCCATATTCATGGGAACACAGCCTATCCAATCACTAGAGACCAGTGACATCACCGAGACCCTTCATATTCATGAGAACACAGCCTATCCAATCACTAGAGACCAGTGACATCACCGAGACCCTCCATATTCATGGGAACACAGCCTATCCAATCACTAGAGACCAGTGACATCACCGAGACCCTCCATATTCATGGGAACACAGCCTATCCAATCACTAGAGACCAGTGACATCACCGAGACCCTCCATATTCATGGGAACACAGCCTATCTAATCACTAGAGACCAGTGACATCACCGAGACCCTTCATATTCATGGAACACAGCCTATCC
>NC_138778.1:1208221-1229822 GCF_965119305.1 Pelophylax lessonae
TCCAATTCTACAAACCCCTCCCCCATAATGACAACGTGAGAGAAGTTTGTTTGAAATCTTTGCAAATTTATTAAAAATAAAAAAAGAAATAAATCCCATGTACAGAAGTATTCACACCTTTGCCATGTACATAAGTATTCACACCCTTTGCTCCATACTTTGGTGAAGCTCCTTTGGCACCAATTCCAGCCTCCAGTATTTCTGAGTATGATGCTACAAGCTTGGCTCTCCTATTTTTGGGCAGTTTCTCCCATTCTTCTTTGCAGGACCTTTCAAGCTCCATCAGGTTGGATGGGGGAGGGTCGGTGTACAGCCATTTTCAGATCTCTCCAGAGATGTTCAATCGGGTTCAAGTCTGGGCTCTGGCTGGGCCACTCAAGGACATTCACAGAGTTGTCCCGTAGTCACTCCTTTGTTATCTTGGCTGTGTGCTTAGGGTCGTTGTCCTGTTGGAAGATGAACCTTCGCCCCAGTCTGAGGTCCAGAGCGCTCTGGAGAAGGTTTTCATCAAGGATGTCTCTGTACATTGCTGCATTCATCTTTCCCTCCATCCTGACTAGTCTCCCAGTTCCTCCCCACACCATGATGCTGCCACCACCATGCTTCACAGTAGGGATGGTATTGGCCAGGTGATGGGCGGGGCCTGGTTTCCTCCAGACATGACGCTTGCCTTTCAGGCCGAAGAGTTCAATCTTTGTTTCATCAGAGCAGAGAATTTTGTTTCTCATGGTCTGAGAGTCCTTCAGGTGTCTTTTGGTAAACTCCAGGCGGGCTGTCATGTGACTTTTACTGAGGAGTGGCTTCCATCTGGCCACACCCATACAGGCCTGATTGGTGGAGTGCTGCAGAGATGGTTGTTCTTCTGGAAGGTTCTCCTCTCTCCACAGAGAAATGCTGGAGCTCTGTCAGAGTGACCATCGGGTTCTTGGTCACCTCCCTGACTAAGGCCCCCCTCCCCCCGCTCTAGGAAGAGTCCTGATGGCTCCAAACTTCTTCCATTTACAGATGATGGAGGCCACTGTGCTCATTGGGACCTTCAATGCTGCAGAAATGTTTCTGTACCCTTCCCCCGATCTGTGCCTCCATACAATCCTGTCTCCGAGGTCTACAGACAATTCCTTGGACTTCATTGCTTGGTTTGTGCTCTGACATGCACTATTACCTGTGGGACCTTCTATAGACAGGTGTGTGCCTTTCCAAATCATGGCCAATCAACTGAATTTACCACAGGTGGACTCCAATCAAGTTGTAGAAACATCTCAAGGATGATCAGTGGAAACAGGAGGCACCTGAGCTCAATGTTGAGCGTCATGGCAGAGGGTGTGAATACTTATGTACATGGCAAAGGGGGTGAATACTTATGTAAATGGAATTTTTTTCCTTTTTTATTTTTAATAAATTTGCAAAGATTTCAAACTTCTCTCACGTTGTCATTATGGGGGAGGGGTTTGTAGAATTTTGAGGAAAATAATGAATAGAATCCATGTTGGCTGTAACATAAAATGTGGGGGAAGGGAAGCTGTGAGAACTTTCCGGATGCTCTGTCGCCGGTTGTACAATCAGATTGTGAAGTTTATGGGGACCCTAAAATCTGCTGCACTCCTCTCTCTGACATTTCTGTTCCTCCTGATATAATTTCCTGTGATCTGATTGGCTGTTTCTGTATTTCTGTCCCCTGACAGTGCTGAGCCTGCAGGACCTTTGCTGCCGATCGATCGTCTCCTGCACCCCCGTCCACCTGGTGGATAAGCTGCCCCTCCCAGTTGCCTTACGAAGCCACCTGAAGTCCTTCTCCATGGCCAATGGACTGAACGCCCGAATGATGCACGGCCGCTCCTATTCGCTGACCGCCAACAACCTGAACAAGAGGCACAGCCTGAAAAAAGCCAAAATTATCCGCCCCCCCCAGAGCCCCCCCAAAAACTGTACCAGGAACAGCTGTAAGATCTCCTAGGGGGAGGGGTCCCTGAGACCCGCCCACCACGTGCTGAAGTTTTCCGGAGCCGCCACGCTCCCCTGAGTCTCTATGGAGACGGATGTGCGTGCCACGGATGTGCGCGACGCGGAGGTGACGTCACCACGTCCCTCCTCCACTTTTTATGTACAGAAGTGAGAAGGCCGCGGCGACTTTTTCTGAATTTTGCTGCTTGTGAAGGAGATGCGTTTTTTTTCTGACTGAGACTTTGTAAAAACTCGCGGTGTCACCTGCATGGCCGTCCAATCGATATTCTTCTCTTTGTGCGTGAAAAGGGAAACAACCGTCCAGTGACCCGACCTTGTCACTTTGTCAGTACTTGCGATGCAGTTTGCCGTGTGATTCGTGCTCCCTTTCTGGAAGGCAAGTCGGCCACGCCCACAAAGCACGCCGCGCACACAACAATGGCCGACCACAGCCGTATGAAATCTACAGCCCCTCCCCCGCCTCTTATTGGACAGAATTACTCCGGGGAAGGTCGGATTTACAGAAAAAGAATTCCATGCCCTCCCCATGTGTCCGGTGTGAGAGAAGATTTGATACAAATTGTATTTCTTGTTTTTGTTTTTTATTGTTATTTAATACTTTTTTGGGATCGATCGGTGATTATAAATGAATATATAAAGAAATCTGCTTCTATTTCTGTACATGGAATATTTTCTACGTCACCGGAGAAGGAGAAAACGATTTGCCAAAGACGTGTTTGGAGAGTGACTGCGTTTTCCTTCGCTGATTATCTGTGAATAGAATGTGAATCCAAGAAATGTTTTATAAAGAGAGAACAAAAAAAAAAAAACACTATTTAAAGAAAAAAATAATAAATGTTTAAACAGCGACCCGTGTGCCATTATTTCCATAGCTTATTATTGGCTGTGCTCACAAATGTTTGACACAAATCAGCCCCCTGCAGCAGGGGAAAGTGCAAAAATAAAATAAAAAAAAAATGAAAGAGAAAGTGTAAAAATAAAATAAACAAAAAAAACAAAGGTAAAGTGTAAAAGTAAAATAAAAAAAATTAAAGAGAAGGTGTAAAAATAAAGTAAGCAATAAAAAATTAAAGGGAAAGTGTAAAAAAATAAAAAAAAACAATAAAATAGAGTGTAAAAATAAAATAAAAAATAAAAAAATTAAAGCGAAAGTGTAAAAATAAAATAATAAAAAATTAAAGGGAAAGTGTAAATAAAATAGTGTAAAAATAAAATAAAAAATACAAAAAAATTAAAGCGAAAGTGTAAAAATAAAATAATAAAAAATTAAAGGGAAAGTGTAAAAATAAACAAAAAATTCAAGAGAAAGTGTAAAAATAAAATTAAAAAAAAATTAAAGGGAAAGTGTAAAAATAAACAAAAAATTCAAGAGAAAGTGTAAAAATAAAATTAAAAAAAAATTAAAGGGAAAGTGTAAAAATAAAATAAACAATAAAAAATTAAAGGGAAAGTGTAAAAAAAAAAAATAAAGAATTAAAAATAAAATAAACAATAGAAAAATAAAGGGAAAGTGTAAAAATAAAATTAAGCCGCCTTCTTTTTTTTTTTTTTTTTTTTTTTTTTTTTTTTTTAAAAGGCCCCCATCCCCTCGTATTCACACGCAGAAGTGAACGCCCACATATGTAAACGGCGTTCAGAACCCACATGTGAGGTATCTTTGCGATCGTTCGAGTGAGAGCGATAATTCCATCCCCCGACCTTCTCTGTAACTCTAAACTGGTAACCTGTAAAAAAAACTTTTAAAAGCGTCACCTATGGAGATTTTAAAGTAACAAAGTTTGGTGCCATTCCATGAGTGTGCGCAATTTTTAAAGTGTGACATGTTGGGTATCTATTTACTCGGTGTAACGACATCTTTCACATTATACAAAAAAATCTGGCTGATTTTGTTTTGTTTTTTTTTTCAATTCATGAAAATTTTTTGTTTTGAAAAATTGCTGCGCAAATACCGTGTGACATAAAAAGTTGCAATGACCGCCATTTTATTCCCCAGGATCTCTGCTAAAGAAAAATAAATAATGTTGGGGGGGGGGGGGGAGTAATTTTCTAGCAAAAAAATGATTTTTACATGTAGGAGCGGAGGGCCAGGATTGGCCAGGATTGAATGAATTGGATTTTAATTAGAAATCTGGTGTATCCGTATTTCCCCCACCGACATCCCAGTCCTCTTCTCTTTCTTTATACTTCACCCCCTGCTGGACAAGCCATGGTAATGCAGTTTATCGCACTCCATGCTTCTTCTGTCAGTCTCTCACAGAGGACCCCTTTATTCTGCAGATCTGTTGAGTTTTCTTCGCTCGCAGCTGTTGCCATGGAAATTTCCGGGATGCTGCAGATTCGCTCGTCAGTCACATTCCTGCCTGCGTGGGAAACATTTGCTGCACGAACGTCAGGCAGGCGGTCCTGGATGTCACCCTGCCGGCGCTCGCTGACTGCGATAATTGTACTTCTAATCATCGAATGGAACTTTCCAGCCTCCCTCACCCGCCATCCACGGTGTAACTACCGCCATCTTTAGCAGTGGCGGTAAACTTATCTGATATGGGGGGGGAGGGGCTCGCTTGTTTTCTTACAAATGGGGCTGAATATTTCAAATCACTTATTTTCTAGGCAACGGTTTGTAAAAACAAATTTCATAGAGGGGGGAGGGGAGGGGGCACTGCCATGCGGGAAATGTACTAACACAAGAAAAAAATGAAAACGTTCAGCTTCTCGGGAAGGGTTGATTTCCCCATCACAGTGTCCCCTTACATCAGGTGTCCCCCATCAGTGTCCCCTTACATCAGGTGTCCCCCATCAGTGTCCCCATACGTCAGGTGCCCTCCATCAGTGTCCCCTTACTTTAGGTGTTCCCCATCAGTGTCCCCTTACATCAGGTGTCCCCCCCCCTATAACAGTGTCCTCTTACATCAGGTGTCCCCCATCACAGTGTCCCCTTACATCAGGTGTCCCCCCTATCACAGTGTCCTCTTACATCAGGTGTCCCCCCTATCACAGTGTCCCCATACGTCAGGTGTCCCCCATCAGTGTCCCCATACGTCAGGTGTCCTCCATCAGTGTCCCCTTACATCAGGTGCCCTCCATCAATGTCCCCTTACTTTAGGTGTTCCCCATCAGTGTCCCCTTACATCAGGTGTCCCCCTACAGCACAGTGTCCCCTTACATCAGGTGTCCCCCTACAGCACAGTGTCCCCTTACATCAGGTGTCCCACATCACAGTGCCCCCTTACATCAGGTGTCCCCCCCATCACAGTGTCACTTTACATCAGGTGTCCTCCATCACAGTGTCCCCTTACATCAGGTGTCCCCCATCACAGTGTCCCCTTACATCAGGTGTCCCCCATCAGTGTCCCCATATGTCAGGTGTCCTCCATCAGTGTCCCCTTACTTTAGGTGTTCCCCATCAGTGTCCCCTTACATCAGGTGTCCCCCCTATCACAGTGTCCCCTTACATCAGGTGTCCCCCCTATCACAGTGTCCTCTTACATCAGGTGTCCCCCCTATCACAGTGTCCTCTTACATCAGGTGTCCCCCCTATCACAGTGTCCTCTTACATCAGGTGTCCCCATACGTCAGGTGTCCTCCATCAGTGTCCCCTTACTTTAGGTGTTCCCCATCAGTGTCCCCTTACATCAGGTGTCCCCCCTATCACAGTGTCCCCTTAACATCAGGTGTCCCCATCAGTGTCCCCTTACATCAGGTGTCCCCCTACAGCACAGTGTCCCCTTACATCAGGTGTCCCACATCACAGTTCCCCCTTACATCAGGTGTCCCCCATCACAGTGTCCCCTTACATCAGGTGTCCCCATACGTCAGGTGTCCTCCATCAGTGTCCCCTTACATCAGGTGCCCTCCATCAGTGTCCCCGTACTTTAGGTGTTCCCCATCAGTGTCCCCTTACATCAGGTGTCCCCCCCATCACAGTGTCCCCTTACATCAGGTGTCCCCCATCACAGTGTCCCCTTACATCAGGTGTCCCCCATCACAGCGCCCCCTTACATCAGGTGTCCCCCATCACAGCGCCCCCTTACATCAGGTGTCCCCCATCACAGTGTCCCCTTACATCAGGTGTCCCCCATCACAGTGCCCCCTTACATCAGGTGTCCCCCATCACAGTGTCCCCTTACATCAGGTGTCCCCCATCACAGCGCCCCCTTACATCAGGTGTCCCCCCATCACAGTGTCCCCTTACATCAGGTGTCCCCCATCACAGTGTCCCCTTACATCAGGTGTCCCCCATCACAGTGTCCCCTTACATCAGGTGTCCCCCATCACAGTGTCCCCTTACATCAGGTGTCCCCCATCACAGTGTCCCCTTACATCAGGTGTCCCCCATCACAGCGCCCCCTTACATCACAGTGTCCCCCATCACAGTGTCCCCTTACTATAGCTTAGCAGAGTCCATACGAGCCAGGCAGGCAGGGAGCTAGGAGGAGAAGCGTACTGCAGCGGGCGGGGAAAATATGTGACATCATTGGTTGCTATGATGCCAGCAGTCCTAGCAACCAGTGACTGAAGATTGGTGAGGATCCAGCACAGCAGAATGGCTGAAGGCGCCGGTTCAGATATCAATCTATCAAGAAATAAAAATGTGAATGTGTCTAAATTCCTTTAAATAAATCCCAAAATCAATCAGTGGAATAATTTGGTGCAATAAATCAGTCGATAATAGTCAATGGTCTTTCGTTAGGATAAACTAAAATGACCATAAAACATAAATGTGCAATAGATATAGAAATCAAATAAATTCGACCGATACCGGGAAATAATCCAAAATAATCACCGTAAATGCTTAATAATAAATAATACAATTAAGTGAAATGCAAGAAAGTGAATCCGATGGAAATCGGCGCAGGGGAAGTGAGGTCAATGGTCACCAGGAAGTCCGGGCATTGTTGGAGAGATTTCCATGGTTCACCTGTTCTGTGAGAAATGCCTACCCTGGTCACTTCCGGTGCACCTACGTCAGTGAACAGCTGAGGCGCTTACTAGTGCGCATGCTCGGAGGGTATGAAATGTTCACGGTAGTGTGTTACAACGCATTGCCACATTAAAACAGCTCGGCTGCAATACGAGTCATCTCCGCTCCTACCCCTGTCACTTCCCTGATGTCGGCTACTAAATGTAAAAGCGGATCACAGAGCCGAGATCTCCGTGATTTACATTACATACACCCGCCGCCGCTTTTACATTTACTAGGGAAGTGACAGGGATAGAAGTGGAGATGAGATCAGGGAAGTGACAGTGATATGAGCGGAGATGAGATCAGGGAAGTGACAGTGATAGGAGCGGAGATGAGATCAGGGAAGTGACAGTGATAGGAGCGGAGATGAGATCAGGGAAGTGACAGTGGTAGGAGCGGAGATGAGATCAGGGAAGTGATAGGAGCGGAGATGAGATCAGGGAAGTGACAGTGATAGGAGCGGAGATGAGATCAGGGAAGTGACAGTGATAGGAGCGGAGATGAGATCAGGGAAGTGACAGTGGTAGGAGCGGAGATGAGATCAGGGAAGTGACAGTGATAGGAGCGGAGATGAGATCAGGGAAGTGACAGTGATAGGAGCGGAGATGAGATCAGGGAAGTGACAGTGATAGGAGCGGAGATGAGATCAGGGAAGTGACAGGGATAGGAGCGGAGATGAGATCAGGGAAGTGACAGTGGTAGGAGCGGAGATGAGATCAGGGAAGTGATAGGAGCGGAGATGAGATCAGGGAAGTGACAGTGATAGGAGCGGAGATGAGATCAGGGAAGTGACAGTGGTAGGAGCGGAGATGAGATCAGGGAAGTGACAGGGATAGGAGCGGAGATGAGATCAGGGAAGTGACAGTGATAGGAGCGGAGATGAGATCAGGGAAGTGACAGTGGTAGGAGCGGAGATGAGATCAGGGAAGTGACAGTGATAGGAGCGGAGATGAGATCAGGGAAGTGACAGTGGTAGGAGCGGAGATGAGATCAGGGAAGTGACAGTGATAGGAGCGGAGATGAGATCAGGGAAGTGACAGTGGTAGGAGCGGAGATGAGATCAGGGAAGTGACAGTGGTAGGAGCGGAGATGAGATCAGGGAAGTGACAGTGATAGGAGCGGAGATGAGATCAGGGAAGTGACAGTGGTAGGAGCGGAGATGAGATCAGGGAAGTGACAGTGATAGGAGCGGAGATGACTCGTTGCAGCCGAGCTGTTTTAATGTAACCGCCGCAACATCTCATGCCGTCTAACGGTACACACACTACCATCAAAATGTCATACCCTCCGAGCATGCGCACTTCTCAGCTCCTCCTCAGCTGTTCAATTACGTCACCGGGGCTGTGAGCATGCGCAGTGCTACGCTGCTCAGCTGTTCCTGACAGGAAGTGACGAGGGTAGGCATTTCTCACAGGGTAGGTTATTCTCACAGACCACACCATCTGGGAGCTGGAACGCAAGTGTTGAACACTTGAAAAAAGAGCGTGCATGCCCGTTGTGAGCTTGGCACATGCTCTGAAACGCGTCGTGTCATTCCCCTGGTCCCAGTGACGTCACACGGCATACGCTGCGTTCCAGCTTGGCATGCAGAAATCAGCCGGCTTCTTTGTCTTCTGATTCATCCAACCGGCTCCAGCCATCACCTTATTTCCCGGACCCCACTACCATCTCCGCGGACCACCGGCACCAGATTGAGCCTATTACCTTTAATCTCATGTTAGTTCACATATTATTGTGAGCTTCCTGGAATAAAAACTTACTGCACTTAGAGGCGCTCCCTTTGTCACTTTGGCTGTAGTATGAAGTAGAGCTTACAGAAAAAAATGTGTGTGGGGTCCCCGTGAAATACATATCAGAACCAAAGCTGTGATGAAGGTCTGGTATGGGTTTTAGGGGGACCTCATGTAAAAAGTATATATACTGTATATACAGGCACTTTCCTTCCACAAATCCAAACCCTCATCTGAGCATAAAGATCAGGCTAGCAAAGAAAGAGTGCGGCATGAGTGTGCATCCCCCTAAACCATACAGGGCCACGTGCCTTCATCGGGGGGGGGGGGGGTACCTTACCATGTTAACAAGGATAAGGGCCTCTTTCCAACAACCTTGGCCGGGTGGTTGTGGGGGTCTGCAGGCAGAGGGCTTGTTGGGGGGGGGGGGTACGTTGCCATGTTAACAAGGGCAAGGGCCTCTTTCCAACAACCTTGGCCGGGTGGTTGTGGGGGTCTGCAGGCAAAGGGCTAGTTGGGGGGGGGGGGGTACGTTGCCATGTTAACAAGGACAAGGGCCTCTTTCCCACAACCTTGGCCGGGTGGCTTTGATGAGCATTGTGGTTGTTTCATGTCATTAGAGACTGACGAGATATCAAGGGTTTTGTTTTGGGGCAAAAACTGAAATGGCTTTTCTCTGCTTTCACCGCACACTGCGAGCATCTCAGAAGCTGAAGCGAGTCAGATAGAGGCTGAGCCCTCCTCATTTCTCCCCCCACCTGACTGTCACTGGCCCTGCCCCTTTCCGCATGCAAATATAAAGGAAAACTGTTGGCACATCTGCAGCTCCTGACCATGACCTCAGCCTCATGGTGCTGGATCAAACCATTTGGGGGGGGGGTGGGGGGTGGGGTGAGGAGGTCTGGACATGCTGGGATCTGTAACTCCACCGCAATGTGAGTGAGCGGGCATGCTTAGTAGTGGTGGCTCACGTTGGGGCCCAGAGCCTTGTCAATAGGAGATTTAATGTAAGAATTCTTCAGTATATTTGTGAAAGATTGGAGTCCTGGGACAGTTCTCATCTCATGGCACCCTCACATAATGACCTTCCTGTGCTCCCCCATGGTACTTCTGGGGGTTGGATGATCATGTGACCCCTTCCTTCCCCCAATAATGACCCTTACTGTGCTCCCCCCATAGTACTTCTGGGTATAAAGGATTATGTGACCCCTTCCCTCCCCCAATAATGACCTTCACTGTGCTCCTCCATAGTACATCCAGGTATGGGGGGTACATGTGATGTGTTCTAATTGTCAGGTCTGGATGTGGGGGAGGGGAGCAGGGTGGTACCCCTGTGTAAGATCCATCACAGACCGGGAAGGGAGAGCGGCCTTCTATTGATAAATGGATCGGCTCTCAGTATACAGGACAACCAGACAAACCCATATGTCCCCTCCCCCCCCCCACCGTCTCAGCCACCCTGGAAGGTATAAGCTGCTATGTTTATTGCAGGTGGTGACACCTCCAGGGACAAGCATGCAGCCAGTGAAGACTCCTTATTTACACATCCTACTTCCTGGCTGTTCTCTGTTGTCCCCCCGGAAGGAATGAACCCTGACTCCCACTTCCTCCATGGCCCGATCAATAACTCCGCAGTCTCGGACTGTCTTACACCCAGACAAGTCTTCAATCCCACACTTACCTTAGCACTAAACTCTCCTTATATAACGAAATAATTGATTGCACCACGACTGAGTGAAAGTCTATTTCACTATATAATCAGTTTGTCACTGAGCAGTGCGGGGTGTACCAAGATGGCCGTTACTGAGCAGTGTGGGGTGTATCAAGATGGCCGTCACTTAGCAGTGCGGGGTGTACCAAGATGGCCGTCACTGAGCAGTGCGGGATGTACCAAGATGGCCGTCACTGAGCAGTGCGGGATGTACCAAGATGGCCGTCACTGAACAGTGCGGGGGTGTACCAAGATGGCTGTCACTGGGCAGTGCGGGGTGTACCAAGATGGCCGTCACTGAGCAGTGCGGGGGTGTACCAAGATGGCCGTCGCTGAGCAGTGCGGGGTGTACCAAGATGGCCGTCGCTGAGCAGTGCGGGGGTGTACCAAGATGGCCGTCACTGAACAGTGCAGGGTGTACCAAGATGGCCGTCACTGATCAGTGCAGGGTGTACCAAGATGGCCGTCACTGAGCAGTGCGGGGTGTACCAAGATGGCCGTCACTGAGCAGTGCGGGGGTGTACCAAGATGGCCGTCACTGAGCAGTGCGGGGTGTACCAAGATGGCCGTCACTGAGCAGTGCAGGGTGTACCAAGATGGCCGTCACTTAACAGTGCAGGGTGTACCAAGATGGCCGTCACTGAACAGTGCAGGGTGTACCAAGATGGCCGTCACTGGGCAGTGCAGGGTGTACCAAGATGGCCGTCACTGAACAGTGCGGGGGTGTACCAAGATGGCTGTCACTGGGCAGTGCGGGGTGTACCAAGATGGCCGTCACTGAGCAGTGCGGGGGTGTACCAAGATGGCCGTCGCTGAGCAGTGCGGGGTGTACCAAGATGGCCGTCGCTGAGCAGTGCGGGGGTGTACCAAGATGGCCGTCGCTGAGTAGTGCGGGGTGTACCAAGATGGCCGTCACTGAGCAGTGCGGGGTGTACCAAGATGGCCGTCACTGAGCAGTGCGGGGTGTACCAAGATGGCCGTCGCCACCTTCTACCTGCAGGTTTCTCGCTATACTTACTAGAATACAATAATGATAGAAATGTAATTCTGTGATTCAGTATATAAGGTGAGTAACCAAAAACATGGCCGCCTCCGGGGCGGCGACACATAGCGGGCGGACTCAGTACAGTGTATAACGCAGTGTAAAGCTGCCGCTGTTCTGTGAAAACTCCAAGTGGAGGAAATCTCTGATTATTCCTGGTCTGCACCCTGGAGGGGGTGTGTTCAGGGATGTCACATGTTTTGAGTAGTCAATGGCTAGCCTGGTCATGTGATATTAGAGGGTGTGTCCTATACAAGTCACATGACAAGGTGAAGTGGGTGTGTCTGCTGTGTTCCTGGCCCGGTGTCACGTGACACAGGGAGGCGGCGGAAGCTGGTGTAACGTTAAAAAACCATACCCCGTGAAGAAACCATTCCGTCGTCACTTCCGGTCTGAAACAGCTGAGCAGCGCAGCAGTGCGCATGCTCAGAGCCCCGAATACGTAATAGAACATGAAAGGATATGAGAAGTGCGCATGCTCGGTGGGCATGAAATTCTCACGGCACTGTGTCTAATGTAATACTTGCGGCGGGTACATTAAAACACTTCGGCTGCAACATAAATCATCTCCTCTGCTATCGCCGTAACTTCCCTCATCTCCGGTAATAAATATAAAAGCGGCGGCGGGTGTATGAGATGTAAATGACGGCGAGCGCGGCTCCGTGATCCGCTTTTATATTTATTACCGGAGATGAGGGAAGTGAGAGGGGAAGAGCGGAGATGAGGGAAGTGAGAGGGGAAGAGCGGAGATGAGGGAAGTGAGAGGGGAAGGAGCGGAGATGAGGGAAGTGAGAGGGGAAGAGCGGAGATGAGGGAAGTGACGGGAAGGAGCGGAGATGAGGGAAGTGAGAGGGGAAGGAGCGGAGATGAGGGAAGTGACGGGAAGGAGCGGAGATGAGGGAAGTGAGAGGGGAAGGAGCGGAGATGAGGGAAGTGAGAGGGGAAGGAGCGGAGATGAGGGAAGTGACAGGGGAAGGAGCGGAGATGAGGGAAGTGAGAGGGGAAGGAGCGGAGATGAGGGAAGTGACAGGGGAAGGAGCGGAGATGAGGGAAGTGAGAGGGGAAGGAGCGGAGATGAGGGAAGTGACGGGAAGGAGCGGAGATGAGGGAAGTGAGAGGGGAAGGAGCGGAGATGAGGGAAGTGACAGGGGAAGGAGCGGAGATGAGGGAAGTGAGAGGGGAAGGAGCGGAGATGAGGGAAGTGAGAGGGGAAGAGCGGAGATGAGGGAAGTGAGAGGGGAAGGAGCGGAGATGAGGGAAGTGAGAGGGGAAGGAGCGGAGATGAGGGAAGTGACGGGAAGGAGCGGAGATGAGGGAAGTGAGAGGGGAAGGAGCGGAGATGAGGGAAGTGAGAGGGGAAGGAGCGGAGATGAGGGAAGTGACAGGGGAAGGAGCGGAGATGAGGGAAGTGAGAGGGGAAGGAGCGGAGATGAGGGAAGTGACAGGGGAAGGAGCGGAGATGAGGGAAGTGAGAGGGGAAGGAGCGGAGATGAGGGAAGTGACGGGAAGGAGCGGAGATGAGGGAAGTGAGAGGGGAAGGAGCGGAGATGAGGGAAGTGACAGGGGAAGGAGCGGAGATGAGGGAAGTGAGAGGGGAAGGAGCGGAGATGAGGGAAGTGAGAGGGGAAGGAGCGGAGATGAGGGAAGTGAGAGGGGAAGGAGCGGAGATGAGGGAAGTGAGAGGGGAAGGAGCGGAGATGAGGGAAGTGAGAGGGGAAGAGAGGAGATGAGGGAAGTGAGAGGGGAAGGAGCGGAGATGAGGGAAGTGACAGGGGAAGGAGCGGAGATGAGGGAAGTGAGAGGGGAAGGAGCGGAGATGAGGGAAGTGAGAGGGGAAGAGCGGAGATGATTTTTGTTACAGAGGAGCTGTTTTAATGTAAGCGCCTGCAAGTGTAAGTACCGTGAGAAATCCATACCCTCCGTAGGTGCACCGGAAGTGACGAGGGTATGGTTTTTCACGGAACACCGGAAGCGGTCGCAATTCTGTCAGGAGACGGTGGGGGGAGGGTTCCCAGTGATGAGGTGACAGGTGTACTGCCGATTTTTTCAACTTGCCGAATAATTCACCCTCTGACGTCACTTCCGCCGCGAGTACGAGCGGCTAGGAGACTTCCAATGGAATTTGCAATGCAGTGCCTGGCCGCGAGAGTCGATGCCCGTGCACAGCGGCGAAGACTGTGCACGAGAGTTGGATTTCTCGGCAAGAAGTTTAAACTCAACTGCGCATGCGCCCGACATTTGGAGCCGCTGTACAGTACATAGTTGGAGTTTTGTTTTCCCAGACTTTTGGAGCTTATATAAATATATAAAGGATTTACAATGTGTATATGTATATATGTGTATATATTAGGGATGCACCGAAATGAAATTCTTGGCCGAAGCCGAATAATAATGAAATGTTTGGCTGAAGGCCGAATACCGAACGCAGTGTTTCGCATTTTTTCCATTTATTTTGCCAATTTTTTGTCCTCTCTCTTGTCCTCTCATGTCTCTCTCTCTCTCTCTTGTCCTCTCATGTCTCTCTCTCTCTCTTGTCCTCTCATGTCTCTCTCTCTCTCTTGTCCTCTCATGTCTCTCTCTCTCTCTCTTGTCCTCTCATGTCTCTCTCTCTCTCTCTCTTGTCCTCTCATGTCTCTCTCTCTCTCTTGTCCTCTCATGTCTCTCTCTCTCTCTCTTGTCCTCTCATGTCTCTCTCTCTCTCTTGTCCTCTCATGTCTCTCTCTCTCTCTTGTCCTCTCATGTCTCTCTCTCTCTCTCTTGTCCTCTCATGTCTCTCTCTCTCTCTTGTCCTCTCATGTCTCTCTCTCTCTCTTGTCCTCTCATGTCTCTCTCTCTCTCTCTTGTCCTCTCATGTCTCTCTCTCTCTCTTGTCCTCTCATGTCTCTCTCTCTCTCTCTTGTCCTCTCATGTCTCTCTCTCTCTTGTCCTCTCATGTCTCTCTCTCTCCCTAAATGTTACTGTAGGGAATGGGATTCAGTGCACACTGCAGCCTTGTACCATAGGGTTAATGTTAGTGACACTGTAGGGATTGGGAAGGATGCTGGTAATGGAAATCAGGAAGCATGCAGGCAGCCTTGTAAATTTTAATTGCAGATACAGGGCACTGGGCAGGTCAGGGTTAATGTGGTAACATCAATTACTCAGTGACAGTCAGTCAGTGTCAGTGTGGACTCGATCAGATTATACAGTGACAGAGTCAGTCATAGTGGTAGTAGTAGGAGGCTGGAGGTGGACTAGTAGGAGCCTGGAAAGGAGCACAGCCGCATACATACATTACTCACTCGTGCACTGCAGCCCGAACCACACATTCAGTGAGTCTTACTCTCCTCCCTAGTTTTTTCAATGGCACATTCAGGAAGCCAATCACGCCGTGAGTAGCGGCACAGCGGAACCAATCAGGTGTGCAGGCACGCGTGAGTAATGTATGTATGCTCACCGCTGAAGTGTCCCGGTGTAACGTGAGAATTACCTACCCCGTGAGAAAAACCTACCCTCGTCACTTCCGGGCATGAACAGCTGAGCAGCGCAGCAGTGCGCATGCTCAGAGCCCCGGAGACCTAATGAAAAAGATAAGGAGCTGAATACAGGGCATGCGCAGTAGTATGAAAGTATTAGGGTGTCCGTGAAAAAAACCTACCCACGCGGCGGTGACATGAAAACAGCTGTACTACAATATAAATCATCTCCGCTCCTTCCCCTGACACTTCACTGATGTCGGCTACTAAATATAAAAGCGGCTGGCGGCTCCGTTATGTATCTTCTCATACACCCGCCGCCGCTTTTATATTTACTAGCCGACATCAGTGAAGTGTCAGGGGAAGGAGCGGAGATGATTTATATTGTAGGGCAGCCGTTTTAATGTAACGGCCGCGTTATACACACTGAGGGTGCACCGGAAGTGACGAGGGTAGGTTTTTCTCATGGGTAGGTAATTTTCACGGAACACCGGCTTCACGGAAGTCTGTGAGTCCTCCTGTCCTCCTCTGAGTCCCTTCCCCCTGCCTATGTAAATATCGTGACCTCTGCGATATGAATATCGCCTACGGCCACAGAACGATAGTCGATGATATATCGACTATCGTTCAGCCCTATTGTTCGGCACAAAATTATTCGGCCTTTTGACTTATTCGGCCGAACACCGAAAGTGCTATTTTTCCTATTTTCGGCCGAATAATGTTTGGCCACTGAGCATTCGGTGCATCCCTAGTATATATATATATATATATATATATATATATATATATATATATATATATATATATATATATATATATATATATATGTGTATAGTGTGTGTGCACCCAACATTTGGAGCCACTGTACATAGTTGGAGTTTTCGGCAAGATGTTGCGCCCGACATTTTGAGCTTATATATATATATATATATATATATATATATATATATAAAGGATTTACAAAAAAAATCTGCAGCATGGTTAACACTACAATCTATATATATATATATATATATATAGCTTTTTTTTTTTTGATCCTCCCGTTTATTTATTTTTATATCTATCTATAAAAATGGACGGATAAAAGAAAAAACCTAAATAAATAAATACCAGTGCCTGACACTTTGAATATACATATATATATATATTAATCCTCACATTTATATATTTTATATATATATATATATATATATTTGATCAGAAGAACAGCCCTCTTTTGATATAGCTGGCTGAGAGGAGTGACAGCCCTTTCATGATGTGCCGGCATGATGGGGGACACAGGTGGCAGAACAACGGGGGACACAGGCTGCAGGACGACGGGGGACAAAGGCTATGAGATGACGGGGGACAAAGGCTACGAGATGGGGACACAGTCTGCATGGTGGCGGGGGACACAGGCTGCAGGACGACAGGGGACACAGGCTGCAGGATGACGGGGGACACAGTCTACGAGATGGGGACACAGTCTGCATGATGGCGGGGGACACAGGCGGAGTCAGGGGTGTACCAATGGAGGGGTGGGGCACAGTGGTGGCTGGTGCTCAAAATTTTTGGGGGGGCGCAAACAGAAAAATGTAATAGGCATTGCTTTGCGGCAAAAAACGCTGTAAAAAATTGCGTTACTTTGAGGTCTCAAAAGTGTGAAAGGGGCCTTCAGTAATTAAGGTATAGTGTGCCCCCTTTCAATGCAGAGTGACCAGCGTGCCCCCTTTCAATGCAGAGAGACCAGCGTGCCCCCTTTCAATGCAGAGTGACCAGCGTGCCCCCTTTCAATGCAGAGTGACCAGCGCGCCCCCTTTCAATGCACAGTGAGCAGCGTGCCCCCTTTCAATGCAGTGACCAGTGTACATGCCCCCAATGGAGAGACCAGCATACATGCCCCCTTCAATGCATTGACCAGCATACCATTCCCCCAATGCAGAGATCAGTGTACATGCCCCCAATGCAGTGACCAGCATACATGCCCCCAATGCAGAGATCAGCGTGCGTGCCCACTTCAATGCAATGAACATTGTGCCGTGCCCCCATCAATGCAGAGTTCAGCGTGTGTGCCCCCCCCGAGAGCAGTGCACTTACCTGGAGCACGGCGGCGACGGCTTCTCTTGTCTTCAGTCCCGGACTCCCGGCGGGCGGCTTCTTCTCACTCCGGCTGCATGTCTTCTCTGGTCCTCCCGCTCCCGCCTCCTCTAATGGCATGGGGTTTGCCGTGCGGCCAATCAGGAAGCCGGTATTAGACCGGCTTCCTGATTGGCCAGGAGGAGGATCGGTGTGACAATAGCGAATTTTCATTCGCTATTGTCACACAATGGGCGGGCTCTGGGCGCACTGCTCTGCGCCCGGGACCACCCTTTGCATCACCCTATTAGAGCCTCTGTCTCTAATCAGGTGATTAAAAAAAAAAACATTAAGCTCCATGTGTCCGGCATGCAGATTAGGGGGCCGGATGCATGGATGGGGGGGCGGCGCCCCTGCGCCCTGTATAAGGGTGGGTGCTTGCCGAGATCTCCAACCCACGTTGGCCTCAGTGTGAGCGGATATTATTACACAACGCTGCCTATCTCTGAGAGGTCGCACTGCATCTGGAACCAGCTTTGTATTTCTTGTATGGAGAGGAACTATAAATCCCAGCATTCCCTTTCAGGCTTAGCTCAGCTAACTCCTGCCTGCGACTCTGCCCATTCAAACAGCACATAGGTATACTCACATTTATACTAGTAATGTGGGGGATGGCATTGTGTACAGGTTTTTATTTGCCAATAAAATAAAATGTGGACTGTGGATGCTCACATTTGTAATAGTACTCTGGGGGATGGGACTGTGCACGGGTTTTTATTAGACAATAACATAAAATAGGGACTTCGGATGCTCACATCCCGCTCTACAAACTGTTGTGTTTAATTTTTGCTTCAGGAGCCGCGGGGGCCTGCACAGTAGCATAGATTGTCCTGCTGAAAAGTCCAACCGCAGACACTTCCGCAGTAGCATACATTGTCCTGCCGAGAACTCCAACTCTTCTGTGCACTGCATAGGACTTCTCTGTGCACGGCATTTTGTTGGCACACATGCATAGTACAGGCAACTTGCCGAGATCTCCGACCAGAGGTGACGTGGGTTGGAGATCTCGGCAAGCACCCACCCTGCCCCACCAGTGGCGGCTGGTTTATACAGGGCGCAGGGGCGCCGCCCCCCCATCCATGCATCCGGCCCCCTAATCTGCATGCCGGACGCATGGAGCTTAATGTTTTTGTTTTTTTTTAAATCACCTGATTAGAGCCAGAGGCTCTAATAGGGTGATGCAAAGGGTGGTCCCGGGCGCAGAGCAGTGCGCCCAGAGCCCGCCCATTGTGTGACAATAGCGAATGAAAATTCACTATTGTCACACCGATCCTCCTCCTGGCCAATCAGGAAGCCGGTCTAATACCGGCTTCCTGATTGGCCACACGGCAAACCCCATGCCATTGGAGGAGGCGGGAGCGGGAGGACCAGAGAAGACATGCAGCTGGAGTGAGAAGAAGCCGCCCGCCAGGAGTCCGGGACTGAAGACAAGAGAAGCCGTCGCCGCTGTGCTCCAGGGCTCCAGGTAAGTGCACTGCTCTCGGGGGGGGGGGGGGGGGTTTGCACGCACGCTGAACTCTGCATTGATGGGGGCACGGCACAATGTTCATTGCATTGAAGGGAGCATGTATGCTGGTCTCTCCATTGGGGGCATGTACACTGGTCACTGCATTGAAAGGGGGCACGCTGCTCACTGTGCATTGAAAGGGGGCACGCTGGTCTCTCTGCATTGAAAGGGGGCACGCTGGTCTCTCTGCATTGAAAGAGGGCACACTGGTCTCTCTGCATTGAATGGGGGCACACTATACCTTAATTACTGAAGGCCCCTTTCACAATTTTGCGACCTCAAAGTAACACAATTTTTTACAGCATTTTTTGCCGCAAAGCAATGCCTATTACATTTTTCTGTTTGCGCCCCCCCAAAAATTTTGAGCACCACCCGCCACTGTGCCCCACCCCTCCATTGGTACACCCCTGACTCCGCCTGTGTCCCCTGTCGTCCTGCAGCCTGTGTCCCCATCTCGTAGCCTTTGTCCCCCGTCATCTCATAGCCTTTGTCCCCCGTCATCTCATAGCCTTTGTCCCCCGTCGTCCTGCAGCCTGTGTCCCCCGTCGTCCTGCAGCCTGTGTCCCCCGTTGTTCTGCCACCTGTGTCCCCCATCATGCCGGCACATCATGAAAGGGCTGTCACTCCTCTCAGCCAGCTATATCAAAAGAGGGCTGTTCTTCTGATCAAATATATATATATATATAAAATATATAAATGTGAGGATTAATATATATATATATGTATATTCAAAGTGTCAGGCACTGGTATTTATTTATTTAGGTTTTTTCTTTTATCCGTCCATTTTTATAGATAGATATAAAAATAAACAAACGGGAGGATCAAAAAAAAAAAAGCTATATATATACACACACATACATACATATATATATATATATAGAGTAGTGTTAACCATGCTGCAGATTATTTTTGTAAATCCTTTATATATTTATACATTTATACATTTATATATTTATATATTTATATATTTATACATTTATACATTTATATATTTATACATTTATACATTTATATATTTATACATTTATATATTTATATATAAGCTCCAAAAGTCTGGGAAAGCAGCTTGCCGAAAACTCCATGTACTGTACAGCGGCTCCAAATGTCGGGCGCATGCGCAGTTGAGTTTAAACTTCCTGCCGAGAAATCCAACTCTCGTGCACAGTGTTCGCCGCTGTGCACGAGCATGGACTCTCGCGGCCAGGCATTGCATTGCAAATTCCATTGGAAGCCTCCTAGCCGCTCGTACTCGCGGCGGAAGTGACGTCAGAGGTTGAATTATTCGGCAAGTTGAAAGGTTCCCCGGACACCATGAACTTACCGCCCTCCAACCCCCCCGAAAATGGCCTTCGGATCGACAGATTCAACCGGAAGCACGGTGAGTGACACCAACCGGAGAGGAGACTTCCCTTACCCACCGGGGGGAGGGGACCAGAACAGCGAGCCGGGGAGTGTGCGGGGGGGGAGGTTAATAATATGGGGTGTTGGGATTGAGAGATCCATCTTTGGGGGGGAGGGGATATAGGGGAGAAATAAGAGGGAGGGGTTTATAGCGGATATAGGGGGGAAATGGGAGGGGGGATTTATAGCGGATATAGGGGGGAAATGGGGAGGGGGGGATTTATAGCGGATATAGGGGGGAAATGGGAGGGGGGGGGATTTATAGCGGATATAGGGGGGAAATGGGAGGGGGGGAGGATTTATAGCGGATATAGGGGGGAAATGGGAGGGGGGGGATTTATAGCGGATATAGGGGGGAAATGGGAGGGGGGGATTTATAGCGGATATAGGGGGGAAATGGGAGGGGGGATTTATAGCGGATATAGGGGGGAAATGGGAGGGGGGGAGGATTTATAGCGGATATAGGGGGGAAATGGGAGGGGGGGGATTTATAGCGGATATAGGGGGGAAATGGGAGGGGGAGGATTTATAGCGGATATAGGGGGGAAATGGGAGGGGGGATTTATAGCGGATATAGGGGGGAAATGGGGGAGGGGGGGGATTTATAGCGGATATAGGGGGGAAATGGGAGGGGGGGGATTTATAGCGGATATAGGGGGGAAATGGGAGGGGGGGATTTATAGCGGATATAGGGGGGAAATGGGAGGGGGGAGGATTTATAGCGGATATAGGGGGGAAATGGGAGGGGGGGGATTTATAGCGGATATAGGGGGGAAATGGGAGGGGAGGATTTATAGCGGATATAGGGGGAAATGGGAGGGGGGGATTTATAGCGGATATAGGGGGGAAATGGGAGGGGGGAGGATTTATAGTGGATATAGGGGGGAAATGGGAGGGGGGGATTTATAGTGGATATAGGGGGGAAATGGGAGGGGGGAGGATTTATAGAGGATATAGGGGGGAAATGGGAGGGGGGGATTTATAGTGGATATAGGGGGGAAATGGGAGGGGGGAGGATTTATAGTGGATATAGGGGGGAAATGGGAGGGGGGGAGGATTTATAGTGGATATAGGGGGGAAATGGGAGGGGGGGGATTCATAGCGGATATAGGGGGGAAATGGGAGGGGGGGATTCATAGCGGATATAGGGGGGAAATGGGAGGGGGGGAGGATTTATAGAGGATATAGGGGGGAAATGGGAGGGGAGGATTTATAGTGGATATAGGGGGGAAATGGGAGGGGGGAGGATTTATAGTGGATATAGGGGGGAAATGGGAGGGGGGAGGATTTATAGTGGATATAGGGGGGGAAATGGGAGGGGGGAGGATTTATAGCGGATATAGGGGGGGAAATGGGAGGGGGGAGGATTTATAGCGGATATATGGGGGGAAATGGGAGGGGGGAGGATTTATAGCGGATATAGGGGGGAAATGGGAGGGGGGGGATTTATAGCGGATATAGGGGGGGAAATGGGAGGGGGAGGATTTATAGCGGATATAGGGGGGAAATGGGAGGGGGGGATTTATAGCGGATATAGGGGGGAAATGGGAGGGGAGGGAATGGGAGGGGGAGGATTTATAGCGGATATAGGGGGAAATGGGAGGGGGAGGATTTATAGCGGATATAGGGGGGGAAATGGGAGGGGGGTGGATTTATAGCGGATATAGGGGGGGGAAAGGGGAGGGGGGGAGGATTTATAGTGGATATAGGGGGGA